>NC_083431.1:52891391-53218700 GCF_020745735.1 Hemiscyllium ocellatum
TCCAGCAGGCTAAGATAAAAGGTAGGAAGGAGGAACTTGTGGGAGGGGCGTTGGAAATGCGATAGGTGGAAGGAGGTCAAGGTGAGGGTGATAGGCTGGAGTGGGGATCAGGGCGGAGAGGTCAGGAAGAAGATTGCAGGTTAGGAGGGCGGTGCTGAGTTTGAGAGATTTGACTGAGACAAGGTGGGGGGAGGGGAAATGAGGAAACTGGAGAAATCTAGGTTCATCCCTTGTGGTTGGAGGGTTCCTAGGCGGAAGATGAGGCGCTCTTCCTTCAGCCGTCGTGTTGTTATGGTCTGGCGATGGAGGAGTCCAAGGACCTGCATGTCCTTGGTGGAGTGGGAGGGGGGAGTTAAAGTGTTGAGCCACGATGCGGTTGGGTTGGTTGGTCCGGGTGTTCCCTGAAACCTTCCGCAAGTAGGCGGCCTGTCTCCCCAATATAAAGGAGGCCACATCGGGTGCAACGGATGCAATAGATGTGTGTGGAGGTGCAGGTGAATTTGTGGCAGATATGGAAGGATCCTTTGGGGCCTTGGAGGGAAGTAAGGGGGGAGGTGTGGGTGCAAGTTTTGCATTTCTTGCGGTTGCAGGGGAAGGTGCCGGGAGTGGAGGTTGGGTTGGTGGGGGGTGTGGACCTGACGAGGGTGTCACGGAGGGAGTGGTCTTTTCGGAACGCTGATAGGGGAGGGGAGGGAAATATATCCCTGGTGGTGGGGTCCGTTTGGAGGTGGCAGAAATGACGACAAATGATACGATGTATGTGGAGGTTGAGGACCAGTGGGGTTCTGTCCTGGTGGCAATTGGAGGGGCGGGGCTCAAGGGCAGAGGAATGGGAAATGGAGGAGATGCGGTGGAGGGCATCGTCGATCACATCTGGGGGGAAATTGCGGTCTTTGAAGGAGGCCATTTGAGTTATACGGTATTGGAACTGGTCCTCCTGGGAGCAGATGCGGAGGAGACGAAGGAATTGGAAGTATGGGATGGCGTTTTTACAGGGGGCAGGGTGGGAGGAGGTTTGGTCTAGGTAGCTGTGGGAGTCGGTCGGTTTGTAGTAAATTTCCGTGTTGATCCGGTCGCCTGAGATAGAAATGGAAAGGTCTAGGAAGGGGAGGGAGGAGTCCGAGATGGTCCAGGTAAATTTGAGGTCAGGGTGGAAGGTGTTAGTAAAGTGGATGACTTGTTCAACCTCCTCGTGGGAGCACGAGGCAGCGCCAATACAGTCATTGATGTAGCAGAGGAAAAGGTGGGGGGTGGTGCCAGTGTAGTTGTGGAAGATGGACTGTTCCACATATCCTACGAAGAGGCAGGCATAGCTGGGGCCCATGCGGGTGCCCATGGTTACTCCTTTGGTTTGGAGGAAGTGGGAGGATTGGAAAGAGAAGTTGTTTTGGGTGAGGACCAGTTCAGTCAGTCAAAGGAGGGTGTCAGGGTGTCATTCTACCTGTCCACCCTTTTTCCAAGTATGGGGATGGCAAACACGAGGGGAGCTGAAAATGTGTTGCTGGTTAAAGCACAGCAGGTTAGGCAGCATCTCAGGAATAGGGAATTCGACGTTTCGAGCATAAGCCCTTCATCAGGCTTATGCTCGAAACGTCGAATTCCCTATTCCTGAGATGCTGCCTAACCTGCTGTGCTTTAACCAGCAACACATTTTCAGCTGTAATCTCCAGCATCTGCAGACCTCATTTTTTAAACACGAGGGGACACAACTTTAAAGTGAGGGGAGATAGCTATAAGACAGATGTCAGAGGTAGTTTCTTTACTCAGAGAGTAGTAAGGGTATGGAATGCTTTGCCTGCAACGGTAGTAGATTCACCAAGTTTAAGTGCATTTAAGTCGTCATTGGACAGGCAAATGGACGTACATGGAATAGTGTAGGTGGGATGGGCTTCAGATTAGTATGACAGGGCGGCGCAACAACGAGGGCTGAAGGGCCTGTACTGCGCTGTAATGTTCTATGTAAATCTCCTTTGAACTCTAATGAGGGCTTTACTATCCTTCCTTAAATAAGATGCCCAGAACTGAACACAATACTCCAATGTTGTCTGACCAATGATTTGCAGAGATGTAGCATCACTTACTTGCTTTTATGTTCTATTTATAAACCCAAGGATTTAAAAATAATAAATATAAACAGGATTGTGATTTATTAAGAATTCTCATTGACAGATCTTCTTGCTTAAAAACTGATATAGAGAAGGTATTTAGAGTCAGAGTCATAGAGATGTGCAGCACAGAAACAGACCCTTCGGTCCAACTTGCTAGCACTTGACCCGTATCCCCCTAAACCCTTCCAGTTCGTGTATCCATCTAGATGCCTTTTAAATTTTGTAATTGTACCAGCCTCCACCACTTCCTTTGGCAGCTCATTCCATACACACATCACCCTCTGCGTGAAAAGTTGCCCCTTAGGTCCCTTTTAAAATTTTCCCCACTCACTCTAAATTTAGGCCCTCTAGTTCTGGACTCCCCTATCCATGCCCCTGATTTTATAAATCTCTATAAGTTCACCCCTCAGCCTCCGACGCTCCAGGGAAAACAGCCCCAGCCTATTCAGCCTCTCCCTGTGGCTCAGATCCTCCAACCCTGGCGACATCCTTGTAAATCTTTTCTGAACTAATTTAGGATCACGGCAACCAGAAAGGTATTTTTATTTTATGTTGAGAGATTCATGAAGCAATGGGATTAGAGAGTCCGTCGTAACATGCATTTGAAAAAAATTCTCAATCCAGTTATTTTTCCTAAATTTCTCCTATTTAATCTGGTCACTCCTTCCCCTTGTTCTTAACCTCCTGAATAACCCCTCAAACACTTGGAAATAGTCTCTTTCCGTCTAACTTGTTACATCCAGTCAGAATTTCAAACATGTTTGTAAAACTGTTTCAGCCTCAATTTTGTGCAGAGCATTTTAAGGAAGGCTGTGAAATGTTTGGAAGAGTATAGAAAGAATTTATGAGAATTGTTCCATGGTGAGGGCCTTCTGTTACATGGATAGAAAAGCTAGAGTTGTTCTTTTTAGAGAAGATTGAAAGGAGATTTGATCATCGGTGTTCAAAATCAGAAAGGGTCCCTACGGCTGACAGAAAGACACAGGAGGGTGGAGAGCCAAGGTGATTGGCAAAAGAACCAACAGCACTTGGAAAATAATAATTGTCAATGCATGGAGTTGTTCAAATTTGCAGTTTCTAATTTGCTGGGTGTTCTGTTCCCTTACCTTTGCCGGGTGTTCTGTTCCCTTACCTTTGCCTTGCCCTGGAAGTTGAAGGTCAGCACATATTCACCTGGCCGTGTCTCACTCTGGCGAATGACAAACAAGCCATGACTCCTTGAGCCTCCAGCCAGAACCAGTTGGGCAGCTTTTACCCGTGACAGTGTCCCGTGGAACCAGGGGTAACTGGAGAGCTGAAGTTCAGTATCTATCTGATCCTCCTCACCTGCAGTTAAAAAAAAAGATAATCCAGTTTCTATCCAAGTTAACAATTGAAGAACAGCTTGTTCAAGAGTCATAAACTTTAGCTCTGTACCATTGTTCAGCTATTAGGAGCAACAATTGAAGATTTGGAGCTGATCTAGTCTCCACAATATAGATCGGATGTCACTTGGCCAGTGTGGTTCGTCCAGTCTGGGTGATTTGACGCTTTCCCCATGACAGCATTGAGCAGTTTCTCAAATGATTTTGAGTGCTTCGTCCATTAACTCGTCAGTCGGCCATTCCACATGTCGGCATTGTGTGCAAAGATGACCTTCACCTCTTAATTTAATCTTAATGTTATAGCCTGCCCTACATTCACACTTAGAGTTACCAACGCCTCAGGATTGTCCTGCTGGCAGTATGGGTTCTCTTCACAATTTATATTCCCAGTAGCAAACCCCTTGTCACCTGTTGCACTGGGGAAGCCATCAGCTTGTTGATATTAATCCTCCACACCACTGAGGGCAGTACAGGAAATTAAGCAGCACGGGGGAAGGGAGAGAGAGAGAGAGAAGGAGAGAGAGAGAGTGAGAGAGTGAGAGAGTGAGAGAGTGAGAGAGAGAGAGTGAGAGAGTGAGAGAGTGAGAGAGAATGGTTGGTACACGGTGGCTTGAGAGAAAAGATGTGAGGGGGGATTCGCTGGGCGCTCCAGTGGAGAGAGTGAGATTCTACTTGGGGATGGAAAGGGCAACTCAGGGTGGACGTTGGTCACAGAATCCCTATAGTGTGGAAGCATTCGGCCCATCAATACACACCGTCACTCTAGGGAACATCCCATCCAGCCCCACCCCATCCCTGTAAGCCTACATTTCCCATGAGCAATCGACATTAACCTGAACAAGGTTGGAATCGAACCTGGGACCCTGGCACTGTGAAGCAGCAGTGCTAACCATTGAGCCACTGGCCTCAGCAGAGAGAGAGAAAACTAAGGAATTAGGGATCGGGGTAGAGAGGGAGGGACTGGGAATGGGAGTTTGAGTATAGAAAAGGGAGATTGGAAAATTGAGGGTACAGAAGACTGGGGATTTGGGGCTCAGAGCTCCAGTAGGCTTTACCAGAGATCAGGAGAAGCTGGAAGGAAGGGACACAGAGGTAAGAGCATCCAGGAAAGAAATGAGTGAAAAAGGGAGATCATTCTGAGAGACTGCTGTCACTGGCTGTGAATGCAGAAATAGAGAATGGAAAATAAGGATGCTCATTGGAGGAAACAAGAAGAAAGCTCTTAAACTGAGGGCTACTTGACCGTGGAATAAATCATCACATGTTGCTATTGAGGTCAACAACATACAGTTACAGGAGAGAGCACCAGCCCGAGGCGCCAAATGGCTTCTGCCTGTGTTGTAATTTCTAACAGTCTGTAAAAATCTCCTTTATTGAGTTTGAACTGGTCACTGTTGGTACTGAGCTGGGTTAACAAAGAAATGCCCCACTGCTCCTCATGTATCCCTCAGGTTGGTTCAGCTCGGTTTGTGTTGCTGGATTTGATGTGTAAAGGAGCAAGTGAGGCCTGCAGATACTGGAGATCAGAGTCAAAACATGTGGCACTGGAAAAGCACAGCCGGTCAGGCAGCATCCGAGGAGCAGGAGAATCGATGTTTCAGGCATAAGTCCTTCATCAGGAATGTGTAAAGTCTAGGATCACCTAGTCCAAGGTTCCATTTCAGTGTCTTTGTCCCTTTCACACAGTCAAAGCCCAAAGCAATGTCTAACAAATATGTTTTAATTGCAGAAACTTCCCTTCAGTGACAGCTGTCTGGGAGGATACATGGTCGTCACGTAGATTTAAATATTATATAAAGGGATACTCATCATCTCATGGTGCTCCAGTAGTGATGAATAAAGAGGAGTCTATTTCAGAAACTCAACAAGATATTTTGTCAAGACTTCGCTACAAGTAACATTTATTTTGGAAATTCTCTAAGAAAGGGGTATCTCTTATATTTTCCACTTTATTGAACACCTTACAGTAGTCGAGAGGCAATGGAAATTTTGCTCTATGTCCTGAGTGGTCATGAGGGGGAGCAGGAGGAAGAGATGAGTCCAGGCAGAGCACCAGCTTTTCAGGGAAAGAGGATGCTTTGAATACTGAATCTTAGAAGATTGTTATGTTTTGAAATGTACTCTAACTCAAAGTGAAACAAACCATCCCAGATAAACACCTCAGCTCAGAGACATGCCCGTGTGATCCTGTTGCCATGGGGAGAGAAACTTAAACATAAACCCCGTTGAAGTGGAGTAGCAATTTTAACTCCTTTTCACTGAAGCTTGGAATAAAAAGGGTAGCTGTTGTTTGAAGTGTTGGAGACAAGCTTGTGCTCAGCTGAAGCAGGACGAATGGTGTCAATGACTAAGCAGCATGCCCTTGGAGTTTGATTTCCGTTTAAAAATGGGAGAGAACCAATAGGGCTCTTGAAGATTTAAGCAATAGAGTTTGCTTATGGTGTGCTATGTGGGTGGCAATTATACCTGGCAAAACACAAGATGAACGGAACAGTTGTTGAAGGATAGTGGAAATTTCAGTGTGGCATGTTGGGAGAATTGAACCTCTCCTGAGGAGATGCAAGTGACTGTGGAATTGTTCCTGCAATGCTGTAGATCAGGAAAAATGTGGAATTGTGCAAAAGTGTTACCAAAGAAATTTTTCAGCTTGTCAATTAGTGAATACCTTTGTCTTTGTTTTGTACATTACAGTGTTTAAATGTTTATTTTATGTTATCCTAGCTTCTTTGTGAGAATAAAAATCTTGAAAAGCAAAATCTTGGAAGTTTTAACAAGTTATTAGTCTCCACATGGATCACAAGGGACAGGAAGGCTCAACATTAATTGAGAATTGCTGCATGCTAATTACAAGCAGTTGGGCCAAAGGGTCAAACTCAGGGTCTGCACAAGGTGCAGGTTGAGGTGAAAACAGGTAGAGGACGATGAAATGGTATTCTTCTCTCACTCGGGTGTAGGACATCCCTTCTTCTCAGATCCACCTCGACCAGGAGCACCAATGTTGTACTCGAGCTGTTGCCGCGTGGTGTGTCAGCAACTGCCAGATATACTGTGAAAACGATCTCTAATCAACACATTAGGTGCTGAATTTGCAGTTTTGCCAATGCCTCCAGGCTGATGGAATTACTCTCACAACCATTTGCTTTAACCATTAAATTTTTAGACTACTCACTGTGGGTCAGTTCTTACATTTTCACCAAAATAACTATTACTTTGCCCAGTTTAGTCCCCTTGTACATGATGCCACAATGGGGGTTGATTGATCTCCCTTCTATATTTGTCAGTTCTTCATTAACCCTCATGTGCCGGTTCCAGGTTTCCTCCTGTTCTTCTTACTCCACACATCTACTTTGGTGTTTGTGTCACATCGGTACCTAGCTGTTACCTCTCAATGTCGCTGAAGCTTCTGCACTGTGTAACACAGCCACTTTCCCACTTGTCTTGTAGGTTCTCCCTTACAGTTTCAATAACACATAATACTGTACCACACTTCTTCCAATTACAGTCGATTCTGATAGAACACGCAATTTCGCATAATAAAATAAGTCACACAATAGCTGTGCTATTTAGAATAGTGGGACCTGAATCACATTATAGCCTATATAGAGGTAAGGAGTTTGTGTTCTACAAGTAACGGTCTAAATTCTTCAATCGCATTAAAGAATCATAGCAGAATCAACTGTACTCTAACCAGAGCTAATGCCGTGCTTAATTTCCATTTTCTGCCAACACTGACCCCAGCTATTTAGAACCACTTGCTTTCTTCAGCTCTTCCCCAATAATCTTTATACCTCCATTCCTATTGATGACCCGATGTTCAAACGGATAGCCTATACATTGACTCTTTAGTTACTGATCTTTCACTAAAATAACCCAGACTAGAACTTAAAGAACATTCTAGTTCAAATAATGAAGGGGCTGCCATTACCTGGACGCTCTGTAAGCTTCCCGACGAACCCAGATCTCTAACATTCACTGAATCCCAATGCCCCAACATGTAAAGAGGAGACATGAATGGTGAAATCAGCAAGCTTTCAGCTTTCATCGTGAGCTGTAAAATCCCCAGTAGTATCTCTATATTGCCAATGCAATAATACCAGCCAGTATCACAATGACCCTGGCCTTACCTGTCGATGTGCTGCTCAGAGCTTCTGAATGCAGAGCCTGCAGGAAGTTTTCCAGAGGGACGTGTGCGAGAAGTCCCGGTACCTGGGGTTCCTTTGGTCTGACGTGCGAGACAGTGACAGCAGCATCTAGGTTTGTGCACATCTTTTCAGGCATTTGGGTAACACCTGAGACACAGAGGATAGTATATGACTGCATCATTGCGTCCCAGGAGGCAGCTGACCTTCCAATGGCTACTCACACACTTTAAAGTCAGCCTTCAGCTTGACTATACACCCTCAGCTTAGAATCTATTTTTGGTGGAGTGGGTGTAAGGAGGCAGGTCAGGAAGCAGAACAGAGAGCAAAATAGATTCCCTCTAAGTGGTCTTAATCAAGGTGGACTGAGCAGGGCAGAGACTAACAGGTCTCTCTCCTTGGCAGCAGTGACCTGTTAGGTCCATTACTGGATTATGCAGGGGAGAGGTACCCCTGGGATCTCCCAGATAAATGATCAGGCACCTCACTGAGGCAGGAGACCAATATTTTCACTTGAAGCATCCTCCAAGCAGAATGCACTTGAGGGTCTGTCAACATCTCTCCTATATCCAGCATGGAGCCAGAGAGATAAATGTGACATCTACAGATGGAGCAAAGTCCATGTACATCTTGAAACTTGCTCACAAAGTAGTTCTTTGAGCAGTGACTACAGTGGACTAGATTCCAGCAGATTCTGTTATTGTTTCTGATTTCCAGCACCCACAGTTTGACTACAGAGTCAAACATCCCAGAACAATGTAGATGCAATTCAGAAGCAGAGAACAGAAAAAAGAAGCCATTCCAATGACACTCCCATCCTTCCTCAGCAATATCCGTATAACCGTCTATACCTTTTGCTTCATGTTCATCTGGCTTCATATATCTCCTGGTTATCCAGCCGTTTCACATGAGAAGGTGTGGGAAGAGACACATTCCTGACTCATTCAGGGAGTCGCGAGCAAATTCCAGAAAGGTCCGATTTTTCACAACAGTAACCCATCCAGACCCATTCCCCTACTTATATTTACTCCTGATCAATGCACCTAACTTGAATGCTATGGACAATTTCCCATGGCCAATTCACCCAACCTGCACCTCTTTGGATCTTGCGAGGAAACTGGAGCACCCAGAGGGTGCCCACGCAGACACAGGGAGAATGTGTAAACTCCACTGTCGTCCAAGGCTGGAATCGAACCCAGGTCCCTGGCGCTGTGAGACAGCAGTGCTAACCACTGAACCACCATGCCACATGGAGCACTAACTATCTAGCCAATTCCAAGGGAGGTCAAGAGGAACAGGGACCATAATCACTTACCCTCTGACAGGAAGTCACAACTGCAAGGAGGAATTGCGGGTAATTCTCTACTTGGCATGCTCACTGCGTGTGGACAAGAAATCAGCTCCAAGTCTTCTTCACTGTCACTGCAAAGGAAAGCAAAACTCAGACAAAAATCGAACATTTGGGTTTGAGTAAACTTTACCTTTGCATATGGAAATAGCTGTGTTTTAAGATTTAATGTGAATTCTTCAGAAAAAATTAATGATGAGCCTTAACCAATTGAAAGCCATTAGTCTGGATTGGAGTGAGGTGGTGTTGGAAACAGCAAGATGATTGTACACTCCACTACAGGCCAATCTGATGACCCCTCCTCCTCAAGCATCTCCTCAGCTTTTCCACACTCACAGCGTGCACATGTCAATGACTGAAGGTAAACCCATTTGCCTTCCATTCACCACTGACTGCTGGAGACCAGGATTCTCCAGGGATAGTCTGACAGGTTTCCCCAAGGAGACCCTGAACGGAGAATCATAGAATCCCTAAAATGCAGAATGAGGCCATTCAACTCATCAGGTCTGCACCAACCCTGTGAAGTGCAATCCAACCCTCCCCATCCTATCCCATTACAATGGCCAATCCACCTAACCTGCACAGGTTTGCATTGTGGGACAAAACTGGAGCAGCTGAGGAAAATGTGCAAACTCTGCGCAGACAGTTGCCCAAGGCCAAAATTGAACCCGGGTCCCTGGCGTTGCGGGGCAGCAGTGCTAACCACTGAGCCACCTTAAGACAGAGGGTCTTGGAGTGATGTTAGTTTAGCCACAGACACCTCTCCAAGACCTCCGAACCCTTCGGCAAATTAGTCCTCCAGCTTGATCTGACCCTTTAAGTTTCCCAGATCCTGCTGCAGATATATCAGCAATGGAAGTACATAGTTCCAGTGCATTGGTGGACCACTTGACTTGGGATTTCTGTCACTCACCATTGAATGATTAGAGCTTCTCACATCCCTGCAACTCTAACAGACCAGGCATGTTTCCTCTCCAGTAAGTGAGCTTGTAGACCCTGACAGGTACCACTATTGCTCATGCCCTGCTACTTCATTACAATTACTGATCTGAGTGGCAACACATTATAGGACTAATAAAATCAATGAGGTCCTATCTCAAAGATCTCCCTGAATGATCCTCAAGGTTGTTGGTCAGAACAGGTAAGACTGTACAACTCTTGCACCTCCTCCACTAAAGTACAATTGACCCCACTTAGAAAAGACTCCCAGAGACTCGAGGTAGGATTACTGTTAGAGGGAACTTACTTATCACATGAATTGGATGTCTTTGCACTGCTCTAAGTCACCATTTGCAACGCAGGGTTTTTATCATGAAGCCCAAGGTCTGCTGTAAGATTCAATGCTCAGACACTGGTCCTCTTTACATACAGGGGTCACGCAATTACAGCATCAGCTGAAGTAAGATACAGATGGTCCATCAGATAGCATAGCACCCCTCCGACAATCCCTTCAGCAATGCTATCATGAAGTTCTTGCTCACGGTAGGACCACCTCCAGCAGCCAGCCAGTCATGGGCAGATTGCCAGTCATTCCAAAAATCCCTCTAAAGCAATACAGGGAAGGAAGACTAGGACTTGCTGGTTGTGAAAATGGAATAAGGTTCCAGTGGGAAGTTGCTCCCATTCATTGTTGTTTGATATGCCACTGAATAGTGATCAATTCAACAAGACTGTATGGACAATGGCAATCCTCCAGCTCTCCCAAGATTTCTCAGCCCTTTACCAGAGTTGTTACACCGTTCTGTCCCAGGCACACAGCCACTCAAATTTCTCAGCCACACAGCGTGCCAGCACCATTTCCTGCACTGATTTCCACTTCTGAAAACCAGTACCGTGCAAGGAGCGGAGAGAAAATAATAATTCGAAGGTACAGTGTTCCACTATCGTTTAATTTGGTGACAGTATATCCAGTAAGTTGCACCACAGCTCAAGTCTGAACTGCTCAATGATCATGTGAAGTGGAAGTAGGAAAGGAAGTATAGCTTACACTCCATTACCTCATTCAATGTCCTGCCCCATGTCCCTAGAGAATTAACCTATTCAGTTACATGAAGACCCACAGCAGAAACAGGAAGGATGTTCCCAACAACTGGGGAGTTCAGGACAAAGGGTCACAATCTAAGGATATAAGATAGACCAATTAAGAAGACAGTGGTGATTGTTGGAGGTCAATCAATGAAGTCCTATCTCAAAAACGTCCCCGACTGATCAAGCTTGTAAGCAGGACAGGGAAGACCATTTAGCTCTCACTCTCTTTCACTAAAGTATACTGGACCATTCTTGGAAAAAGATCCTGAACTTCTTGGAGTTGCCACACATGGTTTTGTTGAGATCGCTGAATCTTTGTACCCTGCCTGGCAGTCCAAATCTGGCAATAGTTACGCAATTTTGTCAAAATAAAATTTGATGTGTCCACCAACATCCTTGAGCTGTTCAGGGAGAGGGGAGCACCTAGGAAGGGAAGTGTTTATTGCCCCCTCCAACTCTATTTTGATTTAATCCCTGCCCTCCCCTTCACTGATCACACCGCATTGCCCCTTTGATGTGAAGTCACTGCTTGTCACTGGCCACTTGGGTGTTTCCTTTCTTCCTGGTGGTGGAAATTGAATAGAGATTTGTGCACTTTGTGTCTTTCACAGTGTCCCACACCTACACACATACAACATGGGAAAAAAAAATTAAATTTGATTTGTCATTTCGCTTGGGTACTTTCACTCATACTGATTGCTAAAAACCTGCCAAAGCCAGACATAGCAATTTGAAGTGTATCACATGACATTAGTCTTTGAACTGGACTATTACCTATGTTTTGAGTAGGTCTGTTACTAAGGATTGCCTCGTATTGATCGGTGAGATTGTTCTCAATTTCTCTGAGTCCTTTGGCAATCTCCCTTCCTGCCTCAGCCTTTCCATTTGACTGGGCAGAGTGAGGAGATGATGTGTGCTGTTGATCGCTTATGACAAAGTTGGTAATGCAATAACAACTCAAGTGTGCTTCAACAATTCAGCAGTAATTCTTGAAGTCAACTACTTCATGTCCCAGCAATCAGATTCATAATCTACTGATACGAGATAATCAGTTTGTGTGAATATGAGGAGATCTCCTCTCAGTCCTACCCATGGTCCGTTTGGGATGTTATGGATCACCAGCGGCTCTCTAGTTTGCATAGCTCAGTGCACATTACAAACACTGCACTGGCTGATGTGCCCCTTAAATTTTGTTGCTCACGTTTGGCCAGTACAGCACATCTCTTACCTTCCTCAGCCCTGATACAATTCTGTGGTGACTTGAATGGATGCACTTTAACATCTCTTCTCTCATAAAATCTGCATTGACATTCTTCCAGAGCAATGGAAATACCAAATGACACATGCAACCATCTGTACCTCCTAAAGAGTGTTCAGAAATAGTTTGATTTGATTTCTTGTCATGTGTATTTTGTTACAGCAAAAAGTGTTGTCTAGTGTCATCACTCTCTGGCACCATATTAAAACACAGAAGAATAAACCAAAACAGAATATAAAGGCAGAAAAATAAAGAAATAATGAAGAATTGTTCAACCTTCTTGTTAAGTGCTCTGCCATGGACCTGGTGGCTAGGCATAAGTCCCTTCACCGCACTGCAACGAAAATTGCCACTCTTTCTGCACCATCTCACCTTCTCCGAAACCACGACGCTATGAGTTAGAAAGCTGTTGTGCTCAGTTTCACTTGCCATTAACCAACCTCCCCATATAAGGTGGTAAAGCCTTTGCAAATTGTAGCAAAATTTCTTAATGATTGGCATGCAGTAGTGGTATCTCTTTGGGGCATTATTCCAATCCTTTGAGTCAATGTGTACTCTGAGCTTTTCAGAGTGTCTCTTCTTACAGTAGGCAGCTTTCACTTTTGGATCCTGTATTCTTGATACAATCCTGTCTTGAATTAGTTCATCATTTAACTGCGCATATTCACAGGCTCCTGCAAACTGAGTTAACAATGGTACATCGTGATAAATGTTTTCACTATGTTCCCTAATACTGAATACAGATCGTTCATATGAAAATGTTTGCTTGAAACTCAAGATGTATCTTCAAAAGATTTTAAAGTTTCTTCCATTTTCAAAAATCTCTTGTATTGTGTAATTCTGCTATTGCTTATGATAGAGTTTCCCATTTGGTCTCATGTTCCCAGTCATTTGAACAGGCATTTTCCTTAAGCTGTGATTTCACTGTGATTTTTGTTTTCTCTTTTTTCCACCCACAATAGCAGCTCACAGCTCTACAACTGTGTTTCTTTTTATTTAGCTTTGGAAACATCTTGCTTCTGAAACCATACAGCACAGGTGCGTGTTCAACACGAGGACTTCATTCAAGTCAAATGCAAGATGTCTGCCTACAGGGCATGTGCCTTATGGTAGATGTCACATGTCTATGGCAGCTAAGTAGAGATTTGTACAATACAGAATGTTTACAAGGAATATTTCCAGGTCAAGGCTAAAGATGCAAAGGATAGGGTCATTTATGATAATATTCATAAAAACTTCAAATTGTGAATGCTGAACATGCACAGAACACCGTGAAATGGAGATGGATATATGGATCCGATAGAGGTGATTGAGAGATATTTTGTGATCAAAACATAAATTCGAACTCATCAGTGAGTTGTTGAAAATATCTGAAGTGTTACTAGATCCTGGTGCGAGAGAAAATTGTTGATCAGGAGTGAGAGAGAGAGCAAGTTTGTACGTGCGCATAATGTGTCAAATGAATTAAAATCAACGATTCTGAATCAGTGAAAATTTTACAAATAAACAGCAAATTGACAATGAGAGAAAAAATGTAGACAAGACCAGCATAAAAGGCATGAATCTGAAAGGAGTGGATCATCGATACGGCGAGAGTTTGGATAAAAGGTTTATATTTACTCATGATTCATAAACACCACATTCCTGATGACTGTGGGAATTTGGATGCTTTGAAACATTATTCTTTAGTTCCCCTTTTATACAGTTGTTTAATTCAGTGAAAGTACTATTTTAAAAGTAGACACACTTGAGATGAAGTTCTCAGTCAAAATAAAAACATGTATTGTGAAGATTCATTCAGTTGTCTCTATGACTACATACAGAATGCAGTGAGTGGCTCATTTGTCTGTGTGACTGGATTTCTCTTTTTGAAAGGATTCAAAAACTATTCAAATCCTTAAAGGAATCAGAGCTGCTGTAAACACGGGAGATTTGGCAGTGCATGGAAAACATTGCACAATGGTGGCAGTGGGGACAGAGTGAAGTAAGACTGAATGTTTAAATCCTTGAATACAACAATTTGTTGCAACGAAGGAGAAGCACAGCTCTGACCTTCACAGAAAGGGTCGTCCAAAAGAGGGAACCAGACACAGCAAGGTCCAAGAGCTGAAGCCTGGAGCCAATAATTAGGAACATAGACCAATAGTTGGTTAAGTTCGTCTTCCCCCTCTAAACTGGGACAGAAGTTGAAAGTAGTACAGGGAGAAACTAATATTTATATTAACTTTATAGTGTAATTAATTAAACTCCACAACTCTAGCTAATTGTTGAGTGATAATTTCACAACCTAATTAATTAAGCAAGAAGCAAAATAAAGATAGCAGGCCAGGTTCTTGCCATAGTGTGTGGGAGGTGTGATGGATGCCATGCTGTTGCTCTTCAGTGCATATAGTTTAACAAATTGATGAAACAGATTGACAAACTGTTAACATTATCATGGGGAATGTTACAAATTAACATGTGGCACAGTAGTCAGAGCAGAGCAGTGTAGATCAGCATGGCATGTGTATGAAGAGTTCTTCGGAATCCCTTCAATGAAGAACACTTTGCTTAGGCTACCAATCATTGCCACAAACTGCAAACCACTGAAATCACACCACTGCCAAAAATTTGTATTTTTGGCCCTTCTACCAACATACAGAATACCATGACAGAGATCACAAAAAAAAGAGGTATTATTGTTGTACAAAGGGAAGGTCTTAAACCCTGGGATAGCACCGGCAAGCAACTGGAAGAAATGGCAACAACACTCAAGACATGATCCAAGAATCAGTACCTCAGAAGAATGAGTTAATTGAAGGGAGAGGGGCATTGGAATCGTAGTTGACAGGAAAGACAGTGTTCTGGTGAAATCAACTAGAAAAGACAAATGCAACTGGGGTTGCAAGACCACGGAGCCAGTGTTCACATTTTTCCCACTGAAAAGAGCTTCATGATGGAGACTGTGCATGTTGAGGCGTGACAGAGGTCCAGCACTGGGAGTCACAGTGCGAGAGGTGTGACAGAGGTCCAGCACTGGGAGTCACAGCGCGAGAGGCGTGAGAGGTCCAAAGCCAAACAAAACGTCATACAGCACAGAAACAGAACAGAACTTTTGGTCCAACCAGTCCATGCCAACCATAATCTCAAAATAAACTAGTCCCACCTGTCTGCGCTTGGCCCATATCCCTCCAAACATTTCTTATTCATGTTCTTATCTAAACTTCTTTTAAACATTGTAACTGTTATCTTCATCCACCACTTCCTCTGGAAGTTCATTACACACACTAACAACTCTAAGTAAAAAAAAAAGTCTCTCGTGTCTTTAAATCTTTCTCCTCTCATCTTAAAATATGCCCCCTAGTCTTGAAATCCTGGAACCAAGCGATAAAACACCTGTCAGTCATTTGCCTTATCTATGATTTTATAAACCTGTATAAGGTCACCTCTCAACCTCCTACACTTCAGTGAAAAAAGTCCCAGCCTATCCAACCTCTCTTTATAACTCAAACCCTCCACTCCCAGCATTATCCTGTAATTCACTTCTGAACACTCTCCAGTTTGATAATACCTTTCCTATCATAGGGCAACCAGAACTGTACTCCAGAAGAGGCCTCACCAATGTCTTGTATAACCTCAACATAATGTCCTTACTCCTATACTCAATGGTCTGAGCAATGAAGGCAAGCGTGTTATACGCCTTGTTAACCACCCTGTCTAATGTGAGGCAAACTTCAAAGAATTATTACCTGAACTCATAGGTCTCTCTGTTCTATAACACTATCCAAGGCCCTACTTTTAATTGTAGAAAATGTGTAAGTCTAGTACTGGATTTGCAGAATGGGAGGCATGACAGAGGTCCTGTAGTCCAACCACAACAATCTCCAGGTTTAGTTGACCCTAATCCTAACTATCCTCTTGTTTTCCAAATCAAGAAAATATCAGTCAAAGGGAAAGTTTTGGGGAAAGAGAACACTTGAGAAGCAACAGACATCAACGTCATGGCAATGAATTATTCAGCAGTGGCTATAGCTGTGCCTCCAAGATCTTGCAATTGTGGAGGCGGACAGTCAGGCAATAAAGATAGTGGTTTTCAATGATTATAGGTTCATTCTTTTCCTTTTCAGGAAATGGTACAGGAAATCCAAGTGAAGTATAACTCACTTAATCACTTGTTCACTAAACTCCATTTTTCGGAATCACTGCTGTGAATTACAAGTGAAATTCTATACAGGCTGGATGCAGTGAACGAAAAAAATTACAGAAGATATTATTATTAATAAAGATAATATTAATGGGTATTTACTCAAAAGTTGTCCGGACATCATGGGGGATGGGAATGTGACAACCCAACCACGGGGTTATGCTGAAATCCAGAAAGTATGTAGGATTTTAAAAAAAATATATAAAGACCCAGAAATACCCGTACTACAACCTTCTGGGTTCAATAAGAACTATCATTTTCTCTTTTGACCCCAAGGATCATAGATTTGTTAATGATTGGGAGTTATTACCAGAATCCTGAAAAACTCTAATGATGCTGACCATTGGCAGATTTTAAACAGTGGAAAATCAATAAAGGCTCATTCTTTGTGATCGTGCACGCTTGCAAGTGAGTATAACCAATGATGCCCCTTCATTAGTTTTATGAAGATACAAGCCCTCTGGCTTCATCATACTGGCTATCATCATCTCCTTTTGCAGGAGGCCTTCATTACCCTCAGCAGGCAAGTATCACTGTGAATGTTTGACTGTTCTCAGTGATCTGTGCATGATTCTGCTAGTCGGTGGTAGACTTCCATGAACTTGCGTTGCACAGCCATAAGACATAGGAGTGGAAGTAAGGCCATTCGGCCCATCGAGTCCACTCCGCCATTCAATCATGGCTGATGGGCATTTCAATTCCATTTACCCGTATTCTCCCCGTAGCCCTTAATTCCTCGAGACATCAAGAATCTATCAATCTCTGCCTTGAAGACATTTAGCGTCCCGGCCTCCACTGCACTCTGCGGCAGTGAATTCCACAGGCCCACCACTCTCTGGCTGAAGAAATGTCTCCACATTTCTGTTCTGAATTGAACCCCTCTAATTCTAAGGCTGTGTCCATGGGTCCTAGTCTCGATTAAATTAGATTACTTACAGCGTGGAAACAGGCCCTTCGGCCCAACAAGTCCACACCAACCCGCCGAAGCGCAACCCACCCATACCCCTACATTTACCCCTTACCTAACACTACGGGCAATTTAGCATGGCCAATTCACCTGACCCGCACATCTTTGGACTGTGGGAGGAAACTGGAGCACCCAGAGGAAACCCACGCAGACACGGGGAGAACGTGCAAACTCCACACAGTCAGTTGCCTGAGATGGGAATTGAACCCAGGTCTCTGGCGCTGTGAGGCAGCAGTGCTAACCACTGTGCCACCCAATGGAAAAAATTTCCTAGTGTCCACCCTTTCCAAGCCATGTATTATCTTGTAAGTTTCTACTAAGTCTCCCCTTAATCTTCTAAACTCCAATGAATACAATCCCAGGATCCTCAGCAGTTCCTCATATGTTCGACCAACCATTCCAGGGATCATCCGTGTGAATCTCCGCTGGACACGTTCCAGTGCCAGTATGTCCTTCCTGAGGTCTGGGGACCAAAACTGGACACAGTACTCCAAATGGGGCCTAACCAGAGCTTTATAAAGTCTCAGTAGCACAACGGTGCTTTTATATTCCAACCCTCTTGAGATAAGTGACAACATTGCATTCGCTTTCTTAATCACGGACTCAACCTGGATGTTTACCTTTAGAGAATCCCCAACTAGCATTCCCAGATCCCTTTGTACTTTGGCTTTACGAATTTTCTCACCGTTTAGAAAGTAGTCTGTGCTTTTATTCTTTTTTCCAAAGTTCAAGACCTCGCATTTGCTCATATTGAATTCCATCAGCCATTTCCTGGACCACTCTCCCAAACTGTCTAGATCCTTCTGCAGCCTCCCCACTTCCTCAGTACTACCTGCCTGTCCACCTAACTTCGTATCATCAGCAAACTTCGCTAGAATGCCCCCAGTCCCTTCATCCAGATCATTAAGCCAATAGAATTGCTTCCTGCTGCTGCTGACAATGTCACACTGTCTAGCTCCTTTAATAGCAAAATTCTTGAACCTCCAGATACATGTACTGCGAGCAAGAACAATGAGAATCCAATGGGTGTTTCCCCTCAGATCAATTATTTTGAGAATGGTTTCTAAAATTCAAAGTGCTGCTCTGTGAAACCGTTTGAAGTTGAACAACATACCAGCGACAAAATGGGTTCCCATTCACCTTCAACAGGAAGACAAAATGGGTGACAATGTATGGGCAGCCTCGACAACAGAGTACTAACTCAGTCACCCATTTAGTATTACTTACCAAAGTGAAATACATTTGTAACAAATAATAGCAATCTCAATAATCACATGTTAGTGCTTTTATGTGAAATATTTCTACAGAATCCTCCTGTACATCCAGATATCGGAGCAGAAAAATGACCCTTACCCGGGATCCATGCAGTCCTGAATGTCAGCCACCCAGGAGTGTTTCTGTAAGGAGTCAATTGTTTCCAGGATATACTCGGCACCATTCTCCACCTGTTCCAGAACAAATCACAAGTGTCTTTCCAGTGAAATAGGATCTCACACCAAAATAAAATCACATACATATTCTCAGAGTGTTCGGTACCATTTCTGAGGACAAGTCAGTCTGTGGTTCGGCAGCACTTTAGCCTATGGTAATTTGTCAGCAGAATGCTGCTACCCTTATCTAAAGTAGGTAATGGTCAAGCAACACAACTGTATGATCTCGCATTTGTATACCAGCTACTTGACTGTGGGTCAAACGTACATTCTCCTGACTAGATTTTGAGTTCCATAATCCACATCTAGAAAATGGCTTTTAACCCTTAATTCCAAAATGTGCATGTTTTTCAAAAAACAGGATTTCTACAGAGACAATAACTGCAGGTGTAAAAACAATTCCACGTGGGACTGAGGGGACCTAACACCTAAATATATCAAAGAACTTCAAGCAGACTGGACTGTGAAATCTTGTGATTACAAAGGTAACAAGGAACCTGATGACTCCCTGCTCAGCAGCAATCCACCAACAAAAGCACAGTTTACATTTTTCCCTTAGAAGAAGAACACACAAGGACAATAGTTAAAAATACCTGTTTCAATTCTGTTGGAGTGGCCTACTGGGACTGAATGCACCGTGTGCCTGCTTGGGTTGTAGCATTAGTGTGCTGTCAAAGTCACAGTTGAAGAGCTATCCCTAGTTAACCCTGTATAGCAGATAAAGAAATTTTCTCACTCTAAATTTCTTTCAGTTAACAAGAAAGGAATCAGCATAAAGGAGCTTCCATCAGTCTACAAAATCAACTGTTCACCTACCAATATCAACACGACCACTGCAATGCAATAATGTCCACAATGTCGTCTCCTTGAGCAACTCCGAGGCTGATCAATTTAACCTTCCTTTCCCACTTTTAACTTTTTGGACACCGCTCATTTCTAATCTGTGTTTTTGAATGTTGCATTACTAATTATTCCGAGGTTTACTCAGTAATAAATTCACCTTTTGTTAAAGCCTGGTTAAATTGGCTCCTTTGCAAACAGAAGTTTGTTTGAGTCGAGGAAAAATGCATCCTCAAGAAAGGGACTTTTTCTGAAATCTATCTGCTGCAGTTAACCGAGGGGTTGGCTAAATGAGTAAGGGGCCAGCTCATCCCTCCTCACCTGGGAGTTTAACAGTTTGCAACATCCTGTGTCGAATACTGATAAATTAAGGAACCTCGGCTGCAAACTTACTAACTGTGCCTCTTGGTGTATGTAATATAATATCATATAATATAGCAATATAGTGACATAGTGTGCCTGGCTTTGGCCCATTTCCCTTTTGCTCAGCGGGAATTCATGAGTCAGGTTTAAAATTGGCAAAGGTTGGAGGGTTTGAGCTATGGCAGAGAGGCTGAACAGGCTGGGGCTGTTTTCCCTGGAGCGTTGGAGGCTGAGGGGTGACCACATAGAGGTTTATAAAATCATGAGGGACATGGATAGGATAAACAGACAAAGTCTTTCCCCTGGGGTGGGATGGCAGGTGGGACTAGATTGGGTTGGGATATCTGGTCGGCATGGATGAGTTGGACCAAAGGGTCTGTTTCCATGCTGTACATCTCTATGACTATGACTATCTTACTGGCATCTGGTTGTAACATTAGACTAGGTTACATTTTAGTAACATTTTTGATTAGGTTAAGACAATTGGTAGAGACCTCTGACTTTGGTTTAACTCTTAGTGAGACCATCTGGTGCATTTGATTAATGGTGCAAGAACACTTACAAGCTGAAGCCCAAATAGACTTTGGACAACCTATGGCTTTATCATTGGAAATTGCGCCAAGTAGAACATACAAGTTGCAGGATATTCCAATAGAAGTGGATACCCGTACCACTCTGAACGAGCTTGGAGAATATCACTTGAGTGAAGGCAATGCCTAGCCTCACTCAGGACATATCCTAATCAGATAGACTCTAGGTTAGCCCATTGCAAGACCCCAAAAGAGAGCCAAGCCTCGGTCAAAAGTTTAAAATTTCCTTCAGGATCCTGGCTAGAAACCCATCGTAGTTGCTGCCAACACGCGGACTTGGAATATTACAAGAGTCCTACTAGACCTAAACTGAGTAAGATAACTCACAGGCCAATATTCAGGACAGCTCACATCTTGGCATGTCCACCGATATCTGCTTTAGATCAATTAAATTGCTTAGCAACATCAAAATCAGAACCAAGATAGATAAACATCTAGTTAAACAGTCACCCAGTCCTAATGGAGGTCAATACTAGTGCAGCCGTATCAGTGATTGCAGAAAATCTTTAGTAAAATTTACTCTGGAGTCCAACTCTTAACTCTGTGCAAGACCTCAGGCAGGCTTAGAACCTATACCGGGGAACTTTACAGATTAAGGATACAACTTCAGTTCTGATCTCTTCTGAGGTTCAGTTAGCAATGACTGTAGTAAAAGTCTCAGGCCCAAGCTAGATGGGACGAAATTGGTTGTGAACGATTCACCTAGATTGGCTCAACAGGTTTCAATTAAAGAGTAGCTACCTTAGTCCCTAGACCTTCCTCGCAGACTTAACTATCAGAGGAGCCAAGGCCCTCTTGCATGTTGACAAGAAAACAATTCCATGATTCTGTAAGACCTGCTCAGTGCCATTTGCCTGACAGACTAAAGAAAGAAGGGGAAAAAAATCAAACCATTCCGATTTGCAGAATAGGCAGCACCGGACCAAATGATTATGAAAAGCCTGATGGGTCAGTTTGCCTTTCTGGGAATTTTGAATGAATGGTAAAGCACTTTTCACAGCTGGTTAGTTACCTAAGGATTAATATGCAAAACTGCCAATGGGGCTGTCCTTCACAAAGCTGGGCCTGAACCAGGCCTATTCGCAAAGGTGTTTAGATCAAAATTCCCAGAAAGATCCTACAATTAATACCCATAAGGGCGTGTACCAATATACAAGACTGCCATTTGGGTTCTTGTCTGCCATGTTTCAGCAGAGGGGAGAGCATTTTGCAAGGTTTACCGCAGATGGCCATTTACCTAGATGACATCCTAATAACAGGAAAACTAATAACAAACACTAAGAGAACTTGGATATAGTCCCAAGGCATTTTTCTAAGGTGGGCATACCTACGAAGGGAAAAAATAATGTGCGCTCTGGGTCCCCCAAGTGACCTACTTGGGCTACAGAGTTAACAAGACTGGGTTATACCAGTTGGAAGATAAAGGGAGGATGATCAAAAAAATGTTCCAGCTTTCACATCCAGTAGCTTAGTTTATTTCTTGGGCTGGTAAATTACTGCAGCAAGTTCATACATAACCTAGCCTCCATCCTGGCACCTTTGCATCAACTCCTTAAAAACACAAAAGGATCAGCCTTGGAAATAGTCACATACAGCTGCAGCTTTCAGAGACGTGAGGAAACAGCTACAGTCTGATCCCAAGATAGATCTGGTATTGACACGTGATGTCTCGCCAAACAACATGAACATACAGAGAGCCCTCTGCATCACACATCACCCACTGGCCTGGCAGGAAGAAGTCTAAACTTTGAAGGCAGGTTTAAAGCAACAGCCTCACTCAACACCAAACCTATTTGATTATAGGACCAAATGGTCCTATTCAATTAGTGGACCATTCTTCACGCAACTACGGGACAGGTCCCCATTAGTAACTCAGCTGGAGAAGACTTTCACCATACTGTTCTTTGCAGATAGAAAAAAAAAATCAACCCACTGTACATGCTTCAACACAAAATAGTTGACAATTATTCACTGGCATATCTCACAGGGCAATTTCCTGACTGAATCGGTCTAGTTTTAAACATAAATAAAGCCAGGTGGCTTTCATGGCAACACCTTTGCAGTCTCAATTCATGTACCAAACAGAACTCTCCTCTTATGTGGCATGAATGCTGGTTTTCCCTTTGAATTGGTATTCTTGCCAAGTTGTCCTGACAAAGTAAAGCAAAACTTTCAATAAATATGTCTTTTGTCAGCATTACTTATAATGTTATTAATCATGTACCTGTTTTGAAGTGCTATTAAATTTATCTAAAAATACTTGCCTCAAGCGCAGTAAACTTAGTCTATATGGATTTCACAAAGGCCTTTGACAAGGTCCCATATGATTGGCTGCTCTGGAAGGTTAGATCACATGGAATCCAGGGGGAGCTGGGAAATTGGATACACAATTAGCTTGATGGTTGGAAGCAGAGGATAATAGTGTCAGATTGGAGGCCTGTGACTAGTGGTGTGCCTCAGGGGGTCGGTGCTGGGCCCAGTGCTGTTTGTTATCTATATCAATGATTTGGATGAGAATGTAAAAAGTGTAATTAGTTTGCAGATGACACCAAAATAGGCTGTATAATGGACAATGAGGAAGTGATCAACTGGCGAAGTCGGCCAAGAAACAGCAAATGGAGCTTAATACAGATAAGTGTGAGATCTTGCATTTTGGAAAGTCAAATCAAGGTAGGAGTTTCATGGTAAACGGAAGGGCCTTAAAGAGTGGCATGGAACAGAGGGATCTTGGAGTTCAGGTGCACGGTTTTCTGAAAGCAGAGAATAGACAGGGCTGTGAAAGAGGCCTCTGTCACACAGGCCTTCATCAGTCAGGGAATTGAGTAGAGAAGTTGGGAAGTAGATTTGTAGCTCAGGTTGAGATTCTGGATGTAAGTTTGCTTGCTGAGTTGGAAGGTTTGTTTTCATCACCATAGTAGGTAACATCATCAATGAGCCTCTGGTGAAGCACTGGTAGTATGGCCCGCTTTTTGTTTATGTGTTTAAGTTTCCATGGGTTGGTGATGTCATTTCCTGTTTTTTTCTCAGGGGGCAGTAAATGGGATCCAAGTCAAATGTGTTTGTTGAGTACGCTCCGGTTGGAATGCTATGCTTCTAGGAGTTCTTATGCATGTCTCTGTTTGGTTTGTCCTCGGATGGATGTGGTGCCCCAGTCAAAGTGGTGGCCTTCCTCATCTGGATGTAAAGGCACAAGTGAAAGTGGGTCATGTCTTTTTGTGACTAGTTGACGTTCATGTATCCTGGTGGCTAGCTTTCTGCCTGTTCATCCAATGTAGTGTTTGCTACAGTTCTTGCAGGGTATTTTGTAAATGACATTAGTTTTGATTGTTATCTGTATAGGATTTTTCAAGTTCATTAGTTGCTGTTTTAGTGTGTTGGTGGGTTTATGGACTACCATGATGCCAAGGGGTCCGAGTGGTCTAGCAGTAATTTCCAAGATGTCTTTGATGTAGGAGAGAGTGGCTAGGGTTTTGTCTGCTTGTTTGGGTTGGTTTTGCTGAGAAATCAGCAGACCGTGTTGATTGGGTACCCATTCTTTTTGAATACACTGTATAGGTGATTTCCCTCTGCTCTGCATAGTTCCTCTGTGCTGCAGTGTGTGGTGGCTCGTTGAAATACTGTTCTAAGCAGCTCCATTTATGGATGTTGGAATGATTGCTTCTGTAGTTCAATATTTGGTCTGTCTGTGTTGTTTTCCTGTAGACGCCGGCTGTTCGCTGTACAGTGACAACAAGGAATGGCAGTTTGCTGTTGTTTTCCTCCTCTTTAGTGAATTTTATGCCAGTAAGGGTATTATTGATGTTTTGGAGGTTTCCTCTAATTTGTTTCATTTAGTGATGACAAAGATGTCATCCATGTGGCGGACCCAAAGTTTGGGTTGGATGGTTGGCAGAACTGTAACAAACACTACATTGGACAAACTATCTACCAGGATACATGAACATCAAATGGTCACAAAAAGACATGACCCACTCTCACTAGTATCCTTACATATGTATGAGGAAAGACACCATTTTGACTGGGACAACACATCCATCCTAGGACAAGCCAAACAGAGACATGCACAAAAATTCCTAGAAGCATGGCATTCCAACTGGAACTCTATCAACAAACACATTGACTTGGATCCCCTTACCACCCCGTGAGAAAAAGAACCGGAAATGACATCACCACAGGAAATGGCCCCACCAACTCAAGGAAACCTACACATAAATAAAAAGCAGGTCATACCACGAGTGCTTCACCAGAGGCTCACTGACAATGATATATAGTAGGGTAATAAAACGTCTGAAAACAAACCTTCCAGCTCAGCGAGCTAACTTATATCCAGTTATGTTGCAGTTATACAGGATGTTAGTGAGGCTGCACTTGGAGTATTGTGTTCCGTTTTGATCAACTTGCTATAGGAAGGATGTTATTAAAGTGGAAAGAGCGCAGAAGAAATTTACAAGGATGTTGCCAGGACTCAAAAGGTCTGAGTTCTAGCTTATCCAAACTCTCACTATTTTCTTTAGGACATAGGAGACTGAGGGGGGATCTTATTGAAGTATATAAGGTCGTGAGAGGCATGGATAGGGTGAACATACTCAGTCTTTTTCCCAGGTTTGGGGAATCAAGGACTAGAGGGCATCAGTTTAAGTTTAGAGGGGAAAGAATAAAAAGGAACCTGAGAGGCAACACTTTTACACAGAGGGTGGTATGCATATGGAATGAGCTGCCAACTGAAAAGTGATTGAGGCAGGTACATTAACAACATTTAAAAGGCATTTGGGCAAATACTTGGACAGGAAAGATTGAGAAGGATATGGGCCAAGTGCAGGAAAATGGGGTTAGAGAGGATGGACATTTTAGTTGGCGTGGATCAGTTTGGGCTGAAGGGCCTGTCTCTATGCTGTAGGACTCTGACTGTGTAAAAGTGTATGTGGATGGTAAACTATCCAAATGTTGAATCCAGCCCCATGACCTGAATCAATATAGAGCATCTCATACTCACATCATACCACTGGAGATCATATCAATGGAAGGAGTGGGTTGACTGGTCACTCAAAAAAAAACCATAAGAGCTTTGCTTTATTATATTGATTAGTAATCGATCATAATTAGAGGAAAGAGTACTGTTTCCGATCTATCGACTAGCATCTCAATGTTCACTTTTCTGACTTGAGGTTTTTCATTGGGGAGAAAGTAGTGAGTGAGAGACCATTTTATAATTATTGAGGAAATAAAGCAAGATTTAAATCCTCTGCTTTCCTGATGAATGAATAAAGTGATCAAGTCAGAACCATCTCTATTTCAGAACCGAGAGCTTTTCTCAGAAGGTTCCAGATGTTTGGCAATTGCTCAACTGATGTTCCAACTTCCTGATCCGTTCCCATGGAATCAGCAACACCAGGACCTCCACATGGCTCCAACGTACAATTCCATTGACATTTCAGCAATGACCATCTTCCTATTGGACCAGGGCCTTGTGATATATGGCCTCAATCTGTAACAGTTCCAAGGACAGTAAACGCAATGCATTTTTGGAGACACTGACTCAGTTTATATGTATACACTGAGACACGCCAGAAGTCAAAGTTGCAGCTGGAAGCGGTCAGTCTTTGTTAACATGGTGAAAAAAAGACATGTTGAAATGGCTTAATGCAAATGAAATACAGCAAAAGGAACTGTACAACTCACCAATACTTAGCTTTTGGACAGTAGAAACACCAGAATAGCAAGGGCTTGATCTGTCTTGGACATGATAATGCGATAAATGAGACTTTGTAACATTCCTCTATTGTCTAGGCTTTGACCTACAGTTCATCACTTAGACTCTGCAAAGACTTTTCGGTCTAGTCTTTAAATCTACATACCTCGCTGTTGCCTAATATGTAGGAAATACACTTCACTCAGCTCTAATGGGGGAGGGGGGGGGAATTGCAGTGAATTGATATAGAGTAGTTTAATCACTGGACTAGTATTCCAGAGGAGCAGGAAAATCAACATTTCGGGCAAAAACCTTCATTCCTGATGAAAGAATTTTGCCCTAAACATTGATTTTCCTGCTCCTTAGATGCTGCCTGACCTACTGTGCTTTTCCAGCACTACTTTAATCTTGACTCTAATCTCCAGCATTTGTAGTACCCACTTTCGCCTAGTAGTCCAGATACAAAGGTAAATTTCTCAAGACTTGGATTTAAATCCCACAGCAACAGGTTATGATATTTCAATTTTATAACATTGTGGAATTTAAAAGTCTAATATTTATTGTTAAAAGGAGGAAATGTGACATACATGTGACTCACAGAAATGTGACCCCCTTAACCTCCCTCTGAAATGGCCTTCAGAGCCACTTCAAAGTAATAGTATTAAACCACAAAAACGTCTCAAAAGAATGAAACCAGACAGCCTACCTGGCAGCACCTTTACACTGGAGAGGACAACAATAAACTCAGTCCTGTCAATGCTGAAGTGTCTCACAGACCACTCAAGCAACAGCCCAACAATCATACTCATGGAATTATACCTCTCAAATAATGTCCCCCTGGCTGGTTCAAAAGCAATAGAGGTGTTAGCACAACAATATACACAGTCAGGAGTGAGTTGCCTTGGGAGTCCTCAACATTGACTCTGCACCCCCATGAAGTCATTAAGTCAAACGTTGACAAGAAAATCAGCTGCTTACCAGCTGCTGCCTTCTTTCAGTTGATGGATCAGTACTCCTCTACTGAGGAGAACAAGGATGCAGAATGGGGGACTTTAACGTCTATCACCAAGAGTGGCTCACTCGCTCGCTGCGGAACTGAGCGAACTGGTCAGGTCCTAAACAACAGAGCTGCTAAACTAGGTCTGCAGCAAGTGTCGAGGGAACAGGCAACAAGAGGAAAAAACATACATGACCTCATCCTTACCAGTCTGCTGGCTGCATCTGTCCATGACAGTTTTGGTAAGAGTGACTACCATAATCCTGGCGGAGACAAAAGTCCTACCTTTACATCGAGAATAACTTCCATTGTGTTAGATTAGATTAGATTACTTACAGTGTCGAAACAGGCCCTTCGGCCCAACAAGTCCACACCGACCCGCCGAAGCGCAACCCACCCATACCCCTACATATACCCCTTACCTAACACTACAGGCAATTTAGCATGGCCAATTCACCTGACCCGCACATCTTTGGACTGTGGGAGGAAACCGGAGCACCCGGAGGAAACCCACGCAGACACGGGGAGACGTGCAAACTCCACACAGTCAGTCGCCTGAGGTGGGAATTGAACCCAGGTCCCTGGTGCTGTGAGGCAGCATGCTAACCACTATGCCACCGTGCCGCCCATAGTGTTGTGTGGCACTATGACCATGCTAAATGGCACAGACTTCAAACAGATCTAGCAACTCAAGACTGGACCTCCATGAGGCACTGTGGGCCATCAATGGCAACAAAGTTACAATCAAACACTATCTGCAACCTCATGGCCCAGTATAATCCCCCACACCACCATTTTCATAATGTCTGGTGGACAGTCCATTTTAGCCTGTCATAAAAGGTTTCTCCATCACAGATTGCAGTCTTTAGCTGATTTGACTCACTCCATTAAGAAATGGTTGGAGGCACTGCATACTGTAAAGGCTATGGGCCCTGACAATAATTTGGCAATAGTATTGAAAACTTGTACTCCAGAACTTTCCACACCCCCAACCAAGCTGTTTCAACACAAATGCTCTAACAGCAAGACAGTGGCGAGTGGTCATGTCACTGGACAGAAAAATATTCTGGAGATCTGTGTTCAAACCCCACAACAGATGGTGAAATCGGAATTCAGTAAAAAATTGGAACTAAAAAGCTATCCTAATGGTGACCATGTAACCATCATTGGTTGTCTAATAATAAATTATGGTTCATTAACATCCTTTAGGGAAGGAAATCTACCATCTTTTATGTGACTCCATACCCTCAGTGACACGGTTAACTCTCATTTCCACTCTGAAATAGTCTAACCAGAGTAGTTATGAATGGACGGTAGTGATGCCCACAACTGATGACTATATTTTTCCAACAAATGTACAGTTACAATACTAAAATTACCAAGGTATGTCCACAGAAAGCAGGACAAATCCAATCTGGCCAATAACTGCCCCAGTCTACTTTCATTCATCAGTGAAGTGATGGAAGGTGTCAGTGCTGTCAAGCTACACTTGCTCAGCAATAACCGAACACTTACTAAGAGTTAGGAGAAAGTGAGGATTGCAGATACTGGAGAGTCAGAATCGAAAAGTGTGGTGCTGAAAAAGGCAGCATCCAAGGAGCAGGAGAGTCAATGTTTCCGGCATAGAGTTACCTATGAGTTAGTTCAGCTTTTGCTATAGTCAGTCATTACATCCTTGGTTCAAACCCAGATAAAAGAAGTGAATTCCAGAGATGATGATTCCTGGCCTCTGACATCAAATCCAGGCATCCCAGTATGGTGTGATGACTTCCTGGCCTCTGGTAGTCATCTCCCGATATAGTGTGGTGACCTCCCGGACTATTGCAACAGCCTCCCAGGGTGGCGCTCTCAGTCGCGCGTGGCAGTCTAAAGTGATCTGCAAGATGAAGTCTTGTGCAGTCTAGAGCCAGGGCTGTTGCAGACTGAAGGCTAGGTCTCAACGTGGTCTAGGTTGGAAGACTGTTGTTCTGAACTGTTATTTCTGTAACACTGGACATTTTTTTTCCTCTATTTTCTAAAATCTCATAACTAAAGATGTGCCTAGGTACCTTTGTACCTAAGAAGGCACTGCAAGTGGCAACATACAGACTTTTCACTGTATTCATTGAGTCCAAGTGACAATAAAGCTAATTCTATTCCTAAAGGTGAGGAGAGTGCGACAGACACACTGACATCAAGCCTGCATTTGACCAATTGTGACCGAGCAAAACTAGGAATTAGCAGGAAAATTCTACACTAGCTTGGGAGTCAAAGTTCACATTTTGCCTCTATTGAAGGTCAAAGGTGAATGTTGCCGATGACTGCAAAATGTTCAACTGAGTACAGGCAATAATACTGGCACAGCCAGTGATGCCCAAGCTCAATTAATTTTTTAGACAAAAAAAAAAGAGGAATTGGCAGGCTGTAAATGGCTTAGAGCGGGAGGTATTCCCCATCAGAATTTCCCATCTTTGACCTGCTTTCATAGTCACTATATTTATTGGCCTGATCTAATTAATTGCCTGATCAGTGATGACCACCAGGATGTTGATAAAGTAAATGTTTCAGTGATGGGAATGCCACTGATTAGATTCTCTCTCGATCTCCAGGTGGTCAGTGCCTGGTACTAGTGTGATACCAATGTTTCTTGCCACTTATCTGCCACAGCCTGAAGGCTGCCCCAGTCTTGCTGCATGTGTCTACAAATTGATTCAAAATGTGAGGAGTCGCAAATGGTGCTGAACATTGTTGGCTCATGATTGCACATCATTAATTCTGAATCTATGATGGAAGGAAGGAGAAATAACTGAAGTTAGTTGAGCCTAAGATGCTATCTTGAAGAACTCCAGATGTGCTGGAACTGATCTGATTAACCTCCAATGACTACAATCATCTTCTTTATTAGGATGTATCATCCCAGCCGGTGGAGAGTTTTCCCTCAACCCCCAATTACTCCAGTTTTGCCAGACTCCTTGATGCTACACTCAGTCAAATGTAACCTCTATCAAATGCCATCATTGTCACCTTCGCTCTGGGGATCAGTTGTTTTGTCCACATTTGGATCAAGGTTGTAATGAGATTGAGGGCAGAGTACCCTGGAACAACAGTACTACCAATTCTAGACAGACAATCTCCAATGTTTTACTGATTATTTCTTGTAAATTGTGTGCTGAACCTGTGACAACAAAAAAGGAAGAAATACATTTAAGAAAAACGTGACTAGCCTAAAAGTTAAAGCAGTTGCTGCATTAAAGAACAGCTGGAAGTACGTTATCAACATGTTCACTTGGTTGAAGGTCGGTTATGTTTTTTTCAGCATTTCAATGGTTTCTTTGCACTGATTTTGATTTAAGATTGCAAAAAAGATTCTTCCCATCAGGGACCATTAAATGTATCATTAATTGATGCTTGCCAGGAAACCATGTAGACATTTAATTATAACAGTCAAGTCAGGAAATTCTTGCCTGAAGCCAATTGCACTGCTCCTGGTGGGATAATGTCTGAATATACACACACCCACATACACACACACACACACCCCCACAAATTCTTATTTAACCATTTAAAATTGGCTCCACTGACAAACCCGATAGTTCAGAAAGTGAATAATTGAGTCATATGGTACCAAAACTCTCAGATTTAATCCCTGAGGTTACTGAGTTAGATGATGCGAAAGGATGGGGGAGGGGTGGGCTGTTTAACAATTGACCCCAGTATCCCTATATATTAAGGGCAACCAAAGATGTATGGAAGGAATTGAAGCACTGACAACATTGCAGAGAGAATACTGACAAATTGTTAGCTAAACGTAAAACACTATCATTGTGTAGACAGAGTCCGGTACTGGGAATGTGGAACCATCCTGTTGCATGGAATGAGCTCATGAGAACTCCCTCTCAACATTTAGTCACGTCTTTGTGAGGAAATTATGCAACAGGCATTGTGACAAGGCCAGATTTACTTGTAATGCCCAGAAGATAGGAAGTGAGAGATTCTAAATAGTTATTTTTAAATGATATCATCTTGCTTAAGTTCCTTTTTTTAAAACAAATGGACTTTTGCTAGGTTCTTGTCCACCGAATACAGAGGGGGCAAGTTGACTGTTTATATAAATGTTCAGCAATTACCAGAACAAAAGTGGACTCAGTAACTCCTTAGAATGTCACATTTTGCATTTGTGTGAACGTTCCTGTGAAGCCAACAAAAGAATCTCAGATGATATGACTCTTAAACCAGTTTGGTTTAAAAGAAAATCACTAATACTCACTCTACTTGACCTGGTGATGGCCCCTCAGTTATCCCATTCATGGACATGAATCATTACAGAATCTCACAAATGTTGCTAACATTTCTGGTTTTGATTCACTGATGTCTTTAGTTGGTTGCTAGTAACACCAGAAAAGAACTCCTAAGCAGTTTCAGGCTTAGCTAACCTCTGCCTGTGATTTCAATCTTGATGGAATACAAAGTGGGAAAGTGTGAGGTTACGTACTTCAGTAGGAAGAGTAGAGGCATAGAATATTTTCTAAATGGAGAAAGGTGTCAGAAATCTGAATCACAAAGGGACTTGGGACTCTTGAGGTTAACAGGCAGGTTCAGTTGGCAGTTAGGAAGGCAAATACAATGTAAGCATTCATTTTGAAAGGATAAGAATACAATAGCAGGGATGATTTGGAGAAGCCGATGCTGGACTGGGGCAGACAAAGCACAGCACCAGGTTATAGTCCTACAGGTTTATATGGAAGCACTAGCTTTTGGAGTGCTGCCTCTTCATCAGGTGGGTTGTGTGATGAAGGAGCAGCACTTCGGAAGCTAGTGCTTCCAAATAAACCTGTTGGACCATAACCTGGCGTTGTGTAAGTTTTAACAGCAGGGATGTGCTGCTCAGGCTGGATAAGGCTTTGGTCAGACCACATTTGGAGTATTGTGAGCAGTTTGGGCCCAATATCTAAGGAAGGATGTGTTGGCCTTGGAGGGGTCCGAAAGAAGTTTACAAGAATAATCCCAGGAATGAAGGGCTTGTCATATGAAGAGCGGTTGAGGACTCGGAGTCTGCATTCAATGGAGTTTAGAAGGATAAGTGGGAATCTCATTGTACAGAAAATGGAGAGGCCTGAATAGAGTGGATATGGAGAAGATACTTCCACTAATAGGAGAGACTAGGACCCATGGGGACACAGTCTGAGTGAAGGGACAATGCTTTAGAATTGAGATAAGGAGGACTTTCTTTGGCCAGAGGGTGGTGAATCAGTGGAAATGATTGCCGCAAAAGGCTGTGGAGGCCAAGTCATTGAGTGTATTTAAGAAAGAGAAGGTTAGGTTCTTGATTAGTCAGGGGATCAAAGGTTATGGGGAGGAGGCAAGAGAACAGGGTTGAGAACCATCAGCCTTGATCAAATTGTGGAGAAAACCCAAATGGCCTAACTCTGGTTCTATATTTTATTAAGGTCTCTCTCAATAGTCTGATTTCTGGAAAGAATTCCATTCCAAATAGCTACAACACTGGCATCAATGTGAAAAATAACCTTGGTGTGTCTTATACATAAAAAGCAGGATGAATTCAACTCAGCCAATCAATGCCTCATCAATCTACTCTCAATTATCAGTAAAATGATGGAAGGGATCATCAACAGTGCTATCAAGCAGCATGTGCTCAGCAAAGCCCAGTTTGGCATGTTCTGAGGAAGGGTCACTGGACCCGAAATGTTAAGGCTGATTTCTCTCCACAGATGCTGCCAGACTTGCTGAGCTTTTCCAGAAATTTGTGTTTTTATTTTTGATATCAAGAAAAGGCAAGAGTAAGGACAGTGGCCAACTGGACTAAGTTAAAAATCACACAACACCAGGTTATAGTCTAACAGATTTAATTGGAAGCACAGCTTTTTGAGTGCTGCTCCGTCATCAGGTGGTTGTTGGGCTAAAACCTAGAGATGTCATTCAGTCCTATTTCTAATCAAAGATTAGCTCTTTATTTCATATAAATAAATCTCCGATTCTACGTTATTCTTATATAGTTAATGTTTTTAATAGGAGGGGTTTAGGGTTAGTTGGAGCACAGGGGATGCTCCAAAGTTTGACCAAGATTGACTCAGAGGCAGGAAGCAAAGAGAAACAGGCTAAAGGTGTTTTTGAGACCATCAGGTTGTTTCCAGGGGCTCCCCAGCACTGAGCACTGAATCCCTTCCGGTTTGTCATATCTATCAATGAGCTGGACTAGAATGAGTCATGAATGAGAAATTCGCCAATGATACTTGCTTGGTCACGATAAAGAAAGTTGTAGACTGCAGGAAGACATCAATGGAGTAGCAAGATGAACAGAACAGTGGCAAATAGAGTTCACGTTGGAGAAGTGAGGGATAAAGCATTTGGGGCTAACAAGATAAGGAAACATACAATAAATGGGAAGAAACTGAGAAGTGTAGAGGAACAGAGAACTTGGAATACACATTCACATAACCTGAGAGGCATAAAATACAAAAGCTGAGAGGTTATGCTCAAATTGTATAAAACTCTAGTTAGTTCACAGCTGGAATACTGTATGCGACTCTAGTCTCTGTGCTGTAGGAAAAATATGATTTCACTATAAATGATACAGAAGAGGTTTATGAGGATTTTGCCTCCACTGGAGAATTGAGCTTTGTGTAAAAATTAAATAGTCTGGAGTTATTTTCTTTGGAACAGTGGATACTGAAGGGGAAATTGAATTGCAGAATGAAACATTGAGGGCTGTAGACACAGTAGATAGAAAGAACCCAAGAGATCCTAGTTGCCTGAGAGATGGCCTTAATGTCTTATATCTGCACAATACCACATCTCAAAATGATTCCAGTTTCAATCAGATATTTTAATCAACCAAGCTACGGAAAGAATATGAGTAGGCAGAAAATATTTAAATATTCATCTTACAAAACACAAATGGTTCAAATGTATATTCAAGAAAAACCTCTGAACAATGCCAAGAAGGATCAACCTGCTCAATAAGAAAGGATGCGCATTCTTGCTTGTGGTATAAACCTGGTATGAGGCCACTGGTTAGTCACACAATCACCCTTTCCCATACATCCCACACTTACCTTCAGCACAAAGGTGTTGTCCTTATCAGGCATTTCTAGCGGCATTGTAGTCCTGACCTTGACAATTGCAGAGAGTGGGATGCTGACTCTGGGCTTGGTAGACTGTTAAAGAAAGACTCAGGTCATTATGTGTCACTGATCACTTCAAAGCATCTAGCAGAGTTCAGACACTGACCAAGTAATCCTTCTCTAGGTAATCCTTGAGACATTACAGGAAAGCTCAAGCCAGATTATCTTAACAGAGTTACCCACCATCCATACAGAGTCATAGATAAAAGGGACCTGACCAAAACATCAACTCTCCTGCTCCTCATACGTTGCCTGACCTGTTGTGCTTTTTCCAACACCACATTATCTATCCATGTAGATAAAATTCACACAACACCAGGTTATAGTCCAACAGGTTTATTTGGAAGTGCTAGTTTCCAGAGTGCTGCTCCTTCATCAGGGGACTAATGGGGCAGTACCATAGGACACAGAATTTAAAGCACAAGATCAAAGTGTCATAAAACTCACGTGGTGTTTTTAACAAACCTAGATTTCTGTTAAGTCTTAATCACTTAGAATGGGGATGCAGCTTATAATTATAAACCTTAAGTTATCTCAAGAATGTGACTTGAAAGAGGTTCTGGGATTTACAGATTAATGAATTGAAACCTGCAACCCATTCCATATGATTAAGACTTAACAGCAATCTAGGTTTGCTCAATACATCACATCAGTTTTATGTAACTTTGATCTTTCACTATAAATTCTATGTCCAGTGATCCTGCCCCACTAGCTACCTGATGAAGGAGCAGCACTCCGAAAACTTATGTTATCAAATTAACCTGTTGAACTATAACCTGGTACTGTGAGATTTTTAACTTTGGCCACTCCAGTCTGACACTGGTACCTCCATAGCACGGTTTCCATACGGAATCAAACAGCATGGAAACAGACCCTTTGGCCCAACTCGCCCATGCTGGCCAGGCTTCCTGAACTGAACTAGTCACATTGGCATACATTTCACCCATATTCCTCTAAACCGTTCCTATTCATGTACCTGTCTAAATGGCTTTTAAAATGTTTTAATTGTACTCAGCTCTACCACTTCCTCTGCCAGCTATGCCATACTTCAGAATTTTAAATCAGTTCAATTTTATTTCATCCTACTTTGTCACTTTCATCATTTTCCCTGTTGTCCAGCCAGAATTGAAAAGATCCTTAAAACAACAGGAGAATCTCAGGTCATATCAGGCAGACCAGGAATCCTGGCCACAACCAGATCAGTCTTTGAATGGAAGGGGCAGGCTCAAGAAGAAAAATGGCTTAATTCTTTTTCAAGTTCTTACATCTTCTTGATCACAAATGTCAGCCCCGAGGTCTGCACCATTTCCACCAACCTCACGGTGTCACTTCAGAGAGGAGTGTTGATTGACTCTCTCCATCTGTCAATGGTCAGACAGCAATCTTGCTGATATGACACCTATAACAAGCAGTTTATCCATTATCAATGGACAAGAAAATGGATTGGAGTTGAACAGAGTTTGGTTCTCTGTTACAGGTTTTGAGCATGAAAAATTTACATACGACATCCTCACATACTGTACATGTTTCTCAAAACTTCTCATTGGTAATCAATTTAGAATGAGTTAAGAAAAAGCATTGTAACTATATGCAAGTGTTTGATTTGAAATGACGTTTGTTTGACTTTTCAGTGTTGTTCAGTTCTATGATGGAGATGCAATATTTGTATACTAAGGATTGCAAAGCCCGTGATCATGTTCTGGAATTAGCAGCTGGAATATCATGCAAACTACTGTTGTAAAACCTCTAGTCTGTGTCTTTGCACTGGATGGATTACTGTCAACCTGTCATCCTGCATAGATTTATTAAACTAATCAGATAATAATAAAAACACAGGAGTAAAAAGGAATGTGACAGCATTGGAAGGGGAAACTGGTTAATGAATAGTAAACTGAATGCTATGATTAACAAATGGTTTTCAGATTGGACCTGTGGAAACAGTGATGTTCCAGAGTCAGTTCTGCAATCTCTTCTCAATATATTTAAAAACAATTTGCATTTGGACCTAGAAATATATCAAATTGGCAAATTCACCAAAATAAAAGGAAAAAAAGAAACAGAAAATACTGAAAATGCTCAGCATATCTGTCAACATCTGAATACTAACTGTTTTTCTCTCCAAAGTCAAAGATTTTTCATCAGAACCAGTTGAATTCTTTCTGATGAAACAGCCTTGACCTAAAACATTTATTGTTTCTTTTTTCCACTGCTGCTGAGTTTATCCACTATTTTCCTTTTTAATTTGCAGCCTCCTCAGTACTTGGCTTTTGCTTTAGTGACATGATTACGGAGTTGTTTAGATGATGACGAGTTCAAGACATCGAAACAGTCCAACCAGTCCACGATGACTATGTTCCCAAACTAAAGTAGTCCCACCTGCTTGTGTTTGGTCCGTATCCCTCCATCCTTTCTTATTCATTAACTCATCCAAAAGTCTTTTAAACGTGGTAACTGTACCCGAAACTACCATCTACTCTGGCAGTTCAATCCCCATGCCAATCACTCTGTAAAAAATTTGCTCCTCATGCCCTTTTAAATCTTTCCATTCTCACTTTAAAAAATATGCTTAGTTTTGAACTTGCCCACCACAGGGAAAAGACCCTCGTCGTTCACCTTATCTAAAAGTCACAAGCAGGTTAGTAATTCAGGAAGCTTACATTCAGGATGATTCAGGCAGGTAACATTTAATTGGTATGCGAGAGGTGGGGGCGGAGGATCTATTTTGGGAGAAAGAATAAAGAGAGGAAAGAATTAAGGAGCAAAGTGACTGGAGAGCTCAGTTACCTAATCTTTGTAAGTGGGAGAAGTTGACAAAGCTGTAAAATAAATGATACATAGTAGAAATCTTATCAATAGAGATATAGAATTTAAATCCTGACCAAATAATCAGCATTGGTTAGACTGGAGTGTCACTGGTTACTGGCATCTTACATCAGGAACAGGGAAGGTTGTTGAGAGGATGCTGGGTGGAATCACTAAAGTAATGCCGGAGATATCAGGCTTTACTTTCATTGGGAGACTGGAACTTTTCACATTACAGCAGGCAAAGACGACTGAGAAAACTAAAAAAGGGAAGGACAACAGACAATAATAGATTATAAGAATAAACTGGGATCTAATATACAGTGGAGTGCAAAAATGTTCATAAACATTCGTGAGCAGTACAGTGGCTCAGTAGTTAGCACTGTTGCCTCTCAACACCAGGGACCAGGGCTCGATTCCACCTTTGGATGACTGTGTGGAGTTTACACGTTCTCCCTGCATCTGAGTGGGAAGAGGTTTGGTCTAGGATGGGGTGTAGAACCTGAAGGAAGTTACAGAGATGGGGCTGGAAGAGGTGACACAAATTGGATGTCGAGGCTGAAGGAGCTTACAGAGATAGGGAGGGGCATACCGGGAAGGGAGGTTTGAGTTAGGGAGGTGTTTATGGGGCTGGAGGAGATTACAGAAATTGGGGGTTTGGGGGTGGTATAGGTGCTGTTGAAGATTACAGAGGATGGGAAGAGTGTCAAGGCAGTGGGTTTCCTCCAACAGTCCAGGCTGGGTGGATTGGCCATACTAAATTGCCCAGGATGTCCAGTCATGTGGAGGCTAGGTGGATTAGTCATAGGAAGTGTAGGGTTACTGGGATAGGGTGGGATGCTCCTTGGAGGGTTGCTGTGGACTCGATGGGCTGAATGGCCTGCTTCCACACTGTAGGGATTCTATATTATTGATCTGTTATGAGAAAGGGCCAGACTGATGAGGGATCAAAAGGAGATGAACGTATGGACACAGAGGTCATGGTTAATGTATTACAGGTAGTTTTGCTATGACATATTTTATTAATGCATATTCACTGTAACACGATTGATGAATTGGGGACACTGTTGGCAAAGTGTGAACTTTTAAAACGTGTGTTGTCTGTAACGTGAGTATATCGCCAACACTTTAAGCACTGGTTCGCACAAGAATGCAACTATCACGATACCGAGCTCCCTGCAAATGAATACTGTGTATCTGTCTTAAAGCAAAGAATGTTGCCAATGTATCAATAATGGAATTGTAGAGACATTCTATATAATTTTAAAAAACAAACAGAAGAGGAGCTACTTGATGTTTGGCAGCATTCAAAATGGAATCATTCGCAGATCCAGTTGTGATGCATTTTAGGTATCTGAAGGATGGAAATTCTACCTCGACAATTGATATGGGGTGGTATCAGATCCGTGGAGGATTGTAAATGTTCAAGATGGGCAAAGAGATAAACCCAGCAATTAACGGCTAGTTAGCCAATTTGTCAACATTGGGGAAACTTTCAGAGTTCACAAACTGTTTAGTTTAGTACATGACAGCTTGCACAAATTTATTAAAGTCAAACCATATTTAACCGATGATAAACTAATGGACAGAGTTGGTCAGGGTTGTGAGTTGATATTGTGTATATATGAACTTTCAAAATCAGAAACCTGGAGCAGGAGTAGGCCATTGGCCATGTGAGACTTCTCAATCATTCAACGTGATCATGGCTAATCAATTACCTAACATCATGTTCCCACTTTCTTCCCATTTCTTTGATGTCTTTAATATCTAAGAATGTATTTATTTATTTCTTAAATATATTCAGTGACTTGGCCTTCACAGCCTTCAGTGGGAGAGAATTCCATAGATTCACTACCCTCTGAGTGAACAGATGTTTCCACATCTCAGTCCTAAATTGCCTACTCTTGTATCCAGAGAGTCTCCATCCCAGTTCTCGACTCAACTAGGAAAAAAGTGTCCTTCCTGCACCTCGTCTGTCTGGTTCCATTAGAATTTTACACAATTCAAGCAGATCTCCTTTTATTCTTCTAAACTCTAGTGAATACAGGTCCAGTCAAACCAATCTCCCCTCACAGACAAAAAACTGCCAATTCCCTGCATCAGCTCAGTGAACCTCTGCTACGTTCCCTTCACAGCAAGTACAACACATCTTGGTCATGGAATTCCTATGGTGTGGAAGCGGGCCATTCAGCCCATTGGGTCCACACCAACCCTCCGAAGAGCATCCCATCCAGACCCACCGCCCCCACCTATCCCTGTAATATGGCATTTCCCATGGCTAAATCTACCTAACCTGCACATCCCTTGACACTATGGGCAATATAGCTTGGCTAATCCACCTAACCTTTGGATTACACAACTTTGGACTGTGGGAGGAAACCGAAGCACCCGAAGGAAACCCTTGTAGACAGAGTTTGCAAACTCTACATAAACAAACACCTAAGGATGGAATTGAACCTGGACCCCTGTCACTGAGGCAGCAGTGCTAACACTGTCACCATATTCCTCGTCTAATAGTCAACTTCTGCTAGCTGTTAGATGAAATGTCTATAGAACCATTTTGCTGAGGAACAGCCTTCAATTAATTTCCAGGTCCTGCCTCACAAATAAACAAAAAGCTTGTTTGGTCTGTTTTTCTTATTCTAACACAAGCGGTCACCCACATTCCAAAAATTCAATTTTAGCTCACCAAAATTAACAAAAAGAATAAAATAAAAATAATTTATTAACAACATTTAAAAAGCATTTGGATATTATGGAAAGGATTAGAAGTATATGGCTCGAGTGGAGGGAAATGGGATTAGCGTGAATGGACATTTTGGCCAGCATGGACCAGTTCGGGCTGAAGGGCCTGACTTCATGCTGTAGGGTTCTATGACTCCAATGAAAAAGCAGTGTGGATTCTAACAATGAATTAAATGGTACAATTTCAAATGAGAGGCAGAAACATAAATGCAAAACAATTTGAGACCGTAGTTTAAAAAAAAAGGATCTTTTGTACCATAAAAGGTGTCACTGGTATTCTACAGAACAAATCTAACTCCCTGTCGATCCCCATAGGTACTGAAGCTTAAAGGATCCCTTGCCAGTTGTGGCATTTTTCATTTTCCAGACAATAAATTAATTATGTGCAAGTGAAGAGTCACAGGATGTTAAAAAGAGACAGCTTCTGCATAAATAAAATGAAATGCCACTGTCAATCTGTTACTGAGCTGGCAAATAAAACAGTGATATTTATCAATAACACTTGATGGGAATGCATAAGTCTATGAGGACATCATTCTCTGTAGGCTTTTAAATTGTAGCAAAAAGGTGGTGAACAAAGGAGGCACTGTTTAATCCAGCAAGATTTTCACAATAGCCCAATCTTAGCTTTCATGCAGTATTGAGAAATTGTGAATTCTCCAGTCAACACAGTGTTTATGAACAGTTCTGAAGAATACCAAAACTGTACGTTGCTGTACATAACAACATACCAGAACTTTGTGACTGAAAATAATTGGAGCCACTCTGAAAAAGCCAGAGAATAGAGTGCCTTCTATCATTAACAGAGTCAAAGTGAACATTATCACAGCTAGGATAGTCCAAAAATACACACTGGTCTTGTTCTTGACAGAAGGAGCTTCAATCCATACCGGACAAACTTCCTGAGACTATTTCTATGTCAACTTGCCACTTTTCTTGAGGAACAGTTTTGTTGATTTAATCAGTGTTTCCCAAGGAAAAATCAGCTTTTCTGTAATTGCTTGTTAGAGATTTCAATCAGATCAGTTTTAATATTGGGCTGAAGATATTGTGCCATATCAGGGAAGGGAAAGGTAACCTGGACACTTTACTCCAAGAGACAGTCACACCCCTCAAAGTAGGTCATTGAATCTTGGTCTATGATTAGCAACAAGAAAGGTGCGATGATAGGTGAGGCAGGTTTGGGGACCCAATGAGCAGCTCTCAAGGAGCCTCAGTCCCTGCAATTATCCAACTGTGACGAGGTTCTTGCATCCTGAGAGGATGAGAGTGGGGATTGCTGTGACAATGAGTGAACTGACAGTGGTACTGTGGTACAGGGAGCCATTCAAGTGGGGGCAGGAAACAGGAATGCAGTAATGGTAGGGGGACTGTATAAATTAGGGAGATAGGTATTGCTGTCTGCAGTAATGGGCATGAGTCCTGAATGCTGTATTGCCTGCCTTGTGCCAGGGTTAAGGACATCTCCTTGGGAACTGGAGAAGAATTTGGAGCAGGAGGGGAGAGATCCACTTATTGTCATCCACATTGGTTAGGGTTACAAATGAGGTTTTGCCGAAACATTTGGAACATTTATTCAGGAGCTAAACTAAACTGCAGATTATGACCTAAGCAACAGTTAAACTGCAGACAGTAAATAAAATATAAGGAGATAAAGATATGGCTTAAAGGCCAGTGTGGGTTTCAGTTCATGGAGCACTGCCACCGAAGAGTCTGCACTGACATACTTACACTAGCCCCATTTTGCCACACTGGACCGATAGACTTGAATATTATGACATTTTGAGTGCTCGCCCATGTATGTTTTAGAAGGTTGGGAGGTTTCCCATCTCAACAACCTTTCCCAGACAGTGTATTCCAGGTTCCCACCAAGCTCAAATCTCCTCTAAACCTGCTTATATAAGCGGCTTCCTATTCACCCTGTTCATGTCCCACAATCTTATACACCTCTATCAAGTCCCCATCAACCTTCTTTGCTCCTAATAAATTAATCCGAGCTTATTCAGTCCTTCTTCATAGCTAAACCACTCCATCCCAGACAACATCCCGGTGAATCTCCTCCGCACTTCCTGAAGTATTAATCACATCCTTCCAAGAGTGTGGTGACCAGATCCGCACACAGATCTGCATTCCAGCTGTGGCCTAAGTCAAAGTATTGTACAGCTCCATCTCCCTGCTCTTATAACCTGTGCCTTGATTTATCAGCAGCCTCAAAGGGAGAAGTTTGGTTTGGTAATGTCATCTCAGTTTGACATCCTGACGATCCGCAAATCCTCGAGTACCAGACTGTGTCATGAAGCCCACAGACAGCGTAGCGGTCCCAATCAGTCCTGCTCTCTATCATGGAGGTCTTCGATGACAGCATGCAGGAGAGACTTGTGACGATGCAGTCACTTTAAAAAGGTTATTTTGTCCTTGGCTTTTTTTTTGAAGAGAGGTCATAAAGGCAGAGGGGCTGAAGTGTCTAGTTTAACAATAGAAGGGGAGGGGCCAGTTCTCCTAGTTCAAGTTTTTTTCTAGTTTTTAGCTGTTGCCGTCACAAGATGAGAGAGTGTCCAGGGAAGTTTCAAGCTGCAGTAAAGAATTCCTCTGGCTTTCTTCTGAAATCTCCGACTGCTGCTCCCTGCTACCTACAAGAATCTGCATTTGAATTTACCTTTTTGCCAAGGGGGGTGTTTATGGGATGTTACTGCATTGCAACAGTTAATTACTAATAGTTACTGCATGGGGTTGGTTAGGTTTTCCAATAGTTGAGTTATTCTAAATTCTACTTTCTTTTGTTTGTATTTCAACTGTAGTATTTAAATAAATTAAGTTTTGCTTAAAGCGGAATGGTTCGAGCAGCTGCATCAGACCTGGAACATGCACTTCACATTTACCTCTAAAATAAGAGGACGTTAGGGTCTAGGCAACCTTCTTAAAATATTTTGAGGGGATCCGGCCTGGTCCATAACAGACTGGGGGCTCTTGTCAGGATTGATTCTGTAGTTCCACTTTGGGTTTAGGGTTGTTGGACTCAAAGATGTCGAGTGGTTGGTGTTCATGAATTTTGTTTCGGGTGTTGTATTCAGTTGCTTTGTGTAGTGATGGCTCTTTCACTCACTAAGAGTTTTCTGGGAGCAGAAGAAGTGACGTTGGGGGCTTTACAAACAGTGAGCACAACAAAGCTGTTGGAATTTACAAACAAGCTGGAGTTGGGATTGCCTTCTTCTGAGAAAAAGGGAGGCAATTACAGCAATAGCGCAAAATTTAAAATTTACTGAAAATGCCATCGGAATCTTTAGAAATGGTTAGAATTCAATTGCAGATGAAGCAGCTTGAACATGAAAAGGACCGAAACAGTTTGAATTATGGTTAAAAGCAAAGCAAAAAGGAATAAAAAGAGAAGAAAAGGAAGGCCCTAGCAAAAGAAAGAGAAAAAGAGACCGAGGAAAGGGAGAAAGAGCATTTGAACATCAGAAGATGATGAATAGACAGGAAAGTTGACGTTAAAAGGATGGAGGTGAAGGTAGAAAGTAGGCTTAGTGAGGAGGATAGCGATGATGAGCAAACCCATCATAGCCAAAGGCCTGGTGGGGATCTGTTTAAATACATCCAGCATTGCCTAAATTTGATGAGAAGGATGCAGAAGCCTTTTTCATTTCATTTGAGAATATGACTAAACAAAACGTGTCTGGGTGGGTTACTCTTCGGAGGGTCAGTGTGGGCTGGTTGGGCCAAAGGGCCTGTTTCCACACTGTAGGGAATCTAAGCTAAAAATAAAAGGCAGCATGGTGGCACAGTGGTTAGCACTGCTGCCCCTCAGCGCCAGAGAACCCAGGTTCAATTCCACCCTCGGGCGACTGTGTGGAGTTTGCACATTCTCCCCGTGTCTACGTGGGTACTCCGGTTTCCCCCCACAGTCCAAAAATGTGCAGGTTAGGTGAATTGGCCATGCTAAATTGCCCGTAGTGTTAGGTGAAGGGGTAAAATGTAGGGGAATGGGTCTAGGTGGGTTGCTCTTCAGAGGGTCGGTGTGGACTTGTTGGGCCAAAGTGCCTGTTTCCACACGAAGTAACCTAATCTAATCTACTCTAATAAAAATGAAGTTGCCATTGCAGATGTGGGTTTTGTTGATCCAAAAAGAGATGGTAGGTCGGGCTAGTGCAGTATTTGAGTCACTGTCAGAAGAGGTATCTGAGGAGTATGAGGTGGTGAAGAAAGCCATCGGAAGGGCATATGAGCTTGTGCCAGAAGCCTACAGGCAATGTTTCAGGAATCTAAGGAGGGACCCTAGTCAAACATACATTGAGTTTGAAAGGATCAAGGAAAACGTGAGGTCTGCAGATGCTGGAGATCAGAGCTGAAAATGTGTTGCTGGTTAAAGCACAGCAGGTCAGGCAGCATCCAAGGAACAGGAAATTCAACGTTTCGGGCATAAGCCCTTCATCAGGAAAGGATCAAACAAAGTAATTTTTATAGATAGAGAAGATCTATTAAAAATATAGATCAGATATATGACACTCAAAGAGAGACAATTATTTTGTATTTGGAGATGCCAATGTTGGACTGGGGTGTACAAAGTTAAAGATCACAATTCAGTTTATAGTCCAACAGGTTATTTTGAAGGAGTTCAAAATTCACTTCTTGAAGTAGTGAGAACTCATGTGGAAGACAAGAGTTAAAATGGCAAGATTAGCAGCTGAAATGACTGATTGATTTATCAACAAATGCATAAAGTATGGCTTCTGACATCAACGTCTATCTGTGAGGGATAGGAATTTGGGGAGAAAAGAAAAGAAATCCTCAGGTGGTAGATCTCAGTGAAGATAATAAAGATAGGTTATCACAGGGTAAAACTGAAACACATGAAGAGGAAGAGAAGTTGAAAAACTCCGGTATTTTCATTGCAATAATACAGGTCACATGAAGTTATGGTGTTGGTAGTTTAAAAAAGGCACTACCAAGACGGACATAGGAAAAACAGTGGATTTGCTAAGGTGATAAAGGAGAGCATGGTGGAGGTTGGTTGGTTGAGAAGGACGTGCCAGATCTTGTTTAACCATTTAATTGCGAAAGCAAGGTTTATTCACAGCAGCAGCCAGCAAAGCTACAGTATTAACAGATACAAGATCATGTCGATCTTTGATGTTGAGATGAGGAGATATGCAACTCAGAATGACTATTGCCAGAAGTGCTAGTATATAGAATTCATGGTGAGATGAGAAATGCTCTCCTATGTAGAGTGAGGTTAGAGTGTCCTATGAAAAGTGGAGAATTGGTGGGAGGAGTACTGGAGAAACTCTCAGCTCCAGGAATACAATGTGTCTTTGGTAATGAAGAAGCTCTATCACAGGTAGGAGTGCTGCTTAATGAGGTTGAAGCGCCATTGGAGAATCAGGCAATGGAGGTATCGCAAAGTATATCCTGGGATTTTTCCTGACTGACTGTGGTAACAAGGTAACAAAGCTACCAACCGAAACAGGAGGAGAAATCAAAGAATACAGATAAGAAAGTTGAAGTAGGATTATCAGAGATCATGTTTGATCAAATAGTTGAAACAAAACAGGAACAGGTGGAGGACAAAGTAAATATTTTTAGCTCAGAGAAATTAACTGAGTTACAACAGAAAGATGAAAAACAGAAGCAATTGTATTGAAAAGCATACACAGAAGAATCTGCATGTATTCCCAAGTGCTACTATCTTAAAAATGATGTCTTGTTGAGGAAATGGAGACCATCACATATTCAGACAGATGAGAAATGGGCAGAAGTTCATCAAGTTGCATTATAGAAAGGAGGTGTTGTGGGTAACACATGAATTACCAATTGCTAGTCGGTTTTGAGTAAGAAAAACTTAAGCCAAAATACAAAAACATGTTTACTAGCCTGGACTGCATAAGGATGTAGTTGACTTTTGACAGACAAGTCATACATGTCAAATAATTAGAAAACATCAGGCAGTAATAAAACCAGCACATTTAATACCCATTCCTGCATTTGAGAAACCTTTTACATGTGTCAAATTTGATTATGTAAAACACCTACCTAAAAAAAACTTAGGAATCAGTATTTGTTAACAATAATGGATGAGTCCACTAGATTTCCAGAGGCCATTTCAATACACAACATTACAGCTTAAAGGATTGTGGAAGAGGTACTCAAATCTTCCACTAGATATAGACTACCCACAGAGATACAGTCAGATCAAGGGTCAAATTTTACATCAAAATTATTTACGAAATTATGGACAGCTTAGGAACAAAACAATTCAAATCCACTACATACCATCCAGAATTGCAGAGAGCATTAGAAAGGTGGCATCAAACTTTAAAGTTTGTGCTTTATGTTAAGTGCTTATAGTCAAGATTATCTAGAGGATTGGGATAAAGGAATTAAGTTTGTACTTTTTGGCATTAGGGATGCACTAAATGAATTGACCAAATTCAGTTCATTAATTAGCTTTTAGGCATAAGGTGTGAGGACCACGGAAATTAATACAGGAGAAATTGGTGAGTCAGAATTCAGAGACCACAGACTTGGACTGTGTCAAGTTTTAGGGAATGATTAAATAGAGCTGGGGTGTTGGCTAGACAGCATTTAAAAATATCACAGCATATAATGCAACAGGAAACAGTCAAAAAATCAAAATCTTGCAATGTTGCTAACAGAGATAAAGTGTTAGTGTTGCTTCCAATGTTAGGTGAACTTTTAAAAGCAAGGTTGAGTGGATCTTATCAAATTTAAAGGTGACTGAGTGAGGTGAACAGTTTGGTAAGGATTCCAGATCGAAAGAAATATCATGTGAATATGCTCAAAAGGTATTTTGACAGATAAGGAAAGCAAAGGAGAATATGTTAATGGTTATAACACAAAGTGAAGAATCAAGTTCAGCAGATTCAGAATTGGACATTTCTCAAATTAAATTGGACAATGAGGAAGTTCTCCAAAATTGGGATAAATTATTGAGATACCTTCCAAAGGAAAACTGAAGTGACCCGAAAGAGTTATTACTATCACATGGGGAGATATCGGAGGATAAGTTGGGAAGTACTTGTCTAATAATGCATAACATAGATTAGGAAATGCTGTTCCAATTAAGCGACATCCTTACAGACTTTACCCTCTAAAGTTGGCACAGGTTCAAAAAGAGATTGAACACATGCTCCAAGACAACATAATCAAAGTGAGTTGCAGTAACTGGAGGTCACCCAAAGTAATGGTACTAAAACCAGATGGTACCTAATAATTATGTGTGGACTATCACAAAGTCAATGCAGTTACAAAGTCTGATCCATATCCGATTCCACATTTGGCAGACTGCATTCAGAAGGTGGGACAAGCAACTTGTATTACTAAGTTGGACTTACTTAAAGGATATTGGCAGATAGCTTTATCTGAAAGAGCGAAGACAGCTACAGCTTTCATAACACCAAATGGATTGTCCCGATTTAAAGTAATGCCATTTGGTAAGAAAAATGCATCAGCCACATTCCAAAGACTAACCAACTGAGTCATTTCTGGATTATCTAATCGTGTGAGATACATTGATGACCTGAAGACTTTTTGTCACACATGGAAGGAACATTGACTTCGGGAGGCAGGTTTGGTGATAAACCTGGCTAAGAGTAAATTCGCTAAAGTCCAAGTCACATTCCTGGCCTATGTTATCGGACTCTGACAAATGGCTGCACAGAATGTAAAAACAAAAAGGTTATTAGGGAGTTTCCCCATACCATTGATGAAGAGATACTACAATTCCGAGGATAGAGTGGTTTTTTTCAGAAATTCATTGCAAATTTTAGCAGTCACTGACTTATTGAAGTAGTAGAGAAAATTTCTGTGAATGGCAGACTCAGGAGGCATTTGATTGCCTAAAAACTGTATTGACCACTGTTCCAGTGTTAGTCACAACTAATTATGCAAAGCTATTCAAGATAGCTATTGATGCGAGTGATGTGGGTGTCGGTGTTGTTTACAGAATGATGAGAAGATAGAAAGACCTACTGGATATTTTTCCAGGAAACTGAACATTCATCAACAGAAATATTCCACAATTGAGAAGGAGACCTTTAGCATGGTTTTGGCATTACATTTCCACATTTATGTTGCCAGTAATGTATCTGGGACAATTGTATGTACTGATCATAAAAATCAGTTTTTAGAGAAATATAAGGACAAAAATTCCAGATTGTTTGGATGGAGTTTATTATTGCAGCCTTCAATTTGAAAATTATGCATGTGGCAGGATGAGAAAACATAATTGCCAATGTGTTGTCGAGACTTGGATGAAAAAAGACAGAGGTGTTAATGGATAGAAATAGAATGCAGTAATGAATGTTTGTACGTTTAGAGTCAATGTGTTGTAGCGTACTAACAGAGTAAGATTAAGGAGTTTAAAATGAAGCCATCTTTGTATACTCATGGTTCATTTTATTTTGAGGAGGGAAGTGCGACGATGCTACCAGTTAAAGGTTACTTTTACCTTGATTTTTTTTTAAAAAGAAGAGAGAGGTCATAAAGGCAGAGGTACTGCAGTGTCTAGTTTAACAACAGAAGGGGAGCGGCCAATTCTCTCAGTTCAGGTTTTATCTGATTTGCTTTTAGCTGTCGCAGTCACAAGATGCGAGACCAGGTGAGTTTCCAGCTGCAGTAAAGAACTCCTCTGGCTTTCTTCTGAAATCTCTCTGGATGCTGCTCCCTACTGCCTGTGAGAAGCTGAACTTAAATTTTTGCCAAGGTGTTTCTGCGATGGTACTGTCCTGGAACAGTTAATTAAAATAGTTACTGTATCGGCTCGGTTACGTTTTCCAATAGTTACATTATTCTAAAGTTCCACTTTCTTTTGTTCATTTGATCAGCTTCAACCGTCATCATTGAGTCATAGTGTCATCCAGCACAGAGACAGGCCCTTTGGCCCAAACTGGTCCATGTCGACTAAAATGTCCATCCACACTAACCCCATTTCCCAGCATTTGGCCCAGATCCTTCTATCTTTTCCTATCCATGCATTTATCCAAATGTCTTTTAAAATGTTGTTAATGTACTCACTTCAATCATTTCCACTGGCAGTTCATTCCATATGCGTACCACCCTCTGTGTAAAAACATTGCCCCTCAGGTTCCCTTTTATTCTTTCCCCTCTAACTTTAAACTGATGCCCTCGAATCCCCAACCCTAGGGAGAAAAACTGACTGCATTCACCCTATCCACGCCTCATGATCTTATACATTTCCATAAGATTCCCCCACGCTCTAAAGAAAGAAGCCCTAGCTTGTCCAACCTCCCTCTGTAACTCAGACCCTTCAGTCCTAGCAACATTCTTGTAAATTTCTTTCCAGTTTAATAGCATCCTTCCTATAGCAGGGTGACCAAAACTGAAGACAATATCCAAAGTGCGGCCTCACCAACATCCTGTACAACTGCAACATGACTTTCCAACTTTCATCCTCGGTGCCCTGCCTGATGAAGGCCAGTGTATTAAAAGCCTTCTTCACTGCCCTGTCTACCTGTGACTCCACTTTCAGCGAACCGTGTACTTGAATTCCTAGATTCCACTGTTCCACTACACTCCTTAAGACCCTTCCATTCACCAAAGAACTCCTATCTTGATTTGACTTTCCAAAGTGGAAGACCTCACACTTATCGATATTAAACTCCATTTGCCATTTCTCAGCCTCCTTTCCCAGCTGATTAAGGTCCCGCTGCAATTTCTGATAACCTTCCTCACTGCCCACAATGCTGCCTGTCATCCACAAACTTACTAATCAAGCCTTGTACATTGTCATCCAAATCATTGATATAGCTAACAAACAGGAATAGGTCCAGCACCAACTCCTGAGACATTCCACTAGTCACAAGTCTCTAGTCTGACAAGCTTCCTTCCACTATTCCCCTCTGCTTCTTACCAACAAGCCAATTGTGTATCCAAATTTGCCAGTTCACCTTGGATTCCATGCGATCTAACCTTCAAGAGCAGCCTACCATATGGGACCTTGTCAAAAGCCTTACTGAAATCCATATAGACTACACCTACTACCCTCCCCTCATTAATCTTCCTGGTCACTTTATCAAAGAACTCTAACAAATTTGTGTGGCATGATTTCCCACGCACAAAGCCATGCTGACTACTCCTAATCAAACCCTGCCTTTCCAAATGCATGTACACCTTGTCTCTCGTATTCTTCTCAAGTAATTTATCCACCACAGATGATAGGCTCACTGCTCTATAGTTCCCAGGTGTTTAAATAAATTCTGTTTCGCTTAAAGCTAAGTGGTTTAACTAGTTGCATCATACCTGGAACACTCACTTCACAAATGCCTTTAAAATAAGATTAAGTTAGAGTCGAGGCTACCTTCTGAAAATAATTTGAAGGCATCTGGTCCATAACAGACTGGGATCAGCTGACCAAGGCCCTCGAGTCATTAGAAAAGAACAAAACCCATGGAAGCTGCAGCTTACTGGCCAAGTTGTATTCAACTCTGAGGGACTCGATTGGCCAGGACCTGCTGGAGGTGTACGACTGTGTGCTTCTGACAGGCAACATGTGTGAATCCATGAAGAAAGGTGTCATCACCCTTATCTACAAGGAAGGAGGTGGAAATTAGAAATTGGCACCCAATTTCACTGTTGAATGCAGATTACAAAATCCTGCCTAAGGTCACCTCTAACCGGGTCAGGTCTGTTCTGGGATTGGTGATTCTCCCTGACCAAATTTGCGCTGTACCGGGCAGGACGATCTCAGACAGCCTTGCTCTCCTCAGGGATACAATCGTCTACATGCAAGACAGGGAAGTAGACTCCTGCCTCATCAGCCTGGAGCAGGAGAAGGCCTTTGATAGGATATTACAGGCTTTAAGGTTCCTCTCTGTTATGGGTAAAAACCTGGTCATCAGGTGCGAGGCACTCTGTCTGTTGCTGCACATGGTACAGATCTGGCCCATTCCCAGAACCTGTGCCAGTACAGTCACCCAAACCATCTTCCATTTAATCTGGAGGTCAAAGATGGACAGTGTCCATGGGGACACCATGTACAGAGTTTTGGATGGGGGTTGAGCATATACCCAATGTTACCCTCTTCCTAATGGCCACCTTTCTGTGTGGCGGTGTCAGACGGTGCATAGACTCTCAGTACACAAGCATCAATCCATACTGAAGTTCTACTTGACCCTGGTGTTGCAAAGGATGGGACTGGCCTTGGCACTATAGAATGCTCCAAGTACTTGGATTATTCTGCATCATCTGTCCTTTGTGGAGAAATGTGCAAAGGGAAAATTCACCTTTGACCACAAGTCCTTTAGGAAGTGGCTAGTACATAGGATCCTAGAGACCCTGCAGTAAAAGGAGAGGGTGGATCCTGTCAGTCTGCTCAGGGAATAACTATCAAACGTAATTTGGCAGAATGCCTCAAAGTCACAGCTTTCCAACAAGCACCAAGGCATTGCTTGGTTGGTGGTGAGGAGGGCACTACCAGTCAGATCTTTCGGGTATAGCCAATCGGAGTGTGCCGCCACATGCTACCCCTGAGTAGAGACTGATAGACATGTTCTGGAATGTGCCTTTGCAAAGAAAGTCTGGAGAGAGCTGGAGTGGTTCTTGTCAAAGTTTGCCCCAAGCAGCTCTGTCACGCGGGACTCGCTGCTCTTTGGTCTGACCCTTGGGATGCACACCGGAGGCAAACATTGACTGTGCCGGGACAACCAACTTGGTGAAAGATGCTCTTTGGTTTGCCTGAAATCCATTGGTCTTTCAGAGCAAGGTGCTGACCCTGACAGAGTGTTGCAGCCTGGTCCATTCCAAGGGCCAGGGCTACATGTTGAGGGATGAACTAAAGCTTGGGGCAGCTGCTGTCAAGACACAGTGGAGAAAGACTGTCTTTTCACCAAAGTACAATTGGGGGAGCATTAGTTATCAGACTCTCCCAGTGCCTCAAATGTACGTAAATTGTATTTTGCGTAAGAAAGAAATGTCTATGGGTTATAGGAACTGTCAGGAGAGTCAAACTTCACTGTCTGTTTGCTCTCAATATCCAAAGGACTCCACAGAATCAAACTATTCTAGTTACTATGTATGTATTTAAAGATTTTTTATGATTAAAGTATATTTTTAGAATTAAAAAACTGTCTTGATTAACAAAGACATGTGTCCCCTATGCCTTCTTAACTACCCTATTAATTAATCGTGCCACCTACAGGGATCTGGGATAGAAGCAAGTTGTTTTGGTGAGAGGGTGTCACTGGGACCGTGCTGAGAGAAGAGCTTATGGAGCTGGGGGATAGTATGTTGCAATGAATAGAGAATGGTTAACTAATAGAATATAGACAATTTGGGATAAGGAGGGCATTTTCAGGATGGCAACTATAATGGAGTATCAAAGGGATCAGTGCTGAGGCCACAGTTATTTACAACATATATTAATGTCTTGGATGAGAAAAGTGAAAGTACTGTCACCAACTTTGCACAAAGATAAGTGGGAAGGCAAATAGTGAGGATGGCAGAGGTTAAAAGAATTGAGCAAAAACGTGGCATATGAAATGTAATGTGAGGTTATACACTTTGACAAAAAAGGGTTGAGGAGCTGAATATTACATAAATGGAGAAAGACGGAAGAAAGCTACAGGAACAGAAGGATTTGGGCACCCCCAGGCACAAAGCACAAAAAGCTAGCATTCAAGTTCAGCTAGTAATAGGGAAAGCAAACAGAATGGTGGTCTTTGTTTCAAAGAGAATGGCGGATAAAGTGATATGGAGGTCTTTCTAAAAGTGTATAAGGCACTAGTCAGACCACACCTGGATTACAGTAAACAGTTATAGAGTCATAGAGAGGTACAGCATGGAAACAGATCTTTCAGTCTAACCCATCCATGCTGACCAGATATTCTACATTAATTTAGTCCCATTTGCCAGCATTTTGCCCATATCCCTCTAAACCATTCCTATATCTATCTAGATGCCTTTTAAAAGTTGCATTGTACCAGCCTCCATCACCTCCTTTAGCATTCATTTCATATTCACACCACCCTCTGTGAAAACGTTGTCCTTTATATCAAATCTTTCCTCTCTCAAACCTATGCCCTCTAGTTTGGGCTCGCTTACTCTAGGGAAAAGATCTGACTATTCACCCTATCTGTGCCCCTCATAACTTTACAAACTTCTATAAGATTACCCCTCAACCTCCACACTTCAGGGAAACAGCCGCAGCCTGTTCAGCCTCTCCCAATAGCTCAAACCCTCCAGCCCTGGAAACAGCCTTCTACACTTGAAAGGGTTCAGAAAAGATTTACATGTAGCCATGCTTCTGTAACACAATTAGATCATACCGCTGTATCTCTGTTTATGTCTTTAGAATGTTGACCTTGTTATGAATGCTATGTGCATTCAGGGAAATTATCCTGAACATCGTCTTTTTGACATCATTTCACATTCTAAACATACACAACTTTGGCTTTGTTTCACCTGCTGTCTAGTCTCCCTGGAAGATTTTCAAATTTACTTCCTTCCAATTTGGGTTAGCCCTCAGGTTCGCATCCCTCCTACAAGACAGTATAAAACCACCCCAATAGCCCAACAAATCTCCGACAGCAGTCCTAGTCCCGTTACTCTCAATCTATCTAGTTTTTCAGACACCACCTGTCCCTGAACCAGTCCCATTGCCTCAGAAATCTGATGCCTTCCCTCCAAAACAATTCTCCAGCTGCATGTTCACTTCATCAACTTCAAATGCTCACTAGCACGTAGGAGTAATCCTGAGATGATTGTTTTTGAGGTTCTGCTTTGTAAATTTCCCTAACTCTCTGAACTCTGCGTCAGCTCTTCAACCCACTTTTTACCTGTGCCTTTAAAAATGGCTGACACTACATGAGGCATTGTCCACAATTTGAAGCCAGGACCAAAACCAAGACTCAAAACCAGACACCAACCAGCTGACTACCATAAAGATGCTGTATTCTTCTGATAACAGTTCATTCCAAACCAAAGCCAGGTGCTTTAACCATTAGAGCACTGGACTGCCCTGAACATTAACCAGGTCTTCTGGATTACTACTCCAGTGACATGACCATGACACCATCACCTCCACTGTACTTTGCACCTTAAAAAGATCTCAAGAGAACTTAGAAAAATGAAGAAAGTGTCAAGAGCCAAAAAAAGTCTTGGAGGTCCAACTACATGGATTATTAAAATGTCACGGAAGATTCAGAATTTATTCAGGAATGCTAATGAAATGCCGGTCTTTATTCCTAAAGGATCCAAGTACAAGGAGCAGAAGCCCAGTTACAACTAAACAGAGCTCTGTGACCAGACCACACCAGGAGGAGTAACTGTGAGCAGTTCTGGGCATTATACATTCAGCAAGAGACATTAAACAATATGGAAGAAGTGCAATGTAGATTTAACAAAATAGTACTGGACTCCAAGGATTCAATTATGTTGTAAATTTACACCAATTAGAGGTGATTCCTGGATTCTGAGTGGTTAAGAGATGACTTGATCCAAGTTTTCAAGATGCTGAAGAAACCAGATAAAAAGAAAATATTTTTGCTGGGATGAGAAATCCAGGGCCAGGAACATCATCTAAAATCCCAGCCTCCTTTCAGGATTGAAATTAGGAAACATTTTAACACACAAGTCTGTTATCATGGTTTGGATTCTTCAAAGTTGTCAACTTGATAGGATTTACACAGACTAAAGTCCATGGGGATGGCTTTTTTATTTAACATAGGTAAAATCAATGAGTGCAGATGCTGGAAACCAGGTTCTGTATCAGTGGTGCTGGAAGAGCACAGCAGTTCAGGCAGCATCCAATGAGCAGCGAAATCGACGTTTCGGGCAAAAGCCGAAGGGCTTTTGCCAGAAACGTCGATTTCGCTGCTCGTTGGATGCTGCGTAAACTGCTGTGCTCTTCCAGCACCACTGATACAGAATTTTTTATTTAACAGTTTGCTAACTATTTATACTCAAGTTTAGCACAAAACTGCACCATCTCTCTCTAGAGTTTGCTGTTGCGTAATCATTTAGGCTGAATATTTCTACATTTGAGAGATAACCTTTACCCATAGCAAGGGTAATAGAAGTTTGAAAATCACTTCTGCAAATGGCAGTTCGTGCAAGATCAAATGTGGCGATTAATTCAACTCCCGACTCCCCAAAGCCTGTTCACCATCTACAAAGCACAAGTCAGGAGTGTGTTGAAAGACTTCCTATTTTCTAACAACACTCAAGAAACTTGACCCCATCCAGGACAAAATAGCTCGCTTGATTGGCACCACGTCCACAAAAATCCATTCCCTCCACACCAATGCTCAGTAGCAGCGTACTACCTACAAGGTGCACTGCAATGGCTCACCAAGTTCCTTCAATAGCAACTTCCAAACCTACAACTACTCTCATCTAGATGGACACAGGGTGGTACACATATGGAATGAGCTGCCAGTGCAAGTGGTTGAGGCAGATACATTACCAACATTTAAAAAGCCAATATATAGATAGAAAACACTTAGAAGGATATGGGCCAAGTGCAGGGAAGTGGGGTGAGGGTGGACAGACATTTTGGCCAGCATGAACAAGTTTAGGTCAAAGGCCTGTTTTCATGCTGTAGGACTCTGTGACAAGGGCAGCAGATGCATGGGAACACCACTATCTGCAAGTTTGCCTCTAAGACACTCACCATCCTGACTCAGAGATATATCACATTCCTTTAATGCCCCTTGGTAAAAATCCTGGAATTCCCTTCCTAATGGCATTGTGGGTGATCCTACATCCCAAAGACTGTAGTGGTTCAAGGCAGCCACTCATCACCCTTTACGGGGCAAATAGAGAGGTGTAATTAATGGTGGCCCATTCAGTATTGTCCACATTTTTATGAACAAATGAAAAGATTTTCATCTCAAACAGAGATTGATAGATCTTTCTCAACCAAAGTTATGGGTGTGTATACAAGCTAGTATGTGAATTTAGTTCAAAGATTTAGGGCGGCACGGTGGCACAGTGGTTAGCACTGCTGTCTCACAGCACCTAAGACCCGGGTTCAATTCCTGCCTCAGGCAACTGACTGTGTGGAGTTTGCACGTTCTCCCCGTGTCTGCGTGGGTTTCCTCCGGGTGCTCCGGTTTCCTCCCACAGTCCAAAGATGTGCGGGTCAGGTGAATTGGCCATGCTAAATTGCCCGTAGTGTTAGTAAGGGGTAAATGTAGGGGTATGGGTGGGTTGTGGGTCGGTGTGGACTTGTTGGGCCGAACGGCCTGTTTCCACACTGTAAGTAATCTAATTTAATCGATAGGCCTGGACAAGGGGCAGGGCAGAATGGCCAAGCTTCATGCTCCTGTATTCCCGAACATGACTCTTGAAGCAAACTTGGACCCAAGGGTCTCTTTCAGTGCTGAATGACTATCTTACTGGAAAGACACACAAAAAAATTCTTGCATTCCTCATTTCTATTATTCCTCAGATCTATTTGAAACTTATCTCCTTCATTCGGTTCTAAAAATCCCCAATCATCATTTTTGTATCATGCATTGTTGCAAAGTACATCTTTATGTTATTTCTCTAAGCAAAAATACCTGCAGTCTAAGCTACAGTAGATGTTTCTCCCATTGCACTGGCAATCTAGATACTCGGCTTTCTGTGTCAAAAGTGTCATATCTTCAGGAGTAGATTTTCCAGATTTCTTTGTGACCATCAACTCCATTTTCCAATATGGTCAAGGGAAGGAAGACGTTGGTCACCTGGGATATACTTGGATAAGTGTTAAGTTCTGTTCCTCCTCTTTACTACCTATGGAAGGAGAACCCAACCAAAAGTGGAAATCTGCTCCAATCCCAGTTAAACCCAAAATATCAAATAAACAATGGAGAAGGGAGACTGAAAACAATTCTTTGTAGGCAACCTCAGCTCAAAACAAAGCTTCAATAAACTTTGATTCTAATCACAGCACGATATTAGACAAGGCTTTGAGATTGTACAAAGCAGAGATCGGGACAAAGTGTTTACTGGGGGTGGGACAGTTCTGGTATGCTTTTACCAATCTTTAATTTAGATTAACAGCTATAGGCTGACCTAAAACTTTAATACTGCAGGCTAATTAAAAACCCTAGCTTAATAGAAACAGCTTGGCAGCAGCAGTTATCTGACAATCGATAGAACGTGATTTCCTGAAGTAGTGTTAATGACTGGAGCAAAAAGCTGACTTAGTAATTGCAACTTGGAGTGAGTCACCATGCCTTTGAAAAAACAAACAGGTTGCGACCAGAGGGCAATGAGAAGCAAGATGAGAACTTTGGAAATTTTGTTGTAACATCTTTGCTAATAGCTTAAAACATTTCCCCTTTGATAGATGGTAAACTAACTGCCTGTACTTCTCTACTTTCTACCTCACTCCCTTTTTAAATAAATGAGTTACATTAGTTTTTCTCCAATTTAAAAGAAACAGAGTAAATTTTGGAAAACTAAAACTGATGCATAAGCTATCTGACTGTGACTTTTCTAACACCCTTGGTCAAGAATCAGCAGGACCTGGGGATTTGTCAACTCGCAGTTCCAACGTTTTACTCAGTATTACCTCCCTGCTAATTGTAATTTCCCCCGAGTTCCTCCTTACCTTTTAAACCCCAAGTGAAGGCTATTTCTAGGATGCAACCGATATCCTCTTTAGTGAAGACTGATATTAAAATCTCTGTTCAATTCATCTGCCAACTCCATATCCACCATTAACGTTCCCCAGATTCATTTAGGATCAATACTTACCTTTTTAACACAAACATAGAAATAGAGGTTGGTCATTCCACCCTTTGAGTCTGATCTGTCATTCAATATGATCATCCAACTCATTACTCTGTTCCCACTTTCTCTCCATAACCTTTGATCCCTTTAGCCGAAGAACTAGATCTAATTCCTTCTCAAAAACATTCCTTATTTTGGCATCAATCATTTTCCATGGCAGAAAATTCCACAGGTTCATTTCTTTCTTAACACTGTAATCTATAGTAATTCTTTAATATGTTTGTCTAACTCTAATACTCCATTATCCCTCCTTATTAATCTTTTAATAATTCTTTGCTGTTTTTATAATCTGTCCAGTTGCACATTTTACACAACTATAGATCTTTCATGTTTGATATTATTTTTGACTTTTTTTGTTGGAATGTATCTATTCTGTGCTTTCTGGAATATCCCTTTAGATGTTTGACGTTACTTTTCTATTGACCCTTAACCTAAATTGCCAGTTCACTTTCCCTAGAACTGTTTTCATGGCTTCATAATTACCCTTGTTTAAATTCAAAGCAGTAGGTTTGCACCCATATTTCTATCCTTTAAACTATATGTAAAATTCAATCATATTATGACTGAAAGTGCTCCTTAGAAGTAGCAATATGGGATAGAGAGGAGATGAGGTGATAATTAGATTGGCCATGATTTTATCAAACACTCTGCTGCTCAGTCCTGTGTTAGTATGAGTGGGCTGTAATGGGTTGGAAAGTCACTGTGGTACCAGGAGCTGATAAATACTGATTGAAAGGACAAACCCAATCAGTGGCATTTCCATCCCAGTGCAGTGGGGGCTGAAAGGTGCAAAGCTCTCCAGCAACTAGAAAAATCCATTCATCAGGCAGCACAGCCAGGTTTAAATAAACCGGAACTGAAAATCAGAATCAAATCTTTCTCAAATCTGTATTCATTCACACAGTGTCTCTGAATTAAAATGTCAGTTGGTTTGCAATTTATTGCTTGTTGGAATTCTTTCAACTGGAGTTGCTGCTGTGGGAATTAAAGTCTTCACTGACCTTAAATACAGGGAATTTGACGCAAGCCAAGGAAACATTTGGGTCTCACAACTTTGGAAATTCTGTTCCTGCTTTCCCTCCACACACTAAACTTCTGTAGACCATCAGAAACTAAAATCTCACTGTGCCGACTTGCCCTTCACTAATTTATTCCACAAGGACCCTAGCAAAACCAATCTTTTCTGTCTGGTTAGTTAACATGCACAACTGAAATTTGTTGAGAAACATGTTTATTAATTGAGCTTGTTTAATTCAGAGAGAACACATCCCATTTGGCAATTTTTGCTGAACTTGGATTTACTTTCAAATCGGTCACATTGAATTAAAGAACTAATAACTAGGGAGTGATGTTTGGGAGACTAAATACAAATCCCAAGCAATTGACATGCTGGCCTTCATCAGCCAGAGCACTGAATACAGGAGTTGGGACGTCATGTTATGTCTGTACAAGACAGTGGGAAAGTCACATTTGGAGTACTGCATACAATTCTGGTTATCCTGCTATAGGAAGGATGTTATTAAATTGGAAAGGATGCAAAGAAAAGGACTTACCAGGATGTTACTGAGACTAGAAGGTTTGAGCATAAGGAAGGAGAACAGCCAAGGTCCCAGTGACAAGCGGTGTCCCGCAGGGCTCAGTGTTGGGGCCGCAGCTGTTCACGTTATATATTAATGATCTGGATGAAGGGACTGGGGGCATTCTAGCGAAGTTTGTGGGCAGCACGGTGGCACAGTGGTTAGCACTGCTGCCTCACAGTGCCAGGGACCTGGGTTCAATTCCCGCTTCAGGCGACTCCCTGTGTGGAGTTTGCACTTTCTCCCCGTGTCTGCGTGGGTTTCCTCCGGGTGCTCCGGTTTCCTCCCACAGTCCAAAAATGTGCAGGTTAGGTGAATTAGCCTGGCTAAATTGCCCATAGTGTCAGGTGTGGGGGTAAATGTAGGGGAATGGGTCTGGGTGGGTTGCGCTTCGGCGGGTCGGTGTGGACTTGTTGGGCCAAAGGGCCTATTTCCACACTAAGTAATCTAATCTAATCTGATATGAAGCTAGGTGGACAGGCAGGTAGTACTGAGGAAGTGTGGAGGTTGCAGAAGGATCTAGACAGTTTGGGAGAGTGGTCTAGGAAATGGCTGATGAAATTCAACGTGAGCAAATGTGAGTCTTGCACTTTGGAAAAAAGAATAAAAATATAGACTACTTTCTAAATGGTGTGAAAATTCGTAAAGCCAAAGTACAAAGGGATCTGGGAGTGCTAGTCCAGGATTCTCTAAAAGTAAACATGCAGGTTGAATCCATGATTAAGAAAGCGAATGCAATGTTGTCATTTATCTCAAGAGGGTTGGAATATAAAAGCAGAGATGTGCTACTGAACCTTTATAAAGCTCTGGTTAGGCCCCATTTGGAGTACTGTGTCCAGTTTTGGTCCCTACACCTCAGGAAGGACATACTGGCACTGGAGCATGTCCAGCGGAGATTCACACGGATGAACCCTGGAATGGCAGGTCTAACATACAAGGAACAGCTGAGGATCCTGGGATTATATTCATTGGAGTTTAGAAGGTTAAGGGGAGATCTAATAGAAACTTACAAGATAATACATGGCTTGGAAAGGGTGGACGCTAAGAAATTGTTTCTGTTAGGCGAGGAGACTAGGACCCAGCCTTAGAATTAGAGGGGGTCAATTCAGAACAGAAATGCGGAGACATTTCTTTAGCCAGAGGGTGGTGGGCCTGTGGAATTCATTGCCGCAGAGTGCAGTGGAGGCCGGGACGCTAAATGTCTTCAAGGTAGATATTGATAAATTCTTGATGTCACAAGGAATTAAGGGCTACGGGGAGAATGCGGGTAAGTGGAGTTGAAATGCCCATCAGCCATAATTAAATGGCGGACTGGACTTGATGGGCCAATTGGCCTTACTTCCACTCCAATGTCTTATGGTCTTTTCCTCACCGTAGGGGAATCCAAAACTGAAAGCATCATTTTAAGGTGAGAAGGAAAGATTTAAAAGGGACTCAAGGGGCAATTTTCACAAAAAGGTGATGCATATATGGAAGGAGCTGCCAGAGGAAGTATTAGAGGCAACTACAATTACAACATTTAAAATACATTTGGACAGGTACATGGACAGGGAAGGTTCCAAAGGATATGGGCCAAACACAAGCAAGTGGGACTAGTTCAGTGTTGGAAAACCTGGTTGGCATAGAGGAGTCGGGTCCAAGGGTTTGTTTCCATGCTGTATGACTCGAAGAATTTCTTCAAAAATAGAAAAGTTATTAGTAACGTTATTCATTGCCAAACTGATGATAATTAAAACGGCAAGAAGATCTGTGTCAGAAACTGGGAATGGGTTCTGCTGCTCCTGACCTTAGAACAGTGTGCAATATCACCGGTCAGCATTCGGTTCCAATGTTTCCTGTTGAAGAGTTCACCGGCTTTTGCCACCAACCTCCCCCAAACCTTGCTGCCCCTCGTCACCCACCTGCCCCTCGTGCCCCACCCCTCCCAAGCCCCGCTGCCTCACATGCCCCACCTGCCCCAAACCCCGCTGCCCCTCGTCCCCCAAACTCCGCTGCCCCTCGTCAACTGCCTAGTTCATCCAGCAGCTGCTTAGGACCTGGATAGGAGGGGGATACAAGGAGTCTGCAAAGAGATATAGATAGGTTAAGTAAGTGAAGATTCAACAGATGGAATATAATGCAGACAAGTGTGAGGTGATCCACTTTGGCAGCAAGAATAGTAAAACTAAAGACTATTCTGATGGAGTGAGACTGCAAAATACTTCAGTCGAGGGATCTGGGTGACATTGTACACAAAATCATAAAACATTACCAATTTCATCGGTTAGGAGACCAATGGAAGGTTGGCCTTTACTGCAAGGCTGGTAGAGTGTAAGATAGGAAAGTCTTGTTATAACTGTGAATGCCTTAGTGACACCACATCTAGAAGAGTGTGAGTGTTTTTAATCACCTTACTTAAGGTAGTTGGGTCCTTACTAATTGGATTTTACAAGAATGAGATGATCAAATTGAGACTTTAAGATTCGGGGAGGGGGGGGTTGATAGAGAGTGGATGTTGAGAAGATGTGAAATCAACAATTTGGGGACATACTTGAAAAATTAGCAAGGGTGTCATTTAAAAGTGAGAAGAATAGAGTAGAATATCCTTTATTTAGAGGAGGAACTCCTTCTCAGAGGACCATTAGCCTTTGGAATTCACTTACACATAGAACGGTAAAGACTAGACCATTGAATCTATTCAAAACTGAGCTTGTCAGATTTTTAATTGACATAGCAGTCCAGGACTTTTTAGGGGTGGGCAGGAAAATGGAGCTAAGGTCTTAATCAATTCAGCCATGATCACATTGAAGAGTAGAACAAACTCAGGGGGCCTAGCCTGCTGTTTGCCTCAACCTGGGGCAGGTGGGTGTTGAATCCTGACATTCTGGTCCAGATGTAGGGATGCTATAAGAGACGTTACCATATCCAGCTATATTCTTACTATGAAGGGTCTTAACAGCAGAGACAATAGCAAGTTGCTTGCCACGAATCTGAAACAGAGGACAGAGTTTCAAAGAACACCTCTGGGACACCCAGACCAACCAACCCAACCACCCAGTGGCTCAACACTTTAACTCCCCCTTCCACTCCACCAAGGACATGCAGGTCCTTGGACTCCTCCATCGCCAGAACATAACAACACGACGGTTGGCGGAAGAGCCCCTCATCTTCCGCCTGGGAACCCTCCGACCACAAGGGATGAACTCAGATTTCTCCAGTTTCCTCATTTCCCCTCCCCCCACCTTGTCTCAGTCGAATCCCTCGAACTCAGCACCCCCTTCCTAACCTGCAATCTTCTTCCTGACCTCTCCGCCCCCACCCCACTCTGGTCTATCACCCTCACCTTGACCTCCTTCCACCTATCACATCTCCATCGCCCCTCCCCCAAGTCCCTCCTCCCTATCTTTTATCTTAGCCTACTGGACACACTTTCCTCATTCCTGAAGGGCTTATGCCCGAAACGTCAATTCTCCTGTTCCTTGGATGCTGCCTGACCTGCTGCGCTTTTCCAGCAACACATTTTCAGCACAGAGTTCCAGAATAAGGGACCAATCATTTTAGGTTGAGATGAGAAGAAATCTCTTCCCTGAGGTGGTTATGAATCTTTGGGATTCTCTGCTTCGGGTGGTTTTGGATGCTCCACTGTTGAATATATACAAGGCTGAATTTCGGCCTTTCAGAGAATCAAGGGGGTGTGCAGAGACAGAGACAGTGAAGCAATGATAATAGGGATTGGAAAGGAGGCTCCAAGGGCCAAGTGATCTACCCTTGCACCTATTTTGTGCAATTCTCATTCTGAGTGAATATCTCCTTTTGTCTCATTCATTATCCTTCTGGCCAGATTTATCCCGTGACTGGAGGGCATAAGTTTAAGGTAAGAATGAATGATTTAAAACAGGACCTAAAGGGACAATTTTATCATGCACTGAGTGGTGCGTGTATGGAATGAGCTGCCAGAGGAAGTGGTGAAGGCTGATACAATTACAATATTTAAAAGGCATCTGGATGGGTATACGAATGGGAAGGGTTTGGAGGGATATGGGTCAAATGCTGGCAAATGGTGCTAGATTTCTTTAGGATACCTGGTCTGCTTGGAAACAGAACCTTTGGTCCAACTCGTCCATGGTGTACATCTCTGTGATTGCATTTTTTTCAAGGCAGTATTTAAATTCTAAAAAAAAATCAATCAATCAATGCAGAACTATTGCAGTCCATCAGGCACAGGAACAGCCCTCAGCCTCTGGAGTCAGTTCCTCGGACTGATCAGTTTCATTTAACTGCCATATTTTTCAATACTCTGACTTCCATCAACCTCAGTCAGAAAAAAAATGATTCCCAGTATGCATAGTATTTTGGAAGGAGAGACGATCAGGTTTCTATAACTTAGGGAAGAAGCTGCTTCACAGTTTAAAAGGCCAGCTCGGATTTTAAAATTGCTGTCTGCCCCATGATACGCCTTTACTCTCAAACACCTCCATCAGATCACAGCTCAACCACTGGACACAAGTTTGTGCACCATAATTTAACTCTTTAATCCCAGAGAACATTTGGCTAGGTTGTTCCCAGACATGGGTATTAAGTTCCAGCTCTCTCACATCCAGGACCCTGTTGATAAGAGTTTCGGATCTTACCTTTGGCGGTACATAAAACTCCAAGAGGAAGCGTTCTCCCTCCAGCCTCACAGCTTTTCGTAGCAACAGTCGGCACTTCTGCCACTGCGTACTGCTCACCGAGTTAGAGTCATCAGCTACCATGTACCTCAGAGTGCCTTCCCTTTGAATATCCAGGAGTTCCACTTTAGCAGAGGAGGTCCGTGTCAAGCGCAAACGTTCTAGTTTGTGGCTCCATTTGTCCCGGGCCTCACTTTCCAATTTATTCCCCGAGGAATCTTGACTGATTAACCTTTTGCCCTGCCCCACATCCAGCAGTGGCTCGGCAGAGGAGCGCCATTGTAAAATCTCCTTCATTCCATCGACCATACACATACTCATGTTCCGCAGAGAAAACCCTTTCTTAAACTTTGGCCTGCCAGAAACATCCTCTGAACTCCTGGAATGGCCAAAGTTCGACATGTCCCAGACCTGCGCCTGCCTCAAGTACCTGCTGGAGTTCAATGTGCTGTCTATACTCTCAAGGGAATCGGAATTCTCTTTCCTCTGGAGAATTTCTTTACCATAAGGCAGCTGGCAATTCTGGATGTCTGAAAATGGAGCAACTGTAGACTTGATCGGGGAGTCTGACAGGTATGGCCTGTTCACTTCCGAAGCAAAGTATTCCACAAAATGGGAAGCAAAGTGTTGTGAGAAAGTGGTCTCAATTCCCGGGCACTCGAGGTGGGGATTTTCACTGATAAATATCCGGAATTTCTGGGCAAATTCAGCCGCTGCAGCTCGTGCCTGCACTTCACAAAATTCTTTCCAGTCTGGAATGTGTTGTAGGGAATTCGGACTTTCAGAGTCACCATTCATGGCGAATTCACCGAAGCCCAATTAAGCTGTACAAGGAGGGGAGAGAGAGAAAAATACATGGTTACCTTTACTGTGAGTAATCTTAAGAGTGAGCACCAAACCAACACATTGTTCACCTCAAAACACTGAGCTACCAACAAGTTTCAGAACCACGGTGTTGCCCCAAAAGGATCCTTGAATCACATGGACACTTACTGTCCCATTTGGGCCATTGTGTCTGTGCTAGCTCTTTCAAAGAGTTAACTCTCCAGCCCTCTCTCCTCACTACACGGAAATATTTTCAGTTGTAAGTTCATTTCTAATTCTCTCCTGAAACTTAACTAGTGTCAGTTCATCAGGCAGCACATTCCAGGTCGTAACAAGCCACTGCATAATTTAAACACTCTCATTTAACCACCCCATCCCCCACCAGAGTTCTTCTGCCAAATTACTGAAGCATCAAATTTCAAAGGTTTCCACAATAAACTTTGAACAAGATCTCTTCCTTTTTCTAAAAAAAAGGAATAATGATTTCTGAAATAAGTTGAACTCCTAGAAACTGTTTTGCCATAAGGATCCGTGATTTCTCACTTGACTGTGACCAAACACATTTCAATGGTCACTCATTAGAAATATTAACTGAATGAGATCAGAGCCCACTTCAGTGTTCAAAACAGCGAAGAGGGGGGAAAAGGGAAATAAAACACTCGCAGGAGGAGAATGAAACACATTGATAATTTACTGGCTGTGAAATAAGCTCAAACAGCAGCTACTCACGTTCAACTCTGCCTTTTCCCCCTCTCTGCACGTTTGTTTTTGTGACTGCTACCTCCCACTGCTTCTTTGCAGGCAGGGCCACAGAGAAACAGATCACCAATTCTCCCTGTGTCCACTGATGCATGTGAGATTATTCAAGGAAAGTCACGAGCAGGCTAAATGTTTGTCATTGGAGGAGCAGATTGGTGAGGGATACTTTAACCAAGCAAAGAAAAGGGATGTGCAAAGATGTAATATCTGCTGACCAAAGAGTAGTGTATAAATATATGCATATTTTATATTTCTGAATACATAGCAACTGTTCATTGCACAATGTTAAAACAAATCACACAGGAAATAGCTACTTCCCTGCTGATAATGCAATATCAGAAACAAGCAGGGTATGTTCGAGTTTGATAACAGTAAAGCTCATCCAGGATAGCAGCAGATTTTCTTATAAATATCACCATGTTCTAGTTCCTCTTTAACATACAAAATTCTCAATGTGATCTTTCTAATATCTCTAAAGCTAAAATTTGGTGTTAGCTCAGTTGGCTGGATGGTTGGTTTGCTACGATGCCAATAGCGTGGGTTCAATTCCCATCACCGGCTGAGGTTATCACGAGGAACTTCCCTTCTCAATGTCTCCCCTTGCCTGAGGGCCGGGGGCCCTCAAGTTAAATCACCCAGTCGTCTCTCTCTCTAATGAAAAAACAGCCCTATGGTCTGGTAAGACAATGGTGACTTGACTTTACTGAACCTTATCCCCACAGAATGTCACTAGTTTCCATGCCGACCCCAGGTTCTATTGCATAGTTTACACATTAAATATCAATTGGTTATTTGCCTCATGACTCAGACCGGCCCTGTCCTCACCCGGTCAATGCCACTAGTTAAGTTTTATGCAGTAAATCCCTCATGTTATTGAACCATGGATATTTCTAATTGTATTTATCTTTATTCCCATACACTGAAAATTCCCAACAAATCTAGTAAACGTTTAATTCTCATTTTATAATATTAGCAATATTAGAATCTGAGGAACTGACCAAGCAATCATTATCTGTTTGCTAATTTTAGATAAATCTAATGGAGTGTCGCCAATAGACAGGATGGGCTGGATGATTTCCTATTTGTCGATTTCAGTAGTTTGAAGGTTTTTTTTCACCATCCCACCGGACATTCTTTCAGTTGTTGTAGAACTTCATTCTGGTCGAGGCCTGAAGCCTGTTCAGCACAAATGTGCTGCCTGTCACATTGCTGATGGCAGACAGTGGGCCATCTTATTAGATGCTGAAAATGTGTTGCTGGAAAAGCGCAGCAGGTCAGGCAGCATCCAAAGAGCAGGAAAATCTACTTTTCGGGCATGAGCCCTTCTTCAGAAACGTCGATTCTCCTGCTCCCTGGATGCTGCCTGACCTGCTGCGCTTTTCCAGCAACACATTTTCAGCTCTGATCTCCTCATCTCAGCATCTGCAGTCCTCACTTTGTCCATCTTATTAGATGCTTTGACACTTGCTTTGTGAAAATGTGGTAGCACACCATTGTATTTAGCTCTCGGAGAGCATTGTTTAGCACTTACAATAGAAAGAAGTTGTCTTTTAAATGGTAGGTTGAAGTCTCTTCAAGTCAACCAAGAGCTCCCACAAAGTACATGGTGAAATTCGAGAGGCCTTCAGGATCTTTAAAGGACCCAGGTAGGATCAATGTGTGTTGGATCACTGAGTTGGAGAATCATAATATTATGACTATCAATAAGCATATTTAAGGTTGAGATTTTTAATGAACAGATTTTTAATCAGTAAGGGAATCCAGGGTTATAGGAAAAGGTAGGAAAGTAGAGTTGGAAATTATCAGACAAGCCATCATTTCAAGGAATAACAGATGCAAAGGGCTGAATGGCCTACTTTTGCTCCTATATTTTATGGTCTTATCAGAGGTAGCTTTTACACCCCAAACAACTTTAGATTCTGCAGTTGTTGTAAATTCACCTAACAACTCTAAAGTTTCAATTTCGATCAGCTGTGACTGAAAGGACTTTTCTGATCCCAGAATGATCAGTTCAGCACCGGCAGAAGGAACATGCTTGAAGTTTGATTGAAGTATTATACTGAGGCAGTGCGAAAGGGAATGAGATGTGCAGGGATCTCTCTACATGGGAGTGTGTTGCACACATACATCCAGAAAGTGCCAGTCTGCTAGCTGACATCAAGATCATAAGAGTGTAAGATGGAGGAGCAGAAATTAGGCTATTTGGCCCATTGAGTCTGGTCTGCCATTCACTCATGGCTGATAAGTTTCTCAATCCCATTCTCAAACTTTCTCCCTGTCGTATAGCTGTGATGTTGTGGCCATAATGGAGACGTGGGTTTCACAGGGGCAGGAATGGTTACTTGATGTTCCAGTGTTTAGAACATTTAAAAAGAACAGGGAGGGTGGAAAAATAGGAGGGGGTGTAGCATTGCTAATCAGAGTGCATCACAGCTACAGAAACGAAGGTTGTTGAGGACAGTTTGTCTACTGAGTCAGTATGAGTGGAAGTTAGGAACAGCAAGGGAACAGCCACTGCATTGGGGGTTTTCTACAGACCCCCTACTAGCAGTAGAGAGATTGAAGAACTCATAGGCAGGCAGATTCTGGAAAAATGCAGAAGTAGCAGGATAGTTGTTATGGGTGATTTCAACTTTCCCAATATCGATTGGAACCTTCTAAGTGCAGATGGTTTGGATGAAAACGTTTTTTGTCAGTTGTGTTCAGGAGGGTTTCCTTACTCAGTATGTGGACAGACAGACGAGGGGAGAGGCCATTTTGGATTTGGTGCTCGGCAATGAGCCAGGACAGGTTAATAGTTGGACTGCAAGTCTTAGATTAGATTAGATTAGACTTACAGTGTGGAAACAGGCCCTTCGGCCCAACAAGTCCACACCGACCCACCGAAGCGAAACCCACCCATACCCCTACATTACCCCTTACCTAACACTACGGGCAATTTAGCATGGCCAATTCACCTGACCCGCACATCTTTGGACTGTGGGAGGAAACCGGAGCACCCGGAGGAAACCCACGCAGACACGGGGAGAACGTGCAAACTCCACACAGTCAGTCGCCTGAGTCGGGAATTGAACCCGGGTCTCTGGCGCTGTGAGGCAGCAGTGCTAACCACTGTGCCACCGTGCCGCCCAAATCACAACTGCCTCACATTTAGCACAGCCTTGGTGAGGGAAAGGAACAGTCACAGAGGGAAGATATTTAATTGGGGAAAATGAAATTATAATGCTTACAGACAGGGAGCAATTGTTGCAAGTGATGCACAAATTTGTTCCTCCGAGACAGGTAGGAAGGGGTAAGATTAAGGAGCCTTGGATGATAAGAACAGAGGAGCTCCTCGTCAAAAGGAAGGAATCAGCTTACGTAAGGTGGAGGAAGCAAGGATCTAGCACAGCTTCAGAGGATTACAGACTTGCTAGAAAGGACATCAGAAATGGACTGAGGAGAGCCAGGAGATGGCACGAAAAAGGCTTAGGGAGAACTCAAAGGCATTTTACTCATATATGAGGAAAAAGAGCACAATCAGGGAGAAGGTAGGGCTGATTAGGTCTGAGCAGATAGGAGAAACCCTAAATGAGCTTTTTGCTTCGGTTTTCACCGAGAAAAGGGACCTTGAAAACTTTGAGGAGTTGGGATATAATTTGACCAGATTAACTTCAATCTTGATGAGCTGGAAATTTTGGAATGTATTAAGATTGATAAGTCCCCGGGGCCAGACCAGATTTATCCCCGGCTGCTCCGGGAAGTGAGAAAAGAGGTTGCTAAGTCACTACCAAAGATCTTTGCCTCCTCTCTCTCCACAGGAGTCGTACCGGAGGATTGGAAGGAGGCGAATGTTGATCCTCTTTTCAAGAATGGTAATAGGGAAATCCCTGGCAATTACAGACCAGTCAGTCTTACGTCTGTGGTCAACAAAGTTTTGGAAAGCATTCAGAGGGATAGGATTTATGACTATTGGGAAAGTATAGTGTGATTAAAGGCAGTCAGCATGGCTTAGTGAAGGAAGGTCATGCCTCATAAATCGAGCAGTGGATGTGGTGTATATGGACTTTAGCAAGGCATTTGATAAGGCTCCCCATGGGAGGCTTATTCATAAAGTCAGGAAGTATGGGATACAGGGAGATTTGGCTATCTGGATTCAGAATTGGTTGGCCGACAGAAGGCAGAGAGTGGTTGTAGATGGAAAGTATTCTGCCTGGAGGTCAGTGTTGAATGGGATCCCGCAGGGCTCTGTTCTTGGACTTCTGCTCCTTGTAGTTTTTATAAATGACTTGGATGAGGAGGTTGAGGGGTGGGCTAGTAAATTTGCAGATGACAGAGAGGTTGGAGGAGTCAGCGATAGTATAGAGGGCTACTGCAGACAACAGCGTGACATAGACAGGATGCAGAGCTGGGCTGAGAAATGGCAGAAGAAGTTTGACCTGGATAAATGCAAAGTGATGCATTTTGGAAGGTCAAACTTAAATGCTGAATATAGATTTAAAGACAGGATTCTTGGCAGTGTGGAGGAACAGAGGGTTCTGGGTGTGCAACTACAGAGATCCCTCAGAAGTTGCCACCCAAGTGGACAGGGTAGTAAGAAAGCATATGGCGTTTTGACTTTCATTAACGGGGGATTACGTTTAAGAGCCGCGAGGTTTAGCTACAGCTCCACAAGACCCTGGTGAGACCACACTTGGAATATTGTGTCCAGTTCTGGTCACCCTACTATAGGAAAGATACAGAGGCTTTGGAGAGGGTGCAAAGAAGGTTTACCAGGATGCTGCCTGGATTGGAGGGCTTGTCTTATGAAGAAAGATTGAATAAGCTTGGACATTTCTCTCTGGAGAGGAGGAAGAGAGGAGACCTGATCGAGGTATGTAAGATAAGTGCATGGAATGGATAGAGTCAATAGCCAGAGACTTTTCCCCAGGGCAGGATTGACTGGTATGAGGGGTCGTAGTTTGAAGATATTAGGAGGAAGGTATAGAGGAGACATCAGAAGTAGGTTCTTTACACAGAGAGTTGTGAATGCATGGAATGCGTTGCCAGCGGTGCTGGTGGAAGCAGAGTCATTGGGGGCATTTAAGCAACTGCTGGACATGCACATGGATAGCAGTGAGTTGAGGGGTGTGTAGGTTAAGTTATTATATTTTACATTAGGATTAAACCTTGGCACAACATAGTGGGCCAAAGAGCCTGTTCTGTGCTGTACTTTTCTATGCTCTATGTAACCTTTGATCCCCATGACAAATCAAAACATTCTCTCAGTTTTAAATATACTCAATGACCTGGCCACCTCAGACACAGTCTTCTGTTGCAATGAACTCCACTGATATACTACGTTTTGGCTGAAGTTTCTCCCTATCTCTCTTTATTCTAAGGCTGTGGGCTCTGGTCCTAGTCTTTCCTGCCAATGGAAAGATCTTCCTAATGTCTATTCTGTCCAGGCTGCTCAGTATTCCATAAGGTCCAATCAGATCCCCCCCCTCATCCTTCTGAACTCCATCAACTATAGTCCCAGAGTCCTCAAACATTCCTCATTTAGCATGGCAGGGTGCTCATGGATGGATTGGTACTGAATTTGTGGCAACTGTTGGCAATTGGGAGGACATCGTACAGATCAAAGACAGCAATTTTACTTTGATGTGCCCTTCTGGAGCCAGGCAGATTCAACTTTGGGCCCAGTTGGCCAGAAGTCAGGAGATCGGAGTGTGATACTGATAAGTGTAGCTATTCACAGCATCAACACAGACAACACAGAAGACCAATCAAACAGGAAATGTTTAATGGAGAAATACATGGGGCAGACTATAGTTTTATGCAAGATGGAGGAACATTATGAATTGCATTGTTACATTATCAGACCGCAAGAGGGTGTAGTCTGAAAATTGCAGAATTTGTATTCTGAAAGGTTGCTGTTATGAAGTTCTTGACGTGCTGCCAAATGTGTCAATGCCACAGCACAGTTGAAAAGCACTGAAGTATCTGCTGAATTCATCAACTGCTGGGTTTTGTTTCCAGTAATATCTTTGTTAAATGAACCAGAGAAATGATCACATCCACTCTGACTCCTGAATCAATTTTACTCTTACGAAGATAATTTCAAAATTTTGTAGGTAATGCCAAGCTGTTGGCAGGGTTAAGGTGTAGTTCACATAAACGGAGAGGAACGGTGACAAAAAGCAGGGTGTTATTAATAAACTTGCAAAATGGATGTATGTGGAACCTCAATAAAGATAAGAGAGAGGCGAAACATTTTAATAGGAAGAATAAAGAGACCCCATAGTCCCAAGAAAATAATTGTTCAAATGGGCGACAGAAAGATCTAAGTTCACAAATCGAAAAAAAAACAACAAAACACTGAAGTTCATTTCTAGGAGGACAGAATTGAAAAACAAAGATGTCCTGTCAAATTGGTACAGAACTGTAGTTAAATGATACTTGGAATATGGTGATACAAGGACAATGCTAACCTATATAAATAATCACAGTTTACATCACACCCCAATCATTCGCAAGATTCCTCACAGCATGATACAACAAGAATGGTGTACTATTACACCCACCACATCTAAAATCAGATGGGACATTAATCCAAGACCATATGTCTAACGTGATCAGTTTCCTGATGGGAGAGAGAAGGATTAAAATTACCATCGATACTTACTGAATATTTCCAGCATTTCTTGAATTAATTTTAGTTTTCCAGCATTTTGCCATTTTTTCCAGAAAAATATTTACAAGCTTCAAAAGCTGTTTGAAATCATAACAAATTTACTGTAAATCCCTGATCATGTTTTTCATCCTGCTTTTGTACATTTCTGCTTCCTTCCCAGATCAGGCTGGATAGTCACACTCAATTCATAAATGCTTTTCTCAACTTCTGGTTTGAAGGTCAAATCCTTCAATGCATTTTCATTCACTGGTGCATCAAGAGACCGCTTTTCCTCACCAACACATGCTTCCCAATCTGAAACTACAATATTGCATTATATTATTAATACTTGTCCCAAACTCTGAAACGGGGAAAAGGATTCACGAAAAAGGAGCACAGTTGTGAACCCCTTGTCCCAATACCTAAGCCTTCGATAAGTTATCCTGTAGCAAAATCATGACCAAGTATGAGCTTGGGAGACCGGTTAGCAAGCTTAGATCTCATGGAATACAGGGAGAACTAGCCATTTGGATACAGAACTGGCTCGAAGATAAAGACAGAGGGTGGTGGAAAGTTGCTTTTCAGACCGGAGCCTATGAGCAATGGGGTGCCACTCCATACGCAGCACCACCACCCCTCCCCCCCCCCCAAAAAAAAACACATTGCCCGTCCTGTTTGCATGCCATCTGCACAAAGTCAGGAGCTATATATGGGTCAAATGATAGCATCCCAATGCCTACCATAAAATCCAACCCCTCATGTCCAAGCCTGTTGTAAGTGAACTGCTGTGGTGAGTCACCATCTCCACAGGCATGGTCACATGGTACCAGGAGAGTAGCTGAACCAGTGGAGTGCCTTGGTCTATTTTTATCCAGCAGTTTGTCTATCGTTGCTTCTAAGTGGAGTGTCAGTGGAGACACCTTAGGCACATCATACATGACCACCATCACAGGCAGGAATATCACCCACTTGAGAACTCACCCCCAAAATTTATTTCATTGCACTGGGCCAGTGAACACAAGTTTAATGAATAAAAGTGCACTTTATGGACTATGATGACCTTTCCTTGATTGCCAGTTACAGCCTAAACATTTTGAATGGTCCCATAGAATGTCAGCCTAGTACAGGGGAAGGGATATCACATCACATACCATTGAGAGAAAAGATTATTGCTCAATGACTGTCAGCTGGTTCTGGTCATCAGAGTGTACAGCAGCAGCAAGCATTAAAGGAGTGAGGTGGCTGTATGAACTGACGAAATAAAGGTTCATACAGTGTGATATCAAACACACAGGAAAGAGATATGCTTAATATCTTTGTACTTCAAAATTGGTAACTAACTTGCCAAGTATGGTGAACAGGGAGAAAGTGAGGACTGCAGACCAGATTTGAAAAATGTGGTGCTGGAAAAACACAGCAGGCCAGGCAGCATCTGAGGAGCAGGAGAATCGATGTTTTGGGCATAAGCCTGAAGAAGGGCTTATGCCCAAAACGTCGATTCTCCTGCTCCTCGGATGCTGCCTGGCCTGCTGTGTTTTTCCAGCACCACATTTTTCAAGTATGGTGAACACACAGACTTTGTCTATTCACTCATGGCCAGGACAGCATTTATTGCCCATCCCCAACTACCAAGAGAACATTTAAGAGTCAGAGTTGACTACATTACTGAGAGTTTGGAGTCACATGTAGGACACACCATGTAAAAGTGGCAGTTTGCCCTCCATAATGAATGAGTGAAACAGATGGGTTTTTCTGACAATTAACAACAAATTCATGGTCATCATCAGACCCTTAATTTCAGGATCATTTATCAAATTAAAATTCCACCATCTGCCATAACGGGATTTAAACCCAGGTCCCCAGAACATGAACAGAGTTTCAGGATTGATAGCCTAGTATCAATACCACTTGGCCATTGCCTCCTCAGAGAGGAACTGGGCTTCACCCAGATACAGTGGACGGACACTTGAAAGCATTAAAGAGATTTACCAGATCCTACTGACCTTACAATGTGCAGCCCCATGAGTCCCAAAACTAGTTTTTATTCATTTTCTTTCATTCAAATTAATGAAAGTTATATAAATATTTGAACATAGTAATATTTCAGGTCAAACACAACTCATTTAAAAATTAAAATCAATGTGGGAGTAGTAGAATATTCTGGGTGTAACGGGCTGGAAACACAGACGGTGCTGTAATTAACTTTCCTCCAGCTTCAGATATTATCAGTCACATCTGTGTTTCTTGGCACCATCATTAAATCCTTTGCCTTTTTTCAGCTCCAGAGATAAGTGGGAGCTATAAATAGACATTGCCTCCTCTCACTACTACACAGTTTCCAGTTCCACTTTTCAACCCGAACTGCATGAAGTTGTTGGTTTTCAACACGGTTTGAGAAACCTTATGGATGTCAAGATTCCCATGCAGTGACGTGAAAGGGGAACGTGACATTCCTGGGACAACCACAACAAAAGGAGTCTTCAGCTCCCCAACCATATAATCAACATTAAATGCCCTGATTAAAAGTTATCAGATGCCAGAAGTTCTGGTCTATTGATTTTCACTGTTCAAATGTTTCGGTTGGAGCTTATGATACCCTCACCAGTTAAAATGTAAAATGTTTCTCCACAATGGGCCTTGCAGGAAGAGCATGCATTCACAGACACCTGTAAAAGGTGAAACACTAAGGTACGCAGGTGAATCAAAATTTCCTCTCTTTGTGCAAACAGGGGCCTTGTGCCTGTTTGATAACATGTGCACCCTCTGAATACTTGTTCTGATGCTGGTACTGTTATGCAAGGTAATGGTTCTGAAACAGTTAAATGTTGAAGCTGTGTTAAGGTCCACCCAATCTGATGATGTCACGCAGTCTTTGGATGAAGAATCTGGCAGTCTAGCAGGAAGTCCCAATGGAGACAGACATGTCATCCCTGGGGCCTGACAATTTTAAGTAAACAGGCCTAACTAATCAACGTAGCATGCACTTTATTGTCAATGTTCCCTTTAAGCGGAGGCTCCTCTGAAGTCAAATTAACTAGTTTTGGAGGTCCATGCCATGCATAAACCCCAAAAAAGGTCCACACCCCAAAAAAGATCAAGGGAATATTGCTTATCATTGTTACTCAATTAACTAACATACGAGTGCACAAACATCAAATCGCCATGGTCAGACAGGACCAATACTCCCTCATTTCCAACCACACAGACAATGAAGGACACAAATGGGGACAATGTAACCATCATAGCACAGGTGAAACAGAATTCCTTGCAGCCTGCCATTCCAACTGGTACTCAATGAATAAACACATTGAACTGGACTCCACATACAAAACTGGAAGTACCAAAAAAGCAGAGACACAAATACCAGGTGGGATAGACCACGTTATTGAAGATGCACTAAATGATGTCGCCTAGTGAGGTGATAAAAAGTCTGAAGCAAACCACACCAGCTCGGCAAACGAATCTCTGACCTAATGTATTGTTATGTAAAACAAGTGCCTTTTCTGGTTAAGACTCACCACTGACAATAAGGTGGGCCCTTAGACTCAAAGAAAGACCATTGGCAGTACTTCAACCATCCAGAGGTCAATATGATATGGTGATCAGCAGTGGCATCTTTGCAGAAATAAAATTACTAAGAACTTAACACTTTTAAAACATACCACTTTATGAAAACCTAGGCAGCCAGTCAGCAGCTGAAGCACACAAATCCAACAAGTAGTTCGCAGCACTCGTGGGAGAAGCAGAATGAAAACTCCAGAAGGTGATCTGCACTTCAGATCAGAGACACAAGAAATCAGTGCGAGCTGGGAAGGAAGTACAAGTGGGCCATGCTGGGAAGAGTCAGACTTCTCAGAGAGGGAGGCACTGTGAGTCTAATGGACGATCTCCAGAAGTAAAGCTGGAGGTCTCAAGAGTTAGGGATAAAAAGTTACAATAACAGGGCAGTGCGATAAAAAAAACACAAAACAAAACAAAAAATAAATAAACACCCCTGGCTGGAAAGGCTAGAAGGAAATGGGTGTACTTATCCTGCAAAACAAGCATTGATACTATCACAAGTGAGCTCCATATAACAAAGGCCTGAAAATTAATTTCTTGTAAGACTACAACATCAGAAAGACAATAAATGCTGGAGATCAGACTGTGTCAGACAGCATCCATAGAGACAGCATGCTAATGTTTCAATCTAGATGAAGAATCACCTAGACTCAAAACGTTAGCTTGCTCGCTTCATGGATGCTGTCTGACCCGCTGTGATCACCAGATTCCAGCATCTGCAGTAATTTGTTCCTACTGTATCAGAAAAGGGGCAGGTTCATTTGGAACAACAAAAGAGAAATTGTAAAAGATTTGAAGAGCAAGTTTAACAGAGGAAGAAAGTGGAAGTATCTTAAGATTTTTAGAATGTTAGAACCACAATATTGTCAGCAAGATTTATTAAGACCATAACTACAGGTTTTTATTTAAATTTTGTGCAAGGCAACGTGTATCATGGTTTGTGCCATGGGAAATGTGTTTTCCATCAATTGTAGAGTTAAACTGCAGAGGACAAGAGAAAGCCTCCAGAAGGCAGCAAATCTAAAAATCTCTATATTGTAAGCTACATAGAGGTGCAGCATTGATATTAACCCAATTTAAACATGCAAGTAGTAGCATAGCACAGTTCATTGGCTAACTGAAAAGCTCAGTTGGGGAATTTCACCCAGTATTACCACAATAACTAATTTGAAAGCTAGCAAAGAAAATATTGCAGCAGTTACATTACAGAAGTCTTCAGACTTCAATGCAACAAACTTGAAACAACATGAATTTAATGCAAGACTACAATATATAGCAAGTTACAAACAACATGGAGATAATGAAGATTTAAGATGCATTCATGGAATCATAGAGTCCTACAGCACAGAGACAGGTCCCTTGGCCCAAACTGGTCCACGCTAACCCCATTTCCCTGCACTTGGCCCATATCCTTCTCAACCTTTCCTATCCATGTATTTGTCCAAATGTCTTTTAAATGTTGTTAATGAACCTGCCTCAACCACTTTTGCTGGCAGCTCCTTCCATATGTGTACCACCTTCTACATTAAAAAAAAATGGCCCCTCAGGTTCCCTTTTATTCTTTCCCCTCTAACCTTAAACTAATGCCCTCTAGTCTTGGATTCCTAAATCCTAGGAAAACGACCGACTGCATTCACCCTATCCACACCTCTCATGAGTCAAAAGCAAGAAGAAAAATAAACATAGGAAGAAGCAAATCTATAGAGAAACAATATTTCCAAACAGAGTCAATGTCAAAGATTGGCCAAACAGAGCACAGGGATTGGACATCTTAGAGAAAATCATTCTTGATATATGGATAGGTTTCAAAATTAAGGATTAAGTTTGAAGCTGAACAAAGCACTATACTAATATATTAATTGGATCCTATAGCAAATGACATTAATCACCGAAACAACAAAGATGGCACAGATATTTTTGAACAGATTTAAACAGTCAACTAAGAGACCAAACAAAATTCTTGAAAGAGCAAGATGTGTCATAAATGCTCAGTATTTAGGGGAATCTGTAAATAATTTTATTAATGATTTCAAATTAATTTTAAAAATGTTCTGATAGTTTTGATGGCCGAAGAGGCAACAAGTTTTGTAGCATTTTTGATATATTTTTGTCAATTTCATTACAGTCCAAACCAAAGTTAATTTTGGAGAAAGCTATTCAAATTATATTGGGAAGCAGAAACCAGAAAGGCACAGGCAGATCCTGAGAGGAGTAGGACAACCTGACCTCAGGAGGGCAACAGAACCTACAAATAGGCTAGAGGACAATGTGATAAGCCAACACAATGAGTAAGCAAAAAAGTAGAAAACTTGTACACTTCATGGTAAGGTCCTGGGGAGTGTTACTGAACAAAGATACCTTGGGGCTAAAAATGTGTTGCTGGAAGTGCAGCAGGTCAGGCAGCATCCAAGGAGCAGGAGAATCTATGTTTCAGGCATGAGCCCTTCAGGAGCCTTTGCCCAGAAGCTCTTCAGCCACATTCTCAAACAGACTCGCTACCACAGCCACATCTCCTTCCTCAGCACCTTTCTACAGAACCGACTGACCCCGCATGGACTCCGGACTACGTTCAGACCGACAACGTTCGGACCCAACTAGGACAACTAGTACCTACAACAAATCCAAAGCCTCCAGCAACAGATCTCCCTCCAGATCCCCCGCTCCATTTTCAGCTCTGATCTCTAGCATCTGCAGTCCTCACTTTCTCCTAAAAGATACCTTGGGGTGCAGGTTCATAGTTCCTTGAAAGCAAATCACAGGTAGACAGGGTAGGGAAGGCAGCGTTTGGCATGCTTGCTTTTCTTGACCAGTGCATTAAGTATAGGACTTGGGAGGTCATGTTGCAACTGTACAGGACATTGGTTAGGCCAATATTCCTTTCAAATCTGGCCTCCCTGTTATAGGAAAGATATTGTGAAACTTGAGAGGGTTCAGAAAAGATTTACAAGGAGGTTGCTAGGGTTGGAGGGTTTGAGCTATACGGAGAGGCTGAATCAGTTTAGCTGCAATTTCTTCCACTCATGTTGTGCATGCTACAATTATACACCAATCATCTATATAGCAGCTGAAAAGAGTAGGCATCTAAAGGGTAGGTTTTAAGCAGGAGCTGTCTGTATATAAAATCATTTGTAAGATCAGAATCAAGACCAACCAATCTTAAGCCAAAGAGCTACAAATATTCCAGTTCAGAGGGAATGTGTTCTGGAAGAATTGTGCAACCTTCAGATTGCCTGCATTTTTGAAGATAGAGACTTAGAGAAGATAGAAACTTGGTAAGTGCTTATACACGAGTGTATAGGTGTTAACTGTGGAAGGAAAAAATAGCTTATGCCGAGATGTTATAGAAGACAATGGCTCTGGAAGAGTTAATACTGAAGTTGCATTAAGTTCCACCCAATATACTAATATCGCACAGCCTTTGGATGAAGAATCTGGCACTTTAGCATACTGTCCTGATGGAAACAGACATGCCATCTCTGGCTCTTGATAGTCAATAGGTATGTCCAGTTAGTCAACTTAATTTGTACTTATTACTAACATGCACAAAACTACCTCATGTCACGTAAGACAAGTGATCTTCTTGATAAGACTTACTGTGATCTATCCTCTATTATTATGCATCCTGTAATTATCCACTGATAAGTAAACATAGCATAGAAAGGAGAATTAGTGGCAGCACTATATTAATCCCCAGTGCAACAGTTATCTTCAAAAATATGGTTCCCATAATGCTTAACTTTACAGGAAACTTAACAGGCACAAGGACCAATACTGACTCCAGTGGATGCCACACCACCACCAACACCACCCCCCAACCATGGGCACTTAACCGAAGGTTGCTGTCAGAACACTATGACCCAAAATTGTCATCCTCTTCACCATTGAACAGTTTCAGGAGATGCAGCAAGTGTGCAGTAAGATCAACCCAAAGCCCAATATTGGGTACGTGCAAACTCTGGTTTTCAATAGTAACTGAGCATTATAACCATATTCAACTTCCACCGAGCAGTTAACACTGAAATTTCAGATTGATTGTTCTAAAGATAATCCCAGTGAATGGCCCCTTTGTGAGCCAGCTGATGTAGTGAGTCTGTTTAGCTGCAATTTCTCCCACTCAAGCTGTGCATGCTACAATTAAACAACAATCATCTATAGATTAGTCAGCCAGGCACGCTGCAAAGAGTAGGAATCTAAAGGGTAGGTTGTAAGCAGGAGCTGTCTGGTCTGTGATTATACAGAAGATCAAATGTTGTTCAATGTAGTGCATAAGATTTCACAAAAACAAAGCAAGGATTTGGACCGGGTGTTGCATTTAAAATAGTTCATGACACAAATAGATCATTGATGCCTAAAGAAAATGGAATGCCTCAGACAAAGAACAACACAGGCAGACAACCTGTCCAAAATACACTGCATTCTAAAGGAAGGGAAATCAGCCCCACACACTCCAACCAGTGTTACAGCAGGTAGCGCAAATCTTTATAAATATGCTAATATTTCTCCAGTTTCTCAATGCTATTATAATATATTGCTTAACAACGGTTGAAGAACTGTGTATGTCTGAATGAGATTTCAGCAATGAATTACAATTATATTCAGACAGCTGTGTGAAAATATCACGCTATAGGAATATCAAAACAGCAGGTGGCCATTCAGCCCATCAGCCTATTTCAACATTTAATTGAATAATGGCCAATTTACTGCTTGACTTCACTTAATCTTTATGTCTTATCCCTAGACACCCTTACGTATTATTTACCATCTCAATCAGTAGACTCGCAGCATCTATGATCTTTTTGGGGTTCCAAACACATTCCAACCCACTTGTGTACAGTACAGTGGATTGAAAAATTACCACATGGAGAGAATTGAGCTGAAAAAAACCCACTGAAATGGAGATTTAATTTATTATTTTTTTTATTGTGGACACCATTGACTGAAACAAACGAGGGGGGAGCGGGTGGTGAAGAGGAAGGGGAGAATTTTTTTTCCCATAGATCTAAAGTCTTTGAATCTCATTTCCTTGAAAGACTGTGGAAGCAAATCTTTACTCGTTTTTAACACAGGTTTTTGATAAATGAACAGTGAAAGGTGCTCAGGAGGAGGAGGGAATGTGGAGTAGCCAGCTGTGATTTTATTGAAGGGTACAGCAAGTTTGAGGAGGACCCGAATGGCGTGCTCCTAGTCATGGTCTGCTCCTAGTTTGTGTTGCTTCAGTGAATACAGTCATCAGCAAGTGACAGGAAGGAACTTACAAACCTCAAGGATGCAGCAGTTGTTCTACTTCCCCACTGGCCATGCTTCCAAGCATTTCTGGGTCTTTCCCCACTCTTGTGGGGGTCAATATTAAAGACCTCCTTCTTCTCTCACTGTTGTTGAAGGATGCCTTGTCCTGTAATTTAAAACACAAGAAATGAGATGTTCCAATTCCAAGATAAGATTGGCAATACTATTAATCAACATGGTTAGGAACATGGGATTGGGATATCATAGCAATTACAGAAACATGGCTCAGGGATGGGCAGGACTGGCAGCTTAATGTTTCAGGATATAAATGCTACAGGAAGGCAAGAGAGGAGGGGGAGTGGCATTTTTAATAAAGGATAGCATTACAGCTGTGCTGAAGGAAGATATTCCCAGAAATACATCCAGGGAAGTTATTTGGGTAGAACTAAGAAAGGGATGGATCACGTTATTGAGATTGCATTATAGACCCCCTAATAGTCAGAGGGAAATTGAGAAAACAACTTAAGGCGATCTCAGCTACCTGTAAGAATAATAGGGTGGTTATGGTAGGGGATTTTAACTTTCTAAACATAGACTGGGACTGCCATAGTGTTAAAGGTTTAGATGGAGATGAATTTGTTAAGTGTGTGCAAGACAATTTTCTGATTCAGTATGTGGATGTACCTACTGGAGAAGTTGCAATACTAGACCTACTCTTGGGAAATAAGGCAGGACAGGTGACTGAGGTGTCAGTGGGGGAGCACTTTGGGGCCAGTGACCATAATTCTATTTGTTTTAAATAGTGATGGAAAAAGGACACACCAGATCCAGAAGTTGAAATTCTAAATTGGAGAAAGGCCAATTTTGACAGTAAAGGGACGGCTGGAAAATGGGAAGCCTTCAGAAATGAGATAAGAATCCAGAGAAAGTATATTCCTGTCAGGGTGAAAGGAAAGGCTGGTAGGTATAGGGAATGCTGGATGACTAAAGAAATTGAGGGTTTGGTTAAGAAAAAGAAGGAAGCATATGTCAGGTATAGACAGGATAGATCGAGCGAATCCTTAGCAGAGTATAAAGAAAGTAGGAGTATACTTAAGAGGGAAATCAGGAGGGCAAAAAGGGGGACATAAGATAGTTTTGGCAAATAGAATGAAGGAGAATCCAAAGGTTTTTACAAATATATTAAGGACAAAAAGGGTAACTAGGGAGAGAATAGGGTCCCTCAAAGATCAGCAAGGCAGCCTTTGTGTGGAGCCACAGAAAATGGGGGGAGATATAAATGAATATTTTGCATCAGTATTTACTGTGGAAAAGGATATGGAAGATATAGAATGTAGGGAAATAGAAGGTGACATCTTGCAAAATGTCCAGATTACATAAAGGAGGAAGTAGTGGATGTCTTGAAATGGTTAAAAGTGGATAAATCCCCAGGATCTGATCAGGGGTACCCGAGAACTCTGTGGGAAGCGGATTGCTGGGCCTCTTGAGGAGATATTTGTATCATCGATAGTCACAAGTGAGGTGCCGGAAGACTGGAGGTTGACAAACGTGGTGCCACTGTTTAAGAAGGGCAGTAAAGACAAGCCAGGGAACTCTAAACCGGTGAGCCTGACCTCGATGGTGAGAATCCTGAGGGACAGCATGTACATATATTTGGAAAGGCAAGGACTGATTTGGGATAGTCAACATGGCTTTGTGCGTGGGAAATCATGTCTCACAAACTTGATTGCGTTTTTTGAAGTAACAAAGAAGATTGATGAGGGCAGAGCGGTAGATGTGATCTAGATGGACTTCAGTAAGGCGTTCAACAAGGTTCCCCACGGGAGACCGATTAGCAAGGTTAGATCTCATGGATACAGGGAGAATTAGCCATTTGGATAGAGAACTGGCTGAAAAGGTAGAAGACAGAGGGTGGTGGTGGAGGGTTGTTTTTCAGACGAGGCCCATGACCAGTGGAGTGCCACAAAGGATCGGTGCTGGGCCCTCTACTTTTTGTCATTTACATAAATGATTTGGACGCGAGCATAAGAGGTACAGTTAGTAAGTTTGCAGCTGACACCAAAATTGGAGATGTAGTGGACAGCGAAGAGGGTTACCTCAGATTACAATGGGATCTGGACCAGATGGGCCAATGGGCAGAAGTGGCAGATGGAGTTTAATTCAGATAAATGTGAGGGGCTGCATTTTGGGAAAGCAAATCTTAGCAGGACTTATACACTTAATGGTAAGGTCCTTGAGAGTGTTGCTGAACAAAGAGACCTTGGAGTGTAGGTTCATAGCTCTTTGAAAGTGGAGTCGCAGGTAGATAGGATAGTGAAGGTGGTGTTTGGTATGCTTTCCTTTATTGGTCAGAGTATTGAGTACAGGAGTTGGGAGGTCATGTTGCGGAGATCCCATGGGTGTGCCGTTGGTTTGTTTGTAGATTATATTGTTGAAAGTGAAGTGGGTGGTGGGGCACAGGTCCACTAGCTTCGGGATGTTTTCGTTGCTAATGTGACTGATGGTGGTTGGTGGGTGTGTGTGTGCTGATCTCCTCTAAAAGTATGGCGAGTGTTTCCTTTGCCAGGTCAGTATTGATGGAGATGTACAGTGCTGTTACGTTGAATGAGATCATTGCTTCGTCTTCCTTTATTTTGGTGTTTTTGATGATTTTTAGGAACTCCTGGGTGGAGTGGATGGAGTGCTGTGACTCATCTACTAGGTACTTCAGTCTTGCGCGTAGTTCTTTGGCCAGTCTTTGCCTCACCACCCACTTCATTTTCAACAACAGTCTACAAACCAACCAACGGCACACCCATGGGATCTCCGCTATCAGGATTCATAGCAGAAGCGGTAATGCAAAGGCTAGAACAAACAAACCTACCAATCATCAAACCAAAAATCTGGGTTCGCTACATAGATGATACCTTTGTCATCAAAAAACAAAACAAGATAGAAGAGACATTTAACATCAACAACACCCTCACAGGCATAAAGTTCACCAAGGAGGAAGAAATTGACAACAAACTCGCATTTCTGGATGTCACAGTAGAAAGAAAGGACAAGGGAAAATTACAAACTTGCGTATACAGAAAACCAACAAACACTGACCAAATACTCAACTACACCAGCAACCAACCCAACACAAACACAAACAAAGCTGTATCAGAACACTATTCCAATGAGCCATCACACACTGCAGCACAGACGAACAACGCAAAACAGAGGAGAACCACCGATACGACATATTCAAGAAGAACAGATACTCAAAAAATACACAGTGAGCAGATTCCTCAAGAACAAACCACGACAAGCAGACCAGACACAGCCAGAAACCCTAACCGCCTTACCATATATCAAAGAAGTTTCAGAAATGACAGGCAGACTACTGAGACCCCTCAGAATCCTAGTAGCACAAAACCACCAACACTCTCAAACAACAACTAACAAACTTAAAAGACCCAGTACAACCCATGGACAAAACCAACGTCATCCATAAAATTCCATGCAAGGACTGCCACAAACACTACGTAGGACAAACAGGAAGAAAGTTAGCCACCAGGATACACAAACACCAGCTAGCCACAAAAAGACACGACCCTCTCTCCCTCACAGCCCTATACACGGATGAAAACCACAATTTCGACTGAGACAACACATCTATCCTGGGACAGGCTAAGCAAAGACATGCCAGAGAATTCCTAGAGGCCTGGCACTCCAACCACAACGCCATAAACTAGCACATAGATCTCGATGCCATCTACAAACCCCTCAGAAAACGAACAAGAAATGATATCACCACAAACCCCAGGAACCCCATCCAGGAGAAAGATATAACTTGAAAGCAGGAGACAACAGCTTCGCTTCACTTGGAGGTCGCCACTGATGATGTTACCGAGCCAGGTAATGAAGCGTCTGGATATCAAACCTACAGCTCAGCGAGCAAACCTACACCCCATAAATAGGCAAAGTCTTTTCCCCAAGGTTGGGGAGTCCAGAAATGAGGGCATAGGTTTAGGATGAGAGGGGAAAGATATAAAAGACACCTAAAGGGCAGCTTTTTCATGCAGAAGGTGGTATGTGTATGGAATGAGCTGCCCGAGGATGTGGTGGAGGCTGGTACAATTGTAACATTTAAGAGGCATTTGGATGGGTATATGAATAGGAAGGGTTTGGAGGGATATAGGCCGGGTGCTGGCAGGTGGAACTAGATTGGTTTGGGATATCTGTTCGGCATGGACGGGTTGGACCAAAGGGTCTGTTTCCATGCTGTACAGCTCTATGACTCTAACACAGTGAATGTGCCAGCCATTCAGGCATCACACAGTGGTCTTTGATATGATGCTTCTGTTAAGGTTGAATGAATGTTTGAGTGAGGGAGCATTCATGAATGAAGACAAGAGAAACAACCAAGTCTCCCCACCCACCAATGGGCACTTGTTTGAAAGCACTTAAGGATGCAAAGGCAGTGATAGTTTTATTGGAAACGGCTTCTCATGTTATAGACCAGACCAAATCCCCTCAAAACATGTTAGATGAAATCCTAATTTTTCTTGTTTTAAAGCCAAGTGCCCATGCATTGCATTCCAGGCACAATGGAGTGCTAAACTGCCAATCTTATAGCAAAACACACTCTATTCATGCAATATACTTAAAATACATCAAAAGGAAGAATTGGAAATACTTAAACACAGTTGGAAAACTTAACACATTAATAGTTTATTTAACTCCTAAACAGTAACTGTTCCAATATAGTAACATTCCACAAACATACCCTTGGCAAAGACAAATTCAGCAAAATAGATTGTCTTATATACAGGAAGAAAACTCCAGCTTTTAGCTGTAATGGAGAGGAAAAGTAACTTTCATGTCTAGCTTCAAGACCCCAGTAGTAACTACTACTGAAAGATAAAACTAAAATCCTGGTTCTGTGGGTGCCTGACCCCACCCTTTCAGGCTGCTTCTATTGTTCCAACTTAAAACAAGACATGGCCTCACAAACAGTTTACTTTATTGCCTTTGGAGCAGACCAAATCTTTCTTCATAAATAAAAACGGGCCAAAATATACCCCCCGAGAGCAATTGTATTGTCACACTTGGCCCTCCTGCCTTGGTTTCCTACATTGCCTGCTCAGGTCTCGGATACATCAAGAAAAGGATACTCATTGGGAATGGTTCTGTTAATCTTATAGTTTCAGGTGCTAATAGAGACAATTACCACTTTTGTAGGAGTATCATTATCACAACAAAATCGCTTCTGTATCACAGAAATAAAAAAGCCAATGCAATATTACTGCCATACCACCAGAGTCTTATCAACACAGGACTACAAGAGTTATCACAAACTCTTGGATAAGTATCATTACTTTATCACCATGAGCAATACCAATATGTTACCATTTAATATTGTATGTTGATGCAATTCAATAGATAGTATTCTTAACTCAGAGTCAGAAGGTGGAGTTCAAATTCTACTAAATACATGGAAGCATCAAAATCTAATTAAATGCTTTCTGAAAGTAGAGACGGACTACTGCATTTTCAGAGTTGCTGCTGCTCCACAATACCTCAGGAGGAAGTTCCAGGATTTTGGTCAAGAACGATTTCCTGATGAAGTGCTTTTGCTCAAAATGTCAACTCTTCTGCTCTTCGGATGATGCCTGACCTGCTGTGCATTTCCATTTCCAGAAACCCCACTCGACTAATCACCAGTCCTCAAATTCACCTAGTTCCAGGATTTTGACCCAGCTACAATAAAGGAACAGTGGTGATCTATTTCAAAGTCAGGCTGGTGAGTTACTTGGAGGAGAACTCACAAGTAATGGTGTCATGTATCCACTGCTTCAGTACTGGTCATGGATTTGGGAAGTGCTGGCTCAGGAGACTAGTTTGAGAAAGAGTTCTCCCAGTTGCAGCATTAGCAAGGGGGGGCTTATAGGAATGAGTTTACCATTGTTACTTCTAGTGATTAGGTCGATGCTTGGTGGTTAGTTTGCTTTATTCCTGAGACTTTTTAGTGATTTGATACAACTCTCTAGTGGCTCTCAAGGCCATTGGAAGGCAGATAAGAGTTCACCACACTGTTGTGGATCTGGACTCATACCCCAGCCAGACTGGATAAGGGTGGCAAGACTTCTGTCACTAAAAAGGACATCAATAAACAAGCTGGATTTTTACAACGATTGTCATCTTCTTATTTCAGATTCTTTGAATTCCAATTCCATCGTCAGTATCTGCTATGGTGAGGTTTGAACCTGGGTCCATAGAGCACACAACCACTTCCTTGAGATTTCCTGATCCCCAAACCACAAAGTGCTAACAACCAGCACTTCTGCTAATGCCCACAAAATGAAACAAATGCAGAACTTTTAGTCACACGTAACAGTGGAGCTAATGAAGAGGTTCAAAATTGCAAAGATTCCTTCCACTGCTGAGCCTGGCTGTGAATTAACTGCAATATATTTCTTCAAAGAACAGTTAAAGGTAAAGTTGGAAAGAAATGCCTTGCAAAGAGGTCTGGTATTCTCTGGAAATTTAAAAAAGGAGCTGGTAGCATGAAAAAGAGCAATATTGAATGGCATGATGGGAGCAGGATTAAACTGGATGGGATGGCAAAGAGTGGAGGGAGTGAGCAGAAGAGTGGGATTAGAATAAGGGGGGGGCAATATTGAAAGTGCAGAGCGTGAGGGGGAGGAAAATATGTGCAGGATACTAAGAGTATGGAGAGTCAACAAAACAAAAAGTGGGATTAACCTTCTCTGCTGTAAGAAAAGCAATCAAAGCCTCTCTTCATAACTGAATCACTCCAGCCTAGGTAACGTCCTGATGAATCTCCTCTGCACCTTCTCTAATACAATCATCTTAAAGTGTGGCACCAAGAACTGCACACAGTACTCCAGCTGTGGCCCAACTAACATGTATACTCCATCACAACCTCCTTAGTTCTTGTTTTCAATACCTTGACCAATAAAGGCATGTATCTCTAATGCCTTCTTAACCACTTTCTGTCCTGCTGACTTCAAGAATCTACTGACATAGATTCTCTGTACTTCCCAGGGTACTACTGTTCTATGTTTTCCCTGACCTTATTACCTCACATTTGCCACTGTTCAGCCCATCTGACCAGCCAGATGACATCTTCTGGCTGTTTAAGGCTTTCCTCCTCACTATTTAGCACATCACCAAGTTCCCTGTCATTTGTGAACTTACTGATCATTCCTGCTACATTCCTATTTAGATCATTAAATGTGCAAAGCAAAACAGCAAGGGACCCAGCAGCGAACCTTGTGGTACACCGCTGGACAGAGGCTTCCAGTCACAAAAACACCCTTTGACCATCTGTTTCCTGCTACTAAAACAAGTTTTGGATTCAATTTGGAAAACTCCTGGATCCCTTGGGCTCGTCGATTCTGAACCAGTGTGCCTTGCAAGACCTTGTTAAAAGTCTTACTAAAGTACTATATGCAGAATACATCAACTGCAGTAACATCATTTAAATGTCTTATCACCTCCTTAAAAGTGTTTATCGAATTTGAGAGACACGATCTTCCCCCTGACAAAGCTATGCTGACTATTTTTGATCAATCCTTGTCTCTCCGAATGGAAATTAATTCTGTCCATCAGAATATTTTTCCAATAGTGTCCTGAAAACAAATTGGAGACTCACTGCCCTGTTGGTTCCTGGTTTGTCCCAACCATCTTTCATGAATAAGGACCTCACATTAGCCAACCCAGAGTCCTCTGGCACCACTCCTGTGGTCAGAGAGGATTCAAAAACTAATGTCAGGGCCCCAGCAATCTCCTCCCACAGCAGCTTGTCATACATCTTATCTGGGATCTGTGGATCTATCCACTTTCAAACCTGCTAAAACCACTAGTGCCTCCTCCCTCTGTTCAAGTATGTCACAGAAACCCCCACCCACCCCCACAACCCTGGTTTCTGTGCCTACGTCATCCTTCTCTACACAAAATACAGATATAAAGTAAAAATAATCACTTAAGCCTCTTCTGACTCCACACACAATTGGTTACTTTCATAGAATAGTTTGCACATTCTCCCTGTGTATGCGTGGGTTTCTTCCCAGTGCTCCAGTTTCCTCCCACATTCCAAAACAAAAAATGTGCAGGTCAGGTGAATTGGCCACGTTGAATTGCCCATATATAGTGTTAGGTGCAATAGTCAGGGGGTAAATGTAGGGAAATGAGTCTGGGTGGGTTACTCTTCGGAGGGTTGGTGTGGGTTTGTTGGGTCAGAGAGGCCTGTTTCCAAACTGTAGGGAATCTAGTGTGGAAGCAGGCTATCAGGTCCTTGCTGATCCTCTGAAGAGCATCCCATCCAGACCCACCCTGTAACCCTGCATTTCCCATGGCCAATCCACCTAACCTAAACATCTTTGGAAACAAAACAAAAAGGCTACCATGCCCATTAAAGGGGAGGCCTTACTTTACCTTGTTTATCCTCTTGCCCCCAATAATCTTATAAGGTGCCTTTGCATTTTCCTTTATTTTGCCTGTCCCTGTCATGGTTTTCTCCTGGGTCCTCTTGACTCTAATTTATTTAAGTAAATCCCTGCATTTTCTATATTCTTCTCGTGCTACTGCGGCTTTGAGACCTTGGTATCTTCCATCAGTGTCCCTTTTCTTTCCTTAACCAAGTCCTTGACATTTGGGGTTCACCGCACACATTAGTCCCACCTTTCATGTTTCCATGGCCTGCACTCTCACTATTACCCTTTTGAATGTCTCTCTCTGCACTCTCATGTGCATTTTTCTGTGGGTAGCTGCTCCCAGTCCACTTTGGCCAGATCTTGTCTTACCTTATTAAAACTAAAATCAGCCTTCCCCCAATTCAGAACGTCTATTTCTGGTCCAACTTTGCCCTTTTCTACAATTAGCTTAAAATGGCACAGTTCTGGTCACTACCATAGAAATGGCCTGTTCTGACACTTACCACTTGGCTTCATTCCCTCAAACAAGGTCTGGCATTAGCCATTCTCTTGTTGCATTTTCTATGAACCGGCTTAAAAAGCTCTTCTAGATACAGTTTAAAAATTCAGTGCCTTCTAAGCCTCTCATATTCTATCTATCCCAGTTAATATTGGGGGGTGTTGAAACCCCCTATTATTTTTACATTTGAGATTTTCCTACATTTTTCTATCCTTTTATCTCTAACTGTCTGACAGTCTATAGTACGCTTCCAACAATGTGAATGCTTTCACTTTGTTTTTATACTTGTACTCATATGGCCTCCTTTGAGGGACTACGTGACATATCATCACTAAATTATTGTAGTAGATTAGATTAGATTCCCTACAGCGTGGAAACAGGACCCTCGGCCCAACAAATCCATACCGACCCTCCAAACAGCAACCCACCCAGTCCCATTCTCTTACATTCAACCCTGACTAATGCATCTAACATTATGGGCAATTTAGCATGGCCAATTCACCTAACCTGCACATCTTTGGACTATGGGAGGAAACCGGAGCACCCAGAGGAAACCCACACAGACACAGGGAAAATGTGCAAACTCCACAGAGACAGTTGCCAGAGACGGGAATTGAACCCGGGTCCCTGACGCTGTGAGGCAGCAGTGCTAACCACTGAGCCACTGTGCCGCCTTGATCAAAACTGCAACTCCATGTATTCTTTTACAGCCTTCACCTTGCCTGAAGATGCTATTTTTCAGAATAATCGAGCTTCCAGTCCTGCCCATCCCTCAACCTTGGTAATGAGATCACATCCCTTGCAACACCCTCCAGCTCCTCTGCCTTACTAGCAAGATTCCTTGCATTAAAATAAATGCCATCCAGACTTGTATGCACTCTGCCTTCCAAATGGACTTAGTTTTTCTTCTACATTTCTCTGGACATCACCCCATGCTGTACCTCCACTCTCTATCCCCTTCCACATGGCAAATCAGTACTGTTGATGGGGTTTAAACTAACAATCCCCACCCTTACCACTCCAAAACAATAGCAGTCCGATTTGGGTTCAAATACAACCTGTTGGACTTGCACAGATCCCAGCTTCCCCAGAAATAGACCAAGGAAAACAAAACCCTCCCTCATGCACGCTCTCTTCAGCCATGCATTCATCTCAGTGGAGAAGGTCTTCTTTAAAACAGAATGAATATGCTGAAATCGCTAATATTTTAAGATTCTGTGATCCTTACATAACACAACTTGTCCTTTATTATTTATAACAAAGTTTCTTTATCGTCCTCCATCCAGTGGGCGAGAATAAGTGCTGTGAAATATTTGGAACATCGGAGAGTTTCAGACCTACCTAAAGACCTCAATGCAGAATATTCACTCTAGCTTGTTGAATAATTAATATATTATCATTTCAAACTGCTGTGCACATTTCACTTGCAGAGATAAAGTTGCCTGTTGGTAATTCAAAGAAAAAAATATTTTAAAAATGCATACGACCACAGAAAGTTAGCCTAATCAAAGGAACTTTCTCTTCATTTTATCTTTAGCATGGTATATTCTTTGATTTGGTGTTTGAAAAAAGAATGTTTTGAGCTGAACTGAAGAGTGGAGAGGCGGATGATTACTATGACTTTAAGGCAACAGAATGAAAGCTCTGCTAGTTGTCGTCACACACAGCACAAAGTTTGTAGGGTCTGGAGATTTTGGAGGGCAGTCATCTCCACTCTATGAAATCTCTGCAGGCATGCCTCACAGTAGTGTCCTCGGCCCAACCACCTTCAACTGCTTCATCAATGACTTTCCGTCATAAGGTCTGAAGTGGGGATGTTCGCTGACAATTGTATCATGTTCAGCACTATCAACTCCTCAAATACTGATGCAGTCCACATTCAAATGCAACTAGATTTGGTCAAGATCCTTGCTTGGCCATTTAACATTTGCACCACATAAATGTCAGACAATGACCATCTGTAACACGACAGTGCCTAACTATCACCCATAAACATTCAACAGCATCACTATCACGGAACTCCCATTCTCAATATCCTTGGGGTTACTATTTATCAGAAACAGAATGGAACTATCCATATACATATGTAAGCTGCAAGAGGCTAGGAATTCTGCAGTGAGCAACTCACCTCTTAACTCCACAAAGGCTGACATATATCTGCAAGTTACAAGTGGATGGAATACTCCCCACTTGCCTGCATGATTGCAGATCCAGCAACACAGAGCCTGACACTATCCAGAACAAAGCAACCTGCTTGATTGGTGCCACATCCACAAATAGCCACCCTCTGCATCACTGATGCTCATTAGCAGCAGTGCATACATCCAAGATACACTGCACAAATTTCAAACATAGAACATAGCATTACAGTGCAGTACAGGCCCTTCGGCCCATGATGTTGCACCGATCTATGAAACCAATCTGAAGCTCATCTATCCTACGCTACTCCATTCTCATCCCTATGTTTATCCAATAACCATTTAAATGCCCTTAAAGTTGGCAAGTTTACCACTGCTGCAGGCAGGGCATTCCATGACCATACTACTCTCGGAGTAAAGAAACTACCTCTGACATCTGTTTTATATCTATCATCCCTCAGTTTAAAGCCACGTCCCTTTATGCTGGCGATCACCAGAGGAAAACAGCTCTCACTGTCCACCCTATCAAACTCTCTGATTATCTTAAATGTCTCAGCGAAGTCACCTCTCAACCTTCTTCTCTCTAATGGAAACAACCTCAAGTCCCTCATAAGACCCTTCCTGCATACCAGGCAACATCCTGGTAAGTCTCCTCTGCACCTTTTCAAGTACTTCCATGTCCTTCTGCGATGACCAGAACTGTATGCGATAATCCAAAATCCAGCTGCACCAGAGTTTTGTACAGCTGCAATATGACCTCATGGTTCCAAAATTCAATCCTTCTACCAATAAAAGCTAACACACTGTATGCCTTCTTAACAATCCTACCAACCTGGGTGGCAACCTTCAGGGATCTATGTACATGGGCACCGAGATCTCTCTGCTCATCCACATTACCAAGAATCTTACCATTAGCCCAGTACTCTGCATTCCTGTTATTCCTTGCAAAGTGAATCACCTCACACTTTTCCACATTAAACTCCATTTGCCACCTCTCAGCCCAGCTCTGCAGCTTATCTATGTCCCTCTGTAACTCGCAACATCCTTCATCACTATCTACAACACCCACCGACCTTAGTGTTATCCACAAATTTGCCAATCCATCCTTCTACACCCTCATCCAGGTCACTTAAAAATAAAAGGTCAACAGCAGTGGCCCCAGAACAGATTCTGGTGGTACACCACTAGTAACTGAACTCCAGGATGAATATTTCTCATTAACTACCACCTTCAAACCCATGACTTAAACATCTAAAAAAGGACAAGGAGGGATTCATAGGAACACCACCATCCTCAAATTCCACTTCAAGCCACTCATCATCCTGACCTGGAAGTATATCACCATTCTTTTACTGTCACTGGGACAAACCCCTTCCCAAAGGGCATTGTGGGTCTATCTGCTACTAACATCTACCTCCTCAACCATCCCATGGATTGCAGAGTTTTAAAGAAGCCAGTTTACTGCCACCTTCAAAAGGTCAATGAGGGGTGAATAATAAAATGTCATTCTAACCAGCAATGCCACACCCTGTTAATGAATAAAACCAACCATCAATCTAGTAAATCAATGCTCCATGCATTGCACGATGAGTAATCCTTTCACTCGGTAAAATGTTAAAAAAAAATAAAACTAGCTAGCTGAGATGAAATCCAGCAACTTAAGTTATTATAAAATTACCAGAATTAAAATGTAATATCTTCACATTTTCATTAAATATCTGTCTTGTTTCCTTTAAATCACAGTGAAAAATTCCAGGAAGCTTCATATCCAGAAATATACAAAAAAAAGGAAAAAGAAAGAAATGCATTGGTGCGATTCAGAATTCATCTGCGTCAAAGTAAAACAAAGGAATATTTTCCAAAACTGGACCTTCACGATCCCCTAAGTAACGCATTAATATTTCAATGTAATACAAATGTCCAACCATTAACTCACGGTCATATGTAATGCTTCAAATGCTGCAAATCTAAACTGAGTTTAGAAATTCCTCAACTCTTCTGATAAAACCATCAGGCTGCACTCCCAGCTGTCACTGTATTACAGAAAACCCACACTGATGATAGGAAAAAAGCTGTAAACATGGAATACAAAATCCTCATCTTAGAGGAAGTACTTATTTGAAATCACCAGCACTGAAAACCATCACTGCAATCTTACCAAGTGTGCTGATAGACTCTGGGTTACAACTTCCTTATGCACCCACTCCACCCACATTGTGGCCCTGAGACTCATTTAAATCAACCTCCCAGCATTCTACAACCTCCCCTGTAACCAGGACTCAGTTCCGATAAGCTCCAGAACGGTTGTCCCTGGGTCTGAAGGTAGTAATGTAGAACCCATTCTTAGACCATATAAGTAGTCGCAAAATGCAATTCAACAATATCTTATTTACTCTGCAATACTTGTCTTTGCAGACCACAATGTGACTCCCCTGGTACACAGTGGATCATGCATACTAAAGATTCCCCTCACTTGGAATATACAGAGAAAGGCAACACAACCTGGTGATCAGCACGAGATTTAATTTAGCACCAACAGTCCCACTGAAATAAATACGCTGTTAACCAAGATGATTTCAAGGAAATCAGATATTGCTGATTCTGGAGAATAATGGACTCCAAAACCCTTTGCAAAGGCATTCAGCACTGAACAATGCTTCCATGATTGACAGGAAGCATTTCAGAAATGACAAAACGACATGTTGGAACAGAGGAAATGTGCAGAAGGTTGAGGTATAGGCTACAGCACAGTGCAGTGGTCTGTGGGAGCAGTGCTATGTGAACAGAGCATGCATGAAATAAAACTAAAAATCTCTGAACAATGCCGTAGCGTTCAATGGAGCATTAAATCAAGCTGAAAAGGGCAATAATGTGAAAAAACAAGCTGCAGTTCAATTTGAGTATCACCACTCATGCACAGATTACACTTAAGCACAGCAAGGCCAAAGAAAGGAATGAACAGAACCAAGAGAGAAACTCTCAATCGGAGAGCACTGAGGGGAGAAGATCACAAATCCAGTTATTTAAAGCTGAAAATAATGAGTGATTTTAAGAATTGACTATTTATGGACAAACAAGGATATCTTTCAGAGGTTCCATTACAGCTGCTTAAGACAGGAATTAGAAATCCCACATTATTTCTGCATTATGGTGACAATAAAGCTGAAAATGTGTTGCTGGTTAAAGCGCAGCAGGTCAGGCAGCATCCAAGGAGCAGGAAATTCGACGTTTCGGGCATAAGCCTGATGAAGGGCTTTCCTGATGAAGGTCTTATGTCCGAAACGTCGACTCTCCTGCTCCTTGGATGCTGCCTGACCTGCTGCGCTTTAACCAGCAACACATTTTCAGCTCTGATCTCCAGCATCTGCAGTCCTCACTTTTTCCTCGAAGATAATGTAGAAATAGTTCACTTAGATTCATAGACATCTACAGCACAGAAAGAGACCCTTTAGTCCAACTCATCCATGTCAACCAGATACCTTAAGTTAATCTAGTCCCATTTGCCAGCATTTGGTCTATATCCCTCTAAAACCATCCTGATGGTTTTTAAGTATTGTAACTGTACCAGCCTCTGTCACTTCTTTTGGCAGCTCATACCAGACACATGCCACTGTGTGCGAGAAAAGATTGCCCTGGGAGGTCCCTTTTATATCTTTCCCCTCTTATCTTAAATCTATATCTCAGAGTTTTGGACCCCCACACCCCAGGGAAAAGATCTTGTCTATTTATCCTATCCATGCCCCCCTGTGATTTCATAAACTTCTATAAAAGGTCACCCCTCAGCCTCCAATGTTCCAGGGAATGTAGCCCAGCCTATTCAGCCTCCCCTATAGCTCAAATCCTCTAGCCCCGATAACATCCCGTAAATCTTTTCAAGTTTCAAAACATCTTTCCTATAGCAGGGAGACCAGAATTGCACGCAGTATTCCAAACGTGGTCGAACCAATGGCCTGAACAGCTGCAACATGACCTCCCAACTCCTATACTTCATGCTCTGACCAATAAAGGCAAGCACACCAAACGCCTTCTTCAGTATCCTATCTACCTGCAACTCCATTTTTCAAGGAACTATGAGCCAGCACTCCTTGGTCTCTTTGTTCAGCAACACTCCCCAGGACCATACCATTCAGTACATAAGTTCTGCCCTGACTTGCCTTTCCAAAATGCAGCACCTCATATTTATCTGAATTAAATTCCAAGTGCCACCTCTCGCACTTTGGTACATCCGATCAAGATCTTGTTTAATTCCAAGGTAACCTTCTTCATTGTTCACTGCACCTCCAATTTTGGTGTCATCTGCAAACTTACTAACCATACCTCCTGTGTTCACATTCAAATCATTTATATAAAATGATGAAAAGCAGTGGACCCAGCACCAATCCTTGTACCATATCACTGGTCACAGGCCTCTAGTTTGTAAAACAATCATCCACTACCACCTTCTGTCTTCTACCTTCAAACCAGTTCTGTACCTAAATAGTTAGTTCTCCTTGCATTCCACATGATCCAACCTTGCTAAATGCCTTACTCAAGTTCAAATAGATCACATCCACCACCCTGCCCTCATCAATTTTCTTCATTGCTGAGAGTCATAGAGTCACAGAGATATACAGCACAGAAACAGACCCTTCCAACCAACTTGTCCATGATGACCAGATATCCTAAATAAATCTGATCCCATTTGCCAGCATTTGGCCCATATCCCTCTAAACCCTTTTTATTTATGTAATCATCCAGATGTCTTTTAAATGTTGTAATTGTCGCAGTCTCCACCACTTCCTCTGGCATGGTGATTCCACATACACACCACCTTCTGCATGAAAAGATTGTCCCTTAGGTCCCTTTTAAATCTTCCCCTCTCATATTAAACTTATGCCCTCTAGTTTTGGACTCCCCCCACCCCAGGGAAAAGACTTTCTCTATTTATCCTATCCATGCCCCTCATGATTTTATAGACCTCTGTAAGGTCGCTCCTCAGCTTCTGACATTCCAGGGAAAATAGCCCCAGCCATTTCAGCCTCTCCCTCAAACCCTCCATCCCGGACAACGTTCTTGTATATCTTTTCTGAACCCTTGCAAGTTTCACAGCATCCTTTCGATAAGAGGGAGACCAGAATTGCATGCAGTATAGTGGCCTAACTAGTGTCCTGTACAGCTGAAACATGACCTCATAACTCCTATACTCAATGCATTGACCAATAAAGGCAAGCATACCAAATGCCTTCTTCGCTATCCTATCGACCTGTGACTCCTCTTTCAAGAAACTATCAACCTGTAGTCCAAGGTCTCTTTTTCTCAGCAACACTCCCCAGGATCTTACCATTAAGTGTATAAGTCCTGCCCTGATTTGCCTTTCTCTTAAAAAAAACTCAATTAAGTTTGGGAGACATGATTTCCCATGCACAAAGCCATATTGACTTTCCCTAATCAGTCCTTAAGTGACAAAAGAACAGGAAAACCCTCCAGTGCAACACCAAACCATGGGAGAACTACCATCATTGCAAAACATATCCTTTTTTATTTAAAAAAAAAGGCGATACAATACCTAATCAGATTACAAAGCCATGGCATCAGGAATAGTTGTTACCAAGATTTCATTTCAGAGTTAGGAGACACAGACTTCAATATTTGATATTCTGGACTAAAAACTCTTATAAAATAATTTAGAAACTGAGAACGTAATCAGAAACTGGTCAAGTGACTACAATCCTGTATACAGTTAGGAAGAAAGCAGAAGATTTTTTTTTATAAAACAAAGGATAAAAGCAGCAAGAGGCATATTCAAAAAACATACCAAAAACCTTTGACAGTTACTTTAATCTCATAACTAACAAAATTCTTAGAAGAGCAAAATTTATTAGAAGGACACACACCCAAGAAATCCTCAGAGAATTTCCTTAAATGATTTCTGCAGGTTTGTGGAGAGGTGCAACCATGGGGATTTAAGGTCAGAATTCAAGAGGAGATGGAATTGTTGTAGGGATTACTAATGAGTCTGTCAGATTTATGGCAGTGCGAAGAATCTAGAGAAAGTCATTCAGATGGTGAATGAATCAGAGGCTTAGGAATAACACAGATCAATCTCTGGAGAGGATCAAAATCAATACAGATCTTTGGAATCCATCCATCTGTTCAAGTTAGTGAGTGCAGGGGAATTAGGTGAAAGGGATTTGATGTGAATTCAGTCATTGCTATAGCAGAGTTTTGAATATCTCAGTTTTTGGAGGGTACAATGGGAGAGAACAGTCAGACGCAAATTGGAATAAAGACATGGATGTGGGTTTCAGCAGCAGATAAGCTGAGACAGGACCAAAGTTGGACGTCAGGTGTACACTAAACATAGAAGTGACCTTGCTCAAAAAGATGCCATATCCAAGAGCTTCAATTGTACAGGCTGCATCTTTTTCTAACCCCTTTCCTCCCCTCCAAGAATAGGATCCCAAAAAGATTAATTCTCACACTGTGTGAAATGGAAAGGAGGAAAGATTCTCTCTCTCTCTGTGGAATTCTCTTCCCCTGCAATGAATAGACACTGGGTCATTGAATATTTTTAAGGCTGAGTTGGGCAGATCTTTAATAGCTGAAAATGTGTTGCTGGAAAAACTCAGCACGTCAGGCAGCATCCAAGGAGCAGGAGAATTGACATTTCAGGCATGAGCCCTTCTTCAGGAATGACCATGACCCCACCTCCCACCACCAAACCGTCATCTCCCAGACCATCCATAACCTCATCACCTCAGGGGATCTCCCATCCACTGCCTCCAACCTCATAGTCCCACAACCCCGCACCACCCGTTTCTCTCCTGTCCAAAATCCACAAACCTGACTGCCCAGGCCGACCCATTGTCTCAGCCGGATTAACGAGTTCAACACGCAGCGAGACATCGAACAGTTCTTCCGCCGCCTTCGCCTCCGGGCCTACTTCTTCAACCAGGACTCTCGCCCACCCCTTCTCCCACCTCCAACACACCCCATCCACCTGGACACCCCGTGCTGGCCTCTTACCCGCTCTCAATCTCTTCATAGCCAACTGCCGCCACGACATTGACCGCCTCAACCTGTCCACCCCTCTCACCCACTCCAACCTTCCACCCTCGGAATGTGCAGCCCTCTGTTCCAACCCCAACCTCACTATCAAACCAGCAGACAAGGGTTGCCGCACACTAGCTTCTAATTGATCTGGTAAGGCTTTACAGGTGGAAATCTTTGGCTTCAGTGATAGCATGTGGTCAGAAGCTCAATTTTGGAGTCAAAATTGACACCAAGATCGCAAACTGAAACCAAACAAGGGCACAGATTTTAAAAGGGGCGGAGGACATAGGAACAGGACAATATCAATTCATCCCCTCAAAAATATTCCATCATACAGACCCTGGCTGATCCTCCCCACTGCTTTCTCCATCCACTTAACTTCCTCGTTTTCATCTCCTGTCCTAACAAAATCCATCAACATCAGTGAAGATTGTTCTAGTCTCAACTGCTTTTGGAGGAAAAGAGTTAGAAATTTCCACTAAACAGAACAGTCTGTCTCCAGTTGTAAAGGTCATACCATCTTTTTATGGACTCCATTGATGGTTTCTATTGATTTACTCTATCAATCCCTTAATTGTCTTAAAATTCTACAAATAGATCTCTGTTTAATCTTCTGTCATCAAAAGAAAAAGGGCACATTTGTGCAATCTATCCTTTTAGCATCAGATCATTTTAGTGACTATCTCATCCTCTCCAAGGCCAATATATCCTTCCTGAGATACAGAAATCAGAATTGAATGCAACACTACAGATCTTTATATAATTATAGCTTAACTTCCAGTTCTTTCTATCCATCTTTGTCCCAATAAAAACCACAGTCTACTCACTCTTGAATTATTGTGTGCGCCTATTCACTGCGATGTAGAAGAAAGATGCAGAGGGAGGAATATATCAGAGTAAAACAGAAGTTACACAAAAGGGGGAAATCTTAACAGAAAACACAGATATAGTCAGGATAAGGGACATAGAGGGAGTGTACATTGGGAGAGAGTAAAAAAGGCGAGGATAGGACAATTACAAAAAATACATTTTTATACATTTTCAATATGCAATGTACAAGAGGAGATTCCCATTAATTCAAATAGATAAGGTTCACACGGCTGTCTCACACCCATCTCCACCCCACCCCCACACAAAGTTAGAAGGGATGTGCTGTGGCATTGTTAGTGCAAAGAGGTTTGAAGGAGATGGTGAAGTCATTGCTCCTCGCTAAGAATATAAAACTATTAACATGATCAGCCATCCCGTAAAACCCTACCACCTTGTGACTCAAGAGTTCAGGAGAATAAGACAGAAAATAGCAGGCAGAAATAGTGAACGATTCAACACAGGGTACGGCCACAAATACATTCACAACCAGCACTTGGGTCCTCTTCAACTATTCCCATTGTAAACCCATCTTTAACTCTACAAATTCATTGAGATGCTTCCTGCACGTTTGGAATTTTTGTTTTGAATGTAGTTTTTGTTTCAGGGAAAAAATAACTTCAACGTTGATCGGTTCCTGTCTTCCACTGGTGCTCAATGTTTATTATGGGGGTGGGGAAGGGGAAGTAATTAAATCTGGGGTTAATCCTCTGTGACTTGCGGCTAAAGACGAATCCCACCCTCTCAGAATTTTAGTCCGCACTCAGTTTGAAAAGGTAACTCACCACGCATTGTTACAATATCCCACGCTTTTCCCCTCCCGTCCATCCCTGTAAAGATGGAACTGCATCACAGATGGAGGCGGCCGGCTGTCCCACATTGTAACTATGGCTACTGAGATATCACAGCCTTTTCAGCTAGCTCGCCTCTTCAAAACAAAACAATGATTTCACGACACTGCTCCTTCTATGTTTACTCACGCCCTGTGCAGGTTCCAGATGTTTGCACTGCTGGCCTCCCGCTCCTGCCAGCTGTTTTTGACCCAGCAATGACTGGGGCTGGTTAATTTCCTGTGTAATGTCCCTGTCAGTTTCAATTCGGTCCTGCGCACTGCTGGGATAGAAATGTTGGCCAGTCCAGGCTTTTGGGGGCGGGTGTCTCTGTCCCTGTCTCTTTCTCTATCACTCAGCACAAAACAGCTGCCTCCTTAATGATATCACAGCTGAGGAATTCGGCGGCAACTGACGAAAAACAAAGTTTAATTCGAATCAAACAGTGTTTGCGAAATGCTAAGGGCCAGTGAATGGCGTTCCCCTCAGATGTTGTTGTACACATGTCCTCAGCTGATTCCCAATCTGTGTCTGAGTTACCAAAGCAGTTCGTATGGAGCTAGTTCTCTGGTGATTGCCGTCTGTTGATGTATAGGTTGTGGTCGAAAACCATCCTCGATGCCCAACCCTTTGCTAAATCGATATTAACCCGTTTGTAAAGAGTCATCGCTAACTGGGACTCAATAGGCGGGATTCTAGATTCCCCCCTACTCCTTCGATTGGGTATCTGGCTCAGCCAATGAGGTGCACTGTTCATCTGTTCCTGGAGTATAATCCCAGGAAATCGGGAAAGGAGTTAGGATTAATGGAAATTCGGATTGCCTTTCCTCCAGGATTGTCGTTTATCAACTTTTACTGTTCTTTTCCCAGATCTAGGAGAAAAATAACCAGAGCTTGAAAAATCAAGTTATTTCTTTTGAAATTTTCTCAACAACTTTAATAAACTCTAATGGGGACTGGGCAAAGTTTTTGTAAGAGATAGAATACAATAAAATTCACCCAATCAACCAGCACAGAATGTTTCCTTCCTCTTTGGCTTCAGAATGACCAATACCAGGAGTGATTAGAGACAGCAGGTCAAGTGAAGACACCTCCCTGAACGTGGATTATAATTAAATGGGTCCTTGTGGTCCGTAGTAGTATCCCTATCTCTGAGCCAGAAGGTCTGGATACATGTTTCACCTGCACCAGAAATATGTCATAACATCTCTTAAACTTTGAATTAAAAAACATCTGGATCAGAATTGCCCTCGCAAGACCACAAATCTTGTCATCTCAATGCCACCATTGCCTGTCCCTGACTCTGAATGGGCTTTCACAGAGTGCTGGGATCCAGACTGACACTGGTGAAGGTATTAGTCCACCTTTTTGAAATTTGCGTGATAAGCTGCACTTGGATACCAGTCAGATTGGCACTGATGCTGCCAATTGGAAACATAAATCCAGGCTAATGACTTGGTTAAACCTCACTACGCAGAACATGCGCCCAGTGGCAAGGAAGACTCAAACACCAGGTTACATGAAGAGATTATCAATTACTTTTAGTTAATTGGGAACTGATCTGTATTGGATGTAGGTATGGAATTGTTTTCTGGTTTCCAGAGTTCTCAACAGTTACTGAGGTTCACAGGGCAGCTGATGGCTCCTGTTCAGAATGATTGTGGGTTCCCAAACATAAGTGCACTTACAGGGGTCCTCTATAGAATGCAGCATGGCTTAGAGAAAGAATAATAGTCACACAGAGCAAGACAAGTTGCTGGGAGAGGGAGAAAGATAGGGACACAGCTTTTTAGGGCATTCAGGGACTAATTCTCCTATTGGAACCTTAGAAAGGAATAATGTGTATGATATTTCCACTTAAAGAATATTCTTTTTAAAATTTAACACCTGTTTTAACCTCAGAATAAGGCAAAGGCGACATTGTCAGTTGTTCTGAAGGTGAGCATGGTGATGAACTTCATATATCAAGATCTTTGCATCATCCTGCAGCTGTCATTTGCTGGTCATTTAAGTGCTATTCCAGGAACATGGAATATATTGCATCCTTTCCTGTCAGGGAAGAGTGAACATGTAGCTTTGTGGTGTTTGCAGATTTCCTCATTCTGCAGAATAAACATCACTCTGTGGCTGATAAAGGTGAATTCTGACAGGAACAGCAATTAGAAAGAATCCCACTTCCTCCAAATCCAGTGAGTGCATGATCATAGATTGTGAAACGTGTGTAAAATACCAGTTGTAGTCATGATGTCTTCATTGGGTAGATGCCAGTATGCCATCTGTATCAGAGACAAACCCAAGTGTGGTACTTGACAACAGAGGCTACCCTTTGACGACAGAGCCAACAGACATGTGGGCACTGTGCAGATGACAAAGCTCAGGCTGATATATGAAATATAATAAAGCAGATGATTGGGAGCTTAGACAGTATCACCACTGCTTAGACCATGGTGGGGTGACCTGCACAACCTGGTGGAGCACGTGATGGCCTGCTGCTTGCTGTACAAACATGGGAGAATGAGATTGTGACCTGAAAAGAAAGAACGTGCAGGATTAGCAGGATGAAGGAATGGAAGGAAGATGCTCATTTGGAGAACTGACCTGGCCACAATCGGCTGAATGGCCTTCCTCTGCACTGTCACAATTCTGTGTGACTGTGAGGGCACTTGTCACCAACTGTACAGCAACAAATTGAGGAGAAGAAAAGGGACAAAGTATCCAAAACAGCCCACTTCTGCCCAGGCTTTAACCCTTGCTAGCTGTACCTTCGTGATGCATCTTGGGTCCTTTCGCAGAGAATAATGCAACATAGAAAGAGGTCATTTTACCAAACCAATCTGTGCCAGTTCTTTCCATGAGCAATCCAATTCAGTGAAACCAACAATGTAGCCTCTAATTTCTGGGGGTATGAGGTTCTGGGTTTGCCCATTGGTTTTGGAAATCGATGCCACAAACAGACCTCAGAGGTCCATGCACCAAAAACAAGTTAGAGGGAGTGTTGCCTACCTCAATGTATTCTTTCTTCACTTGTTTCTCCAACTGATCACTAATTTGAATCTGTATCTACCATAGTATCAGAGAGGGAGTGCAATCCAGATCCTAATCAATGTTTCTGTAAAATAATTTCCTCTTATTCCTTTGCCAATCAAGTTCTGAAGTTAAATCTGGGTCATCTGATTATCGGTCCTTCAGCTATTGAAAATCATTTCGGATCATTCTACCTAAATTCTTCAGAATTTTATACATAGTCACCAAATCCTAAACTGTTTTATATACGTTCGGCAAAGCTGAATAGCCTTCTCAGTACTGTCACAATTCTGTGTGTCTGTGAGGGCACCGGTCACCGACCAACTGAGGAGGACAAAAGTGGTGGTTCTTCATATGATGCACTTGTTTGAACATGGCCCTATGTCCATTTATTTTTGAGGAGTCTTAAGATTTTCTTGAGGGCTATTTATTGATTTTCGATTTAATTTACTGGACATAATATTTAAACTGGCACCAGATAATTGACATAAAGTTAGCAATAAAGGTTTTTATTCAAAATAACTAACAAGACATTTCTTTATAATAAAAAAACGGTCAGCACCCTTGGCTAGTGAACTTGCAAAGAACAAATTTCTATTGCATGAACACAAAGCTGGATCAGTTTAACTAGGCAGTCGCTATTCTTTTTAATGCACCTCTGATCTCAATTTCCATTTAAATTTAACAATTGATACATTGTTCACTATAGAAGCATTCACTACATCTTCCCCACATAATAGGTATTAAACATATGCAGCCTTAAGCTGCAGGTTCCACATTCATTTGCAAGGAATTCATTGCCTTCATTATCCATATAATCATAGTGTCATAGAATCCAACAGCACAGACAGGCCCTTTGGCCCAAACTGGTCCATGCTGAACAAAATGTCAGTCCACACTAACCCCATTTCCCTGCACTTGACCCATATCCTTCTAAAACTTTCCTATCCATGTATTTATCCAAATGCCTTTTAAATGTTGTTAATGTACCCACCTCAACCACTTCCACTGGCAGCTCATTCCATATGCGTAACACCCTTTGTGTAGAAAAATGTTGCCTCTCAGGTTTCCTTTTATTCTTTCCCCTCTAATCTTAAACTGATGCCCTCTAGTCCGTGATTCCCCAAACCTTGGAAAAAGACTGTGTGCATTCACCCTATCCGTACCTCTCACGATCTTATACATTTCTATAGTGTTGCCACTCAGCCTCCTACCCTCTAAAGAAAACATCCTAGCTTGTCCAACCTCTCCCTAAAATTCAGACCATTGAGTCCAGGCAACATCCTTGTAAATTTCTTCTGCACTCTTTCCAGTTTAATAACATCCTTCCTATAACAGGGTGACTGAAACTGAACACAACATTGCAAGTGCGGCCTCACAAACATCCTGGACAACTGCAACATAACTTCCCAACTTCAATACTCAATGTCCTCAACGATGAAGGCCAGGCCAGTGTCCAAAATCCTTCTTCACTGCCCTTCTACCTGTGACTCCACTTCCAGAGAACTGTGAACCTGAACTGCAAGATCCCTCTGTCCCTCTACACTCCTAAAGGCCCTACCCATTCGCCGTGAAACTCCTACCTTGAATTGACTTTCCAAAATGCAAGACCTCACAATAACCTATATTAAACTCCATTTGCCATTTCTCAGCCCACTTCCCCAGCTGATAAAGGTCCTGCTGCAATTTCTGCTTACCGTCCTCACTGCCCACAATGCTGCCTGTCATCTGCAAACTTACTAATCATGCCTTGTACATTTTCATCCAAATCATTGTTATAGATAACAAACAGCAATGGGCCCAGCACCAACCCCTGAAGCACTCATGTCTGACAAGCATCTTTCCACTATTATCCTCTGCTTCCTACCATCAAGCCAATTTTCGTATCCAATTTGCCAGCCGGCCCTGGATTCCATGCGATCTAACCTCCCGGAGCAGCCTACCATGTGGCACCTTATCAAAGGCCTTACTGAAATCCATACATCAGCCACCTTGCCCTTGTCAACCATTCTGGTCACTTCATCAAAGAACTCTAACAAGTTTGTGAGGCATGATCTCCCACTCACAAAGCCATGCTGACTACTCCTAATCAAACCAGTCTTTCCAAATGCATGTATATCTTATCCTTCAGAATCTTCTTAAGTAACTTACCCACCACAGATGTGAAGCTTCCTGGTCTATAGTTCCCAGGATTTTCTTTACAGCCCTTTTTGAATAAGGGCACACCATTCATTAGTCTCCAGTCTTCCAGGATCTAACCCATAGCTAACGATGATGCAAAAATATCTGTCATGGCTCCAACAATTTCTTCTCTAGCCTTCTTGGATATATCTGGTCAGGACAAGAAGATTTATCCACCTTGATTCATTCTAATACATCCAACACCACCTCTACTAGTCACTGGCCTCCAGTCTGACAAGCATCCTTCCACTATTATCCTCTGCTTCCTACCATCAAGCCAATTTTTGTATCCAATTTGCCAGGTGGCCCTGGGTTCCATGCGATCTAACCTCCCAGAGCAGGTTAGATCCGTAAGTGATGTATTTTGGAAGGTTGAACTTGAGTGCTGAATATAGGATTAAAGACAGGATTTTTGGCAGTGTGGAGGAACAGAGGGACCTTGGTGTTCAAGTACATAGATCACTCAAATTGCCACCCAAGTGGATAGGGTTGTTAAGAAAGCATGTGATGTTTTGGCTTTCATTAACAGCGAGATCGAGTTTAAGAGCTGTGAGGTCTAGCTACAGCTCTACAAGTCCCTGGTGAGACCACACTTGGAATATTATGTCCAGTTCTGGTTACCCTACTATAGGAAAGATACAGAGGCTTTGGAGAGAATGCAAAGGTTTACCAGGATGCTGCCTGGATTGGAGGGCTTGCCTTATGAAGAGAGGTTGATGAAGCTCAGACTTTTCTCTCTGGGGAGAAGGAGGAAGAGGGGTGACCTGATCGAGGTATGTAAGGTAACGAGAGGCATGGATAGAGTCAATAGCCAGAGAGATCATAGTTTTAAGATATTAAGAGAAAGGTATAGAGGGGATGTCAGAGGAAGGTTCTTTACACAGAGAGTTATGAATGTATGGAATGTGTTGCCAACGGTGATGGTGGAAGCAGAGTCATTAGGGACATTTAAGCAACTGCTGGGCATGCACATTGGTAGCAGTGAATTGAGGGATGCATAGGTTAGGTATTTTATTTTAGATTAGGATTAATCCTCAGCACAACATTGTTGGCCAAAGGGCCTGTTCTATGCTGTATGTTTCTATGTTCTATGGTCTATGTTTCACTGTGATATGGAGTGTTCCAAGTCTTCATTTCTTTCCCCATGGTAAACACAGAGGAGAAATATCCAATGAGAACCTTGTCCATCTCCTGAGGTAATACACATAAATGTCCACTTTAGTCCTTGAGGGGCTCTATTCTCTCTCTAGTTATTCTGTTTTCCTTTAATATACTTAAAGTACCTCAATGATTTTAAGTTTTCCTAACTCTCAGTTAGTTGATAAGTTTAAAAACAGAAGATCCTTCTATCCTCTTTGTAGCTCCCTTCTTCCCACCTCCAATTTGCAACATTCTTCATCTCCACCATCTTGCTGTCTGTTTCTTACCTCCACCTTCCTTCCAGCCCTCAGAAGCAGGCAGCACCCTTAGACCCAACTGGTAGCAATTCCCAGTTCCCACTGCTCCTAAACAGAGTTACTCCAGTGACTGCAGCCTGGCTGCTGACTCCTGCTGGGGGACACTGCAGGTGGCCTGAAAGGACATCCTCATTCAGCTCTGGCTGGAGAAGGCTGGATTGGCTGACAAACAACAATAGGGGCACTAGCAGAGTGGCAGCAAAGGGTCCATGATTGCTGTCATCCTGAGAGGACAGGAGGCTGTATTCCATTGGGCCACTGGAACCCCCTGGGGTGACACTTCATCCATCCTGGTGATCCATTGGAGGACAGATTGCTGATTGGCTCTGGGACTCCCCTTCCCATTTCAATAAGTATTGGGATCTGCAGTCAAGAGTGCAGCAATCTGATTGGTGCAGTAGCAAGTTAGCCTTGCTTGACTTCCCTCTGGATTTCCACTGCAGGTCAGATGCACTATCTGGCTTCTGTTCTCCTGCAATAGAAGCTATTGCTCCTCATCCCTGATTGTGGCCATGTGGATGCTAATAGAATTGGTCCTCATGTTCATGCTGGAAGTCAAGCCCATATAAATCCCTATTTTTCTTGCTGATCAGTCCAACTCCTGCTTTTACCACCAGATAATTATTTCTATACCTCTTGAAGACTTTTGGATTCCCTTTTTTCATTAGCTGCCAGGCTCTGTCTTTCCTTCTCTTGTTTGTTTTTGTTTTTCCATTTTGTCTCTAAGTCTTCTATATTCATCTTTGCTTTTAATCTCTGTAGAGTGCTGTACCAAGAAGGTCTGGAATCTTCCATGCTCCTCGACATTGGCAGAGTGTACCAAACATTTCATTTTGCATACCTATCAATGTTCCTCCATAGCTAGGTCCATCAGGTTTGAGTAGCAGACCTTAAGAATAACCTTGCCTCCTATGAAGCTGACAACAATGCTGTCCTGGGCCCTTTAGAAGCTTATACTTATTGAGTCACCACATGCATATCCTGCCTCTAGACTATCTCATAAAATGCTTGCAGCATTTTCCTGCTTTTCCACCACTGCTTGACTATGGTGGCACTGTTTACAGATCTAAGGAGAAACAGTTGGGTCTGGAATGGTGAGGGGAGTGGGCTGTTGGGTGGTCTGTCATAACATATAGTTTGTGAATCAGAAAAGATTTTTAGGATGAGGTGGAAGATAAACATGAAAGAAAAGATAGAGGAGAAGAAGTTTACCTGAACCCGATGGGTGGGATCATGATGGAGGGGCTGGTAAAATTATCAGAGAAATACTTGAACTGCCACTAAGATCCCACCACTGGGGCATTTTATCAGGGCAGGGGTAGCTTCCAACAGGCTTCCCACCAAAAAGAGGCAACAAATAAATTAAAATATTCCAATTGCTCATTAATGACCATTTGTTCAGGGTCTCAGCATTTTGTTCATGGATAGCTGAATTCCCCCATTCCTTCCCCACAGGATCAAAGGCCTCCAGTTGAATGCGGCAGCTTCCAGCAGTAGGGACAAGAAGTTCTTCATTCAAAAAGAACTGAAAGCATGGAAGGAAATTCCAGTTGGGGATGCTGGGCTTCTGATTGGGCCCACTGTCCTCAAGAGGCAGGCCTTGGATGAATCTCATCAGGTCCTAATACCTTATCGACCTTTGGGTATAGACAACCTATCCAACACATCTTCTTTATCAATGTTGAAACTCTACTATCATGATCTGACAAGTAACAAGCTCCTTATTAAAGAAAGATGCAAAGTATTCATTATATACCACAGCTGTACTACTCCCTGATGTATAATTCCTCACGTTGGTCTCCAGTCAGTCCCATCTCTGTTTTTCCCACTTTTAACTATGTTGATGCCTATTGAAGACTTTTGGATTCCTTTTTATGTTAGCTGCCAGTCTTTTCCCAAACTCACTCTTTGCTTCTCTTATTTCATTTTTCAATTTCCCTCTGAACATTCCACATTTCCCTTGATTGCAGTTGTATTATCCATATAATAAATAAGTACACATCATCTTCTTCCTCATAATCTCTTGTTATCTTGGGGGTTTTGGATTGTTTGTCTTACTTTGTCTCAGGTGATGCTTTATAATGGGTTTCTGAAAGCTGTCTCCAAATCTATGGCCACTTTGTCACTATTAGTGATGATGTGTGAATATACAGGAATATAAATGAACTGGCAATTTCACAGATGTAAGTTTTTATTTGTAACTTGGCATCAGATTTGGAACAGTGATTTCGAAGAGTTAGTCTTGCATCTTGCACTACTTCGAACATTGCACTTGCTTTAAAACTGACAGGAGATTAAAATTAAAGATCTTTTGGAATCTATGTTACATCGATGGAATCCATGAATCCACTGATCCTTCATCTTTATAATTCATTACAATGTATTTTTCTATTGAGTATTTGAGTAAAAGATCATTTAGTTTTCCTATTATTGATGGTAAGCTAATTGATCTATAGTTCCCTTGATGTGTTCCTTCCCAAACCTTTTTATATACAGGAACCACATTGACTATCCACTCAGCAGAGAGCCACAGAATTGTTACAGCACTAAAGGAGGCCATTCAGCCTGTTATATCTGTGCTGGCTCTATGAAGTGCTGTGCCACTTCTATCTCTTGTTCCCACACTCCTGCTTTTTCTTCCTTTCCAGATATAATCCAATTCTCTCACAAAAGTCTCCTTTGAACCTCCCTCCACCATATGCTCAGGTAATGCATTTCAGACCTACCCCGTCGCTGTGAGAACAAGTTTTTCTTTGTGTTTCCATTGCTTCTTTCGTGGATTATTTTCCAGCTGTGTCTCTTGTTCAATGGGAACAGTTTCTCTTTACCTCTTCAGTCCAGACCCTGCTTGATCAAATCTCCTTTCAGTTTTCTCCTCCCCAATGAAAATAATTTTAATTTCTCCAATCTATTGTCAGAACAGAACTTTCCCATCACTGGAACCATTCTTGTCAATATTTTCTGTGCCCTCTCCAATGCTTTCCCATCCTTCCGAAAGGCAGCTTCCAGAATCGGACATAATATTATATCTGAGGCCAAAATAATGCTTTATACAGGTTTATTATTACCTACTTGGTCCTGTACTCTCTATCACTATGAAAAAAACCCAGGATACTTTATGATATATTAACTCTCTCCTTAATCTGTCCTACCACTTTCAATGACTGATACCCATATACACTCAGACCCTTAAATGTTTACACTTTATTGTATTGTCTCTTGATATTCTTCCTACCTAACTTAATCACTTCACACCTCTTTATATTAAATTCCATCTGCCATTTGTCTGCCCATTCTACCAACTTGTCAGTGTCTTTTTGAAATTCTATACTATCCTCCTCACAGGTTACAATGCTTCTAAAGTTGTGAATCTTTTGAAAAAATTGAAATTGTGCCTACAGCAGAGTCAAGATCACTAATACATCTCAAGAAGAGCACTGGTTCCAACTTTGATTCCTGAGGAACTCCTCTACAAACCAATCCCATTTCCTGAAAGTTTGGCACGGTGGCTCAGCAGTTAGCACTGTTGCCTCACAGTGCCAGGACTCTGGGTTCAATTCCAGCCTTGGGTGACTGCTTGTGTGAAGTTTGCACATTCTCCCTCTGTCTGCATGGGTTTCCTCCGGGTGCTCTGGTTTCCTTCCACAATCCAAAGATGTGCAGGTCAGGGTGAATTGGCCATGCTAAATTGCCCGTAGTGTTAGGTGCATTAGTGAGAGGGAAATGGATCTGGGTGGGTTGCTCTTCGGAGGGTCGGTGTGGACTGGTTGGGCCAAAGGGCCTGTTTCCGCACTGTAGGGAATCTAATCTAATACTGTTTCCAGTCCCCCAGCCAATTTCCTATCCATGTTACTACTGTCCCTTATTTGCCATGAGCTCTAACCTTGCTTTCCAGTCTGTTGTGCAGCTCTGTATCACATGTCTTATAGAAATTCACACATACAACATCAACAGCATTACCCTCATCAACCGTCCCTGCTGCTTCATCAAAAAACTCCAAAAACATTAAACACAATTTGCTTTTACCTGGGCTTTCCTTAACTAACCTGCATTTACCCAAATGATGCCTACATTTGTCCTGAATTAACGTTAAGAGTATTCAAGACTGAGATAGACAGCCTTGTCAGCAATGATGGAGGTGGGGTCTTGGCAAAAAAGCAGGAGCGTGGAGTTGAGGATTCTCAGATCAGCCGTGATCTTATTGAATGATTGATGGAGTAGACTCAATGGGCTGAATGGTCTACCTCTGCTCTTCCTCCCCCTCTTTGTGGGCTTCTGTGAACAAGCATTGATGCAATGTATCTGGACCAGGATTTCAATCCTCTGTATGTTTGGTTTGATTAGTTACCAGTTTATTAGATTAGATTAGACTTACAGTGTGGAAACAGGCCCTTTGGCCCAACAAGTCCACACCGACCCGCCGAAGCGCAACCCACCCAAACCCCTACATTTACCCCTTTACCTAACACTATGGGACAATTTAGCATGGCCAATTCACCTAACCTGCACATCTTTGGACTGTGGGAGGAAACCGGAGCACCCGGAGGAAACCCACGCAGACACGGGGAGAATGTGCAAACACCACACAGTCAGTCGCCTGAGTCAGGAATTGAACCCGGGTCTCTGGCGCTGTGAGACAGCAATGCTAACCACTGTGCCACCATGCCGCCCACATGCCACCATGCCGCCCACTGCCCACCATGCCGCCCGTTATCAAACATCTCCACTTGCTAACTGAAATATCTTTATACATTTTTATCTTCTAACATCATGAACTGGAGGCTTCCCTGATAAATACTGAAGTAAAATAAATTCTTCGATATTTCTTTCATTGTGCTGTCAATACTTGAGTTTGTTTGGTATCCCTACATCGTGAGAAATATGGCTGGATAATAGGCGACAGGTTAAACGATGAACATTGAACTATTGTGCTATAAATCCAGTGTAGTATAAGGTGTCTCCACATACGTTGATCTTGACTCTAACCTGCCCACTGGGACACTCACAGCATCGGATTTGTCATTTGCGTTAACTTTTAGTTAACTTCAGCAGAGAGTAAGTATAAACTGCCAGTCTGATTGAGTCAACCTCCCAGCAGGTAGCTGACGCTGAACTTACCCCGGTCCTTTCATAGATACAGTCAAACAATGGGCCATCAGATTTCATCATTAACTTTTTGAAGTGTCAAACTCGATCAACAAATTATATAATAATGCTCTATGTACTTTTCAGTTTTCTCAATCTGCTCTCTGAAGCCATTAGAATTCTTTAGAATGTTTAGAGAACTCTATACACTGACAACAGGGACATCTCAGATCTACCATTTACTGCAGTATTGTCTTCAAAAGAATTAGCTTTTGGACCAGATAATACCTGGAAACCAGATTCTGGATTAGAGGTGCTGGAAAAGCACAGCAGTTCAGGCAGCATCCAAGGAGCAGTAAAAACGTCGATTTTACTGCTCCTCGGATGCTGCCTGAACTGCTGTGCTTTTCCAGCATCTCTAATCCAGACAATACCTAGAACAGTTACCTGTGTCAGGAGGATTTCTGACCATATCACATAATCTCTGAAATAGTATGGTGCAGGAGGAGCATTCCTGATGAAGGGCTTATGCCTGAAAGGTTGATTCTCCTGCTTCCTCGGCTGCTGCTTTTCCCAGCATCACACTTTGCGATTCTGACACTCCAGCATCTGCAGTCCTCACTATCTCCAAGGTGCAGTAGGAGGCCATTCGGCCCCTTGTGCCTGCACTGGCTCACTCATTGAGCATTTTAACTTTGTGCCAATCTCCGGCTTTTTCCCCATATTCCTGCACATATCTTTATCTAAATAATCATCCAAATCCTCTAGAATGCCTCAGTTGAACCTGCCTCCAGCACAATTCCAGGCGGTGCATTCCAAACCCAAATTACTCACTGAGTGAATGGGTTTTTCCTCACTGCAATCCTGCTTCTTTTGCAGATCACCTTAAAGCTATGTTCTCTTCCTATCACTGTTTTTCCCTATCTACTCTATCCAGCCTGCTGCTGGTTTTGAAAACTTCCATTAAACCTCCTCTTAGCCTTCTTCTCTCAAAGGAGAACAGACCCAACTTCCTCAATCACTGAAGTTCCTCACCCTGGAACCAGTTTTGTAAATCGCTTCTGCACTCTGTACAATGCATTCACATCCTTCCTATATTGTGGATCTCACAACTGTGCACAAGAAACATCCACTCAAGAACATCCGGGCAAGCATCTCAACTCTGAACTACTGTATTAAGATCATCTTTTAGTCTTTGCTTAACTTATTGCACTCTTTCCCCAGACTCACAAAGTTAATGGTTCAAGGCCCACTCCAGAGACTTTGAGCATAAAATCTAAACTAACACATTAGGATAGCACAAGACTCGTGGAGGTGCCACAAGTTTTTGGATGAGGTACTAGGCCAAATTAAAAATCACACAACACCAGGTTATAGCTCAGCCGGTTTATTTGGAAGCACTAGCTTTTGGAGCGCTCCCCTTCATCAGGTTGAAGGAGCAGTGCTCCGAAAACCAGTACTTCCAAATAAATCTGTTGGATTATAAACTGGTGTTGTCTCATTTTTAACTCTGTTCACCCCAAACCAACACCGGCTCCTCCACATCGTGCACTAAACTAAGTGATTGCCTGCCCTCTCAGGTAAATGCGTAAGATCTTACTGACACTATTTTGAAAAACAGTAAGGGTGGTTTAGATTACTTACAGTGTGGAAACAGGCCCTTTGGCCCAACAAGTCCACACCGACCTGCCGAACAGCAACTCGCCCAGACTGATCCCCTTACATTTACCCCTTCACTAAACAATATGGGCAATTTAGCATGGCCAATTCACCTAACCTGCACATTTTTGGACTGTGGGAGGAAACTGGAGCACCCAGAGGAAACCCACGCAGAAACGGGGAGAATGTGCAAACTCCACGGGGGTAGCATGGTGGCTAGTACTGCTGCCTCACAGCACCAGGGTCCTGGGTTCAATTCCCGCCTGTCTGTGTGGAGTTTGCCCATTCTCCCTGGGTTTCCTCCCACAATCCAAGGTGAATTGGCCAGTGTTAGGTGCATTAGTCAGGGGTAAATGTAGGGGAATGGGTTTGGGTGGGTTTTTCTTCAGAGGGGTGGTGGGGACTTGTTGGGCTGAAGGGCCTACTTCCACACTCTAGAGAAGCTAATCTAATCCACACAGACAGTTGCCTGAGGTGGGAATTGAACCCAGGTCTACTGGTGCTGTGAGGCAGCAGTGCTAACTACTGTGCCACCCACAGTTTATGTATTTAGCTCTCAAATACCACCATCACTTTATGTGGTCATTATCACAAAACCTTTTGTGAAATATGCTATCTGCAAATTATTCACCATGTGTCTTACCTTCTTCCCGGGCAATCCCTTGGGATTGAGGATGATTTACCTGCACTGAGATTTGATGGGTTCAGAGATGACTGATGTGGTTGATGGGAAGTAGCTGTCAATAGGATAGTTGATAACACCACCAGCAGTGACATCAAAGTTATCTAAGTCAGGGACCTCTCACTGTTTATGTATATATTGTACATCAATCAGTAAAAGGTTCTCGTAATAGAGATCTTCATATCTATCGGCGTACACTTGCAACAACTGCTAATTCCAATGCAAAATCTGTGAAACTTCACCATACGAAAGCCAGCAGCTGGTGCGAAGTGGATTACATCGATGTGATGCTTGGAGGTTGTGTGCTCCCTCTGACACCTTGACATAACATCTGTGTTTCCAATAAGTACTTTCCCAAATAACCTCCCTCCATTTCGGTTGGTCCAAGCCGAACCTCTTATGAGGTAGTAGGATTGCATGACTTCTTCAGGGGTGCTTTGAGGATGTCCTGGAGTATTTCCACTGTCTTTCTGGAAGCTTTCTGCTGTGACTGAGCTCCAGATATAACAGATGCTTCAGGAGTTTGGTGTCAGGTTTCTGAGCAATGTGTCCTCCACCTGGAGGTGGTGTGGCAGATTGACACTGAGATGGAGGACAAGTTGGCTGGGATGGGGAGATTGTTTTGGAATGCACCTCTCAGTACTGGTTTTAATGTATTTTGTGAAATTAATTACTGATAATCCTTTACCACAGCTTTAAAGTACCTGCTGCAGGTCATACTGAGACGAGATATGGTTTTAAGAAGTGCATTTGTCCCGTTTTGTTTTTGAAGAGAGGTTTGAAGGCAGAGGTGTGAACTATCTGTTGAAAGCCCATAAAGTAAGCAGCTTGTGAGACCTTGTGTCTTAGAACAATAGAAGCAGCCCAAATGGATCGGGCAAACTCCCACAGACCCAAAGGTTTTAACTTCTAGTTTTTCAGTAGCAGTTGCTGCCAGAGTCTCGGGCTAGTTTTTCTTTCTTAGTCACAGTGAAAAGCTGGGGTTATTTCTCTGCTGCTAGAGTTGCATGTGAGACAATCTGTTTTTCTGGATTTACCTTTTGCCAAGGGTATATTTATTGTTTAGTAATTAAATAATCTATCATTCTGCAAAGTTTCCCAATACAGTCAAGTTCTTTTTTCTTTTGTTGTATTTTTACTATAATATACAAATAGAGTGTGTTTTGCTTCGAATCTGGTAGTTTGTCAAGTCAAATTGCACTTAGAATGCAAAAGCATACGTTTACCTTCAAAATAAGTGGGACGGCACGGTGGCTCAGTGGTTAGCATTGTTGCTTCTAAGTGCCAGGGCTCTGGGTTCGATTCCAGCCTTGGGTGACTGCTTGTGTGGAGTTTGCACATTCTCCAGTGTCTGCATGGGTTTCCTCCCACAATCCAAAGATGTGCAGGCCAGGTGAATTGGCTGTGCTAAGTTGTCCATAGTCTTAGGTGCATTAGTCAGAGGGAAATGGGTCTGGGTGGGTAGGTCTTCGGAGGGTTAATCTGGACTTGTTGGGCCAAAGGGCCTGTTTCCATACTGTAGTCTAATAAGAAAACATTATAGTCCAGGTTATCTTAATATATTTTCAGGTGATTTGGTCTGATCCATAGCAATACATATTTTCAAAGTGTGTAGGGGTGCCAGGATCACTGCTACCCAGCAGCATCCCAGATGTCCACCTATTTGGAACAACATGCTTTCCCCTCCTCAGTCATCCAGACAGCTTCTGCCGCACCACCTCCATTCCCCGTTCCACTGCTCTAAACCCCCTCAGCTCAATAAAGACAGAGTCCCCCTTGTCCTGACCTACAACTGCATCAGTCTCCGCATCCAACGCATCATCCTCAAATACTTCCACCAGCTCCAACTAGACCACACCACCAAGAACATCTTCCCCTCCCCACCTCTCTCTGCCTTCCACAAGGACTGGTGCCTTCAACAGTCCTTGGTTTGTGCCACTCTTTCCACCAACTCACCACCACCACACTCCCCCCCCCACCTCACCCCCATCCCCAAGGTACCTTCCCCTGCAACCAGAAAAGATGCAAAACCTGTCAGTGCACCACGCAACTCACTTTCATCCAGGGACCCAAACAGTCCTTCCAGATGACACAGAGGCTTTCCTGTCTCTCCTCCAACCGAGTTTACTGTATCAGGTGCTCCTGGTGTGGTCTTCCCTACATCGGGGAGACCGAATGTAAGCCTAGGGGACGGTGCACCGAGCATCTTAGCTGGATCCACAGGGGCCAACTGGACTTCCAGTCACCACGCATTTCAATTCCCCTTTCCAAAATGACCATCCTCAGCCTCCTCCATTGCCAAAATGAACCACACCGCAAATTGGAGGAACAACACCCCGTCCTCTGCCTACAGCCTGCTGGACTCAACATTGAGTTCTCCAATATCAAATATCCTCCCTCCCCATCTCTCGACTCCCTTCCCAGCCCCTCCCCATCCTTTCCACTGCTCCCTGCCACCAACCGGATTCAATCCTCCCATTGACCGACCAGGTCGTACCCTCTGCCTGTCTTCACCTATCCCCACTTCACCACCCTGCATTCCCCACCCCCCAAACCCCCTTATCTGCAGCTCCCTTTACACCCACGCCCAGTCCTAAAGAAGGGTTACACCTGAAACATTGACTTCTCCATCTCCTGATACTGTCTGGCTTGCTGTGTACTTCTAGCCTCCTGCCTATCTATTTTGGATTCCAGCATCTGCAATTTTTTTGTCTCTAACCAATAAACTATAACCTCAGACTTGGGTTTCTGTCACTACAAGAGAGACTTCGGCACATTCACAAGTGAGAGGTGCTACATAAATATTGGTCTTTATTACTATCAATTATTGGTTTAACTACTAGAGGCAAGACAGCCACACATAAACAACATTCTTTAGCAGCTGCTTAAACAACAAGTTTAATGGTCAACTGGTCAATTTCCATTTGTGAACTGAACTCCCATGCGGCAGACACCACATTGACCTACCAAAACCTGTCTGATGCCCTTTCTGATGTGTCTTGATAGGCTATGAGGGCCTTAGTTGGATTAGAAACATAGGGAATTAGAGTAGGAGCAGCCATTCCTGCTGCTCCACCATTCAATATGATAGTGGCTGATCTTCCAAGTTGTCCTCTGTTCCTACTTTCTCTCCCATACCCTTTGATTCCTTGAGCTCTAAAAACTATTCTAACTCCTCTCAAAAACATTCAATGTTTTGATCTCAACCAGTTTCTGTAGCAGAGAATTCCATAGGCTCACCACTCTCTGGGTGAAGATATTTGTCCTCATTTCAGTCCTAAATTAGAGGATCATAGAATCAGAAATGGCCTGCCCTGTATCCTTAAAGCAAGATCTTTAGTTCTGGATTCCCTAGTCATTGGGAATGTCTTTCCTGCCCTTTCTAGTCCTTTTAGAATTTTGTAGGTTTTTATGAAATCCTGCCTCATCATCTAAATTCCCGAGAATATAATCCTAGCCGATTTAGTCTCTCTTCATACATTAATCCCGCCATCCCAGGAATCAGTCTGGCTAATTTTTCTTGCACATCCTCCAGGACCAGAACATCCTTCCGGAGGTAAGAGTTGTCAATGTGGAGTGAAAGATTGTGGCAGATTTGGGTGACCTGTGATTGTTTGTAAGATTTGGGAAGCAAAGCTTTTGTTATATGTGGCCAAATTTAACATGGAGGTTTACTGGACAACAGTAGAGTTTTTACAGCATTTACAGCTTCGGCCCATCATTGCATGTCTGTTACAGTGAAAATTAACATGTGCTATTAGAACCTAGATTGCTGAACAAATTATAAGTCATCTGAGGACTACAAGGGCGACTCCCATTCCTAAGATTTGACCTTTCTTGCTCCTGATACACAGGCATTTTCATTTTCTCTCTTTGTTTCACACAGGAACTTTTCTGAATGGAGCATGATTCAGAGTTTCCATGGCATTGTTTGGAGCAGTGCATATATGGCCCAACACTACAGGTGCTGGGGTAGAGGATATCCTGAAGGGCTCTATAGAATGTGGAAAATATTTTATATGTCACCCTGACCTTGACAGGGAAGCATAGTTGTTTTTATACCTCATAGAACATTGCTTGTTAGATTGAATCGTTTTACATTTACATGATATTGTTTATGTTGCCAAAACGTGAAATGAACCACAAACTGAAATTTACATTCAATTTTAAAATGAAAATGTTTGTACTCTTCCCCAGTGTGTGGGTGAAGAAGCTCCTGTGAGGCTGGGTTTCAGACCTGCGAAGCTGGTGGAGTACAAGGGATAAATCTCTGGGTTGCCATCTAAATGTAGGAGTGAAAAATGTTCATTCTGAATACCAACAGTCACATCAAATCAGGAAAGTGCAAACTACAAAACAAAACTTGACAGAAAAATTGGTGATGTTGTGAAGTGATGCATTTTGGGATGTCTAATAAGGGAAGGATATACACAATAAATGGTAGATCCCTAGGGAATGCTGAGGAACAAAGGGACCTTGGTAGAGTATATAGGCCCATAGATCCCTGAAGGTGTCGGCATAGAAAGGCAGGGTGGTGAAGAAAGCATACTGGATACTTGCCTTCCTTAGCTGGGAGGAGAAAGTGAGGACTGCAGATGCTGGAGATCAGAGCTGAAAATGTGTTGCTGGAAAAGCGCAGCAGGTCAGGCAGCATCCAAAGAGCAGGAGAATCGACGTTTCAGGCATGAGCCCTTCTTCAGGAATGAGGAAAGGGTGTCCAGCAGGCTAAGACAAAAAGTAGGGAGGAGGGACTTGTGGGAGGGGCGTTGGAAATGCAATAGGTGGAAGGAGGTCAAGGTGAGGGTGATAGGCCGGAGTGGGGTGGGGGCGGAGAGGTCAGGAAGAAGATTGCAGGTTAGGAGGGCGGTGCTGAGTTTGAGGGATTTGACTGAGACAAGGTGGGGGGAGGGGAAATGAGGAAACTGGAGAAATCTAGGTTCATCCCTTGTTCCTGGGGAGGATTCCTAGGCGGAAGATGAGGTGCTCTTCCTCCAACCGTCGTGCTGCTGTGGTCTGGCGATGGAAGAGTCCAAGGACCTGCATGTCCTTGGCGGTGTGGGAGGGGGAGTTGAAGTGTTGAGCCACAGGGTGGTTGGGTTGGTTGGTCCGGGTGTCCCAGAGGCGTTCTCTGAAACGTTCCACAAGTAGGCGGCCTGTCTCCCCAATATAGAGGAGGCCACATTGGGTGCAGTGGATGCAGTTAATGATGTGTGTGGAGGTGCAGGTGAATTTGTGGCGGATATGGAAGGATCCCTTGGGGCCCTGGAGGGAAGTAAGGGAGGAGGTGTGGGCGCAAGTTTTGCATTTCTTGGGGTTGCAGGGGAAGGTGCCGGGAGTGGAGTATTTACTACAAACCAACCGACTCCCACAGCTACCTAGACTACACCTCCTCCCACCCTGCCGCTTATAAAAACGCCATCCCATATTCCCAATTCCTTCTTCTCCGCCGCATCTGCTCCCAGGAGGACCAGTTCCAATACCGTACAACCCAAATGGCCTCCTTCTTCAAAGACGTCGATTCTCCTGCTCTTTGGATGCTGCCTGACCTGCTGCGCTTTTCCAGCAACACATTTTCAGCTTTATTAGCTGGGGCATAGAATATAGGAGCAAGTACAACTTTATAAAACATTGATCAGGCTACAGCTGTAGTACTGTGTATGGTTCTGATTGCTGCATTATCAGAAGGGTGTGATTGCACTGGAGAGGGTGCACAGGAGACTCACCAGGATGTTGCCTATGATGAAAAGGTTCAGTTATGAGGAGACACTGGGACACAGGTTTGTTTTCCTGAGAGCAGAGGAGGCTAAGGGGAAATCTGATTGAGGGATACAAAATAATGAAAGTCATAGACAGAGTAGATTGTGAGAATCTTTTCCCCATGGCAGGCATGTCTAAGACCAGGGAGCGTAAGTTTAAGATGAGGAGTAAGTACTAGTAGTTTAAAGGAGATTTGAGAACTTTTTTTCACCCAGACACTGGGAGAAATGTGGAACATGTGAGTGGTGAAGGCACGTACATTTGCAACATTTAAGAAACACCTGTATGAACATTTTAACTGAGAGGACATAGTAGACTATGGGCCACGGGGAGATAAATGGGATTAGTACAGTTTGGTGTTTGTTGGCTAGCATAGAAACAATGGATCGAAGGGCATGTTTCAATGCTGTATGATTCTACAAAGTCTTTAAATTTGACTCTATACATTAGTTCTGAAGTTAAAAAATGACACAGTGATCATGACAAAGTATATTCTAATCTTCTTCTCAGTGCAACTGACTTAACAAAGCATAAAAATGTTGGAAATACATAACAGGGTAGATTCATAAAGAGAAAAGATGTGATAATTTACAACTGAAGGTGTGACAAATTTTCACTCCAAGGACATGAACCAGCCACCTTTTCAATTAACATACCTTCAGCCTTCAGTGAGACAGAGATTGCACTATCTTTTTGACTCAAATTTAACGTTTAGGTTTTCATTCTGATTTCTAATATGTGAAAGCTTTGAAGGTCTGTTAAAGATTATTTCTTCAATATCAAAATCAATTTAAATTTTCAAATGGATGTAGATTCAATGTAGGTTACAGGAAGAAGGCTGGAAGTGACATTCTCTGAGCGGCTCATTTGAAGAGCTGGCACTGTCACATGGGGCTGAATGGCCTACTTCTGTACAGTAATAATTCTGTCATTCTGTGATTGTACAAAGAAAGAAAGAAATTCCCAACATTTCTGTCAACATAGGTTGGCAATTAATAAATCCAATAAGATTCAGGAGGGTATCTTTGTTCAGTGAGAATATGGAACTCACAATGACAAAAGTAATTGCGGGGAATAGATACACTTAATGGGAAATTAGAGAAATACACGATGAGAAAAGGAATAGAAAGTAATGCTGACAGCATGAGATAAAGTCAGGAAGGGGAGGTTTATATGTTTCTCAGCTGTAAATTCAATTTAATTCTTGGTACATTTGTATAAGCAGACTTTCTGAAGTTGCATTTTAATGGTTGACTTCCTCGCCCCTGATATTTGTTGTCCTGTTCACCAAGTTAAAGAGATGACTTTGTCACATCAAGGACAGCTCTGTCATTCTCACTCATGACATCATTTATACTTTGTTGTCTTCTCATTTGTTTATGAAAACTTTCCATTTAAAGCACGAACATGGCCTAGTAACCGTGGGAATAAAAGACATCAGTGCTCTGACTGAGAAGAATTGTGACAGCCCCTATAAAGGTCACAGCCAGACAGCTGAACAGTGTGCTGTAATAGGTAAAAAAACAATGACCACCGATGCTGGAAACCAGATTCTGGATTAGATTGGTGCTGGAAGAGCACAGCAGTTCAGGCAGCATCCGAGGAGCAGAAAAATCGATGTTTCAGGCAAAAGTCCTTCATCAGGAATAGTGTGCTGTAATATGCAGGAGAATCCCAACAAATTGAGTGGTGATTTACACAGGAGGATCTCATTGAATGGAAAAAGATTACACAGATAAATCTCTTATCGGGGAAATATATAGTGGATGGGGTGTATTACACAAGGGACTCTCAATCCTGCTAAATGTGTTACAAGTGCCTCACAGTACCAAGGAACTGGTTCATTTCCAGCCTTGGGTGACTACCTTAGAATCTGCATTTTCTCCCTGTGCCTGTGCATTTCCCACTAGGTGCTGTTATTTCCTCCCACAGTCCAAAGTGGATTGGCCATGCTAAACTGTCTGTAGTATTCAGAGACATGCAGGTTAAGTGGATTAACTGTGATAAACATGACATTACAGGGACAGGGTATGAGACTGAGTCTGGGTGGGAAGCTCTTTGAAGCATCAGTGATGGGCTGAATGGCCTCTTTCTGCACTGTACGGATCCTACGATTCTACAAGTGAGTACAAGCAGTGCTTTACACAGAAGGATCCTTCTATTGAGGGGGAGGACAAACAGGAACATTGCAATGACTGGAAGGGTGATTTACACAGGAGGATCCCAATGTGAATGCATAATGTAGAGAATAGGAGCAGAAGTAGAGCTTGTGGCCTTTCGAGCCTGCTCTGACATTCAGTATGATCATGGATGATTACCCTGTTGGAAAGCCTGTTCCTGCTCCCCCTGTCCTGCCCATGTCCCGTCGCTTTAGCAATATATCAAACCCCTTCTTGAATCCATACAGTGTTTTGGCCGAAGGGTCCCATTGAACTGAAAGATGTACTACACAGGAGGATCCCAGATAGTAAAGCAGTGTATTGTACGATGGGAGCATTATGACTTGATGCATCTATTGCACACAGGCACCCAGTGAATGATGCAGTTGATGATCAAGCAAGCCCAAGGGGTCAAGCTATGTATTTATACAGGGAAGCCATGACCTGTGGGAAAAGATTGCAAGGGCTGACTGGATAAACCATATAACAACTACTTCCTCTGTTTCCACAGATAGTTGTTTGAGAACTCGTGGTATTAATGGAAACACACACTATCCCTGTACTCACTGTGATGATCTGACTTGTGTACACAAAATGAAATTTATATAAAGCAACATCATGTCTGCAGTTATCACCATCAAATGTCCAGTAAGGTCTTGCTTCAGGCAAGCTAGCAAGGCTACATAAGAAAGTTCAACACAGCACTGGTGTAATGTCCAAATGTTTCGCTGTGATAATCCCACTCTCAGGGTGAAATTCGAGGAAGGTCAAAGGAGTTTGAGAGGTAATGTCAATGACTGTAATCCAAACCCTCACATCTGAAAGATTGGACACTGCCACTTCACTTAATCACAAAATGTGCAGGACAGAAAGAAGTCAGAAAAGGTTAACTTGTGAGAACAAAACTTATGAACTTGTAATCTCAAATATAAAAGATTGAGAGTTGATTTAATTGAGGCAGTTAAATGCTAAAATGTGAGATTATCCAGAAAAAGGTGGCACAATCCTAGCATTAGATCCTGGTCATTTCAGAATGAAATCAGGAAGCAAATCTAAACCAAAGGACACGGGAAATCTAAGGCTCTCGCCCAAAAATCCACAGATGCAGGAAGTCACTTGTTACTTGTAAGGATAAGGAATCAACAATGGGTCACTGGAGTTGAGGTACAAGATCCACCCTGATCTACATGAATGATAGAACAGACGTGAAGGGCGAAATAGCCTCCCCCGTTCCTATGTTAATTTATGCCTGTATCAATGTGAAGAAAAGAGGAAAGAATTTGCATTCACACAGCCTCAGGATATTGCAAATTTTCACCAGCACCCGAGCATTACTGGAGAGGGTCACAGAGAAAGCGAAGGGTAAATCCAAGATAGATTTGAACAGTAACGTATGATGTTTCTGTAGTGTAGTGTAGTGGTCATCACGTTCGCCTCACACACGAAAGGTCCCCAGTTCGGAACTGGCCAGAAACTGCTTTGTTGTGGGCGGCACGGTGGCACAGTGGTTAGCACTGTTGCCTCACAGCGCCTGAGACCCGGGTTCAATTCCCGACTCAGGCGACTAACTGTGTGGAGTTTGCACGTTCTCCCTGTGTCTGCGTGGGTTTCCTCCGGGTGCTCCGGTTTCCTCCCACAGTCCAAAGATATGCGGGTCAGGTGAATTGGCCACGCTAAATTGCCCGTAGTGTTAGGTAAGGGGTAAATGTAGGGGTTCGGGTGGGTTGCGATTCGGCGGGTCGGTGTGGACTTGTTGGGCCGAAGGGCCTGTTTCCACACTGTAAGTAATCTAATCTAATCTAATTTTAGGGACAGTCTATCAATCCGTGGGAAGAACACTCTTGATGAAGACAAGCTTTTACGAAAGACATATCTGATGACTCCCCAAAGCAACTGATGGAATACATCAATGTAATTTCACTGATCCTGATTCTCTGCATTTTAACCAAGCTGTCAACAGACCCTGCAGTATTGAAATCAAGACTAAAAACAGAATAAGTGTTTGCCTATTGTCCATATTTAACTTTTCCAGCTCAGACCTTGTCTTCAACAGCTGTTGATCCAGTTCATTTCAAAATGGATTTCTTTAAAATGAGTTAAATAGTTATTGCCAGGAGTTTACTCGACATATCCATTATTAGGAGGGGAGGAGGATTTTACCTTACTTGCTCTTATGGTTTGCTTCTGAATTAATTGGTATATATTCTTCCTATTCACACTAATCAAATCTGCAGGATAATGAGAACAGCATATTTGTGGAACAATATCTTGCATCTTTTGATATCTTTCTGCATGGGAGAATGTGTGGGAGGCAATGGAGTTTGGAGTGTTGGGGTAGTGGGGTGGGGAGGGACGGTGTCAGAAGGCTGTCATTTGCAGATTGTGGTCCCTCGGAAGGAAATTAGTTCAGGGCTGACAAAGATCTCACACCCCGCTGGAGTGGGCAGGCACTTCAGCTCATTGAGAGTATCATTAAAGATGAGTTTAGGAGGCTGGAGGGGGGGAGTCAGTTTAACTTATTCCATCTGTCAGAAAGCAGGGTCAAATATTGATTTTTCACCCAGCTATTTTAATCCCCGTTGACGTCAATATAGAGTAGCATCATGCTAGGTGTAAAACCATCACAGAGCTTATATGAGCACATTTCTGCCAGATTAGTTTAGAATTGCACCCTTAAATTTCATAATATGGTAAAGCTCCATGTAGCAAACATATAACAGATAATTTCCAATACCAAATAACAAGGCTAGGAATGACCTGTTCCAAACTGCTCAAAACAAAACCAAGTGTGGCTGCAAAATGCTGCTTGTCTGTCATTTTAATTCTTTACACAATCTCACTCTGATCTCTCTGTCCTCGGCCCCCCACACTGTTCCAACGGGGTCCAAGGTAAGCTCGAGGAACAAAATCTTGTCTCTCAGTTTGGTGTTTTACAACCTTCTGCAGTCAGTGTTGTTTTGAACAATTGCAGCCTCCAGTTGGTTGCTGGAATGGGGGCAGATCAGTACTGCACCAAAGTCTCCAGGCCCTCCCGAACATCAAAACAGAAGATACTGGAAAGACTTGCCTGTGAACAGAGAAACAGGATTAATCTTCAAGGTAAAAATTACTGTGCTCAGAGATGAAGAATTTAGAAATGTGTGTTGTAGAGTTTTGTGCAGCTGCAAAGTGAACTTGTGGCTCCAAAACTCAATCCCTCTACCAATAAAAGCTAACATACCACTGGCCTTCTTAACAATCTTATCAACCTGAGTGGCAACTTTCAGGGATCTATGTATATGGACACCGAGATCTCTCTGCTCATCTACACTCCCAAGAATTTAACCATTAGCCCAGTGCTCTGTATTCCTGTTGCTCCTTCCAAAGTGAATCATTTCACACTTTTCTGCATTAAACCCCATTTGCCACCTCTCAGTCCAATTCTGCAGCTTATCTATGTCCCTCTGTAACCTACAACATCCTTCTGCACTATCCACAACTCCACCGACCTTAGTGTCATCCACAAATTTAACAACCCATTCTTCTACCAGGTCATTTATAAAAATGACAAACAGCAGTGGCCCCAAAACAGATCCTTGTGGTACACCACTAGTAACTGAACATTTCCCATCAACCACCACCCTCTTTCTTCTTAAAGCTTGCCAATTTCTGAACTAAACCGCTAAATCACCCTCAATCCCATGCCCCTGTATTTTGTGCAGTAGCCTACAATGGGGAACCTTATCAAACGCCCTACTGAAATCCATATGCATCCCATCCACCTGTTTGGCCACCTTCTCAAAGAACTCAATAAGATTCTTATTTCATATCCTACATAAAACCATGTTGAATTATCCCTAATCAACTTATTCCTTTCTAGATGATTATAAATCCTATCTCTTATAACCTTTTCCAACACTTTACCCACAACCAAACTAAGGCTCAGTGGTCTACAAGTACCAGAGTTGTCTCTACTCCCCTTCTTGAACAAGGGGACAACATTTGCTATCCTCCAGTCTTCTGGCACTATTCCTGTAGACAATGATGACATAAAGATCAAAGTCAAAGGCTCAGCAATCTCCTCCCTGGCTTCCCAGAGAATCGTAGGATAAATCCCACCCAGCTCTACCTTAATCCCACCCAGCCCAGGGGACTTATCTATTTTCACACTTTCCAAACTGCTAACACCTTCTCCTTGAGAACCTCAATCCTGTCTGGTGTAATAGCCTGTATTTCAGTATTCTCCTCGACAACATTGTCATTTTCAAGTGCGAATACTGACAGAAAATACAGAGGAACCTCGATTATCGGAACAATATGGGCAGGCACTATTTTGTTCGGATTGACTAGACAGCAGCAAACCGCAGGCAAGCCCCTGCCTCCCACCAGCCCAAAACATAAGACTCGCTCGCCCCCACAACCATCAAACATTGCCCCCGCCCAACCCCTCAATATCGCCCCCAGCCCGCTCTCCCAAAAACTTCCAACACCACCCGTCACCTGCCCCCAACATCACACTCCGCCTGTCCCCAAACCCATCCAACACCACCCTTCACCCGTCCCCAAACCCATCCAACATCGCCCTCCACCTGTCCCCAAACCCATCCAACACCATCCTCAGCCCACCTCCAAACCCATCCAACACCACCCTCTGCTCGTCCCAAACACATCTAACACGGCTCTCCGCCGGTCCCCAAACCCATCCAACATCGCCCTCCGCCTGTCCCCAAAAAAACATCTGACATCATCCTCCACCTGTCCCCAAACCCATCAAACACTGCCCTCTGCCCACCCCAAACCCATCCAACATCGCCCTCCGCCTGTCCCCAAACACATCTGACATCATCCTCCACATGACCCCAAACCCAACCAATCCCACCCTCCGCCCGCCCACAAACCCATCCAACACCACCCTCCACCTGCCCCCAAACCCATCAAACACTGCCCCCTGCCCACCCCAAACCTATCCAACACGGCACTCCGCCCGCCCCAAATCCATCAACGCTGCTCTCCGCCCGTCCCCAAACCCATCCAACACCGCCCTCCGCCCGTCCCCGAACCCGTCCAACACCGCCCTCCACCCACCCACAAACCCTCCAACACTGCCCTCTGCCCGCCCCCAAACCCATCAAACACTGCCCTCTGCCCACCCCAAACCCATCCAACATCGCCCTCCGCCTGTCCCCAAACACATCTGACATCATCCTCCACCTGTCCCCAAACCCAACCAATCCCAACCTCCGCCCGCCCACAAACCCATCCAACACCACCCTCCGCCTATCCCCCAAATCCATCCAACACTGCCTTTATGCCCGCCCCCAAACCCATACAAAACTGCCCTCCGCCCGCACCCACATCCATCCAACACCGCACTCCGCCCACCCAAAACACATCAAGCATCGCCCTCCACCTGTCCCCAAACCCATCCACCACCACACTCCGCCTGTCCCCAAATCCATCCAACACCGCACTCCGCCCACCCAAAAAACATCAAGCATCGCCCTCCGCCCACCCCCAAACCCATCCACCACCACCCTCCGCCTGTCCCCAAAAACATGCAACACTGTGCTCCACCCGCCCCCAAACCCATCCAACACCACCCTCTGCCTGTCCCCAAACCCATCCAACACCACACACCGCCTGTCCCCAAACCCACCGCCTGTCCCCAAACCCATCCAACACCACCCTCCACCTGTCCCCAAACCTAACCAACACCACCCACCGCCTGTCCCCAACCCCAACCAACACCACCCTCCAACTGTCCCCAAACCTAACCAACACCACCCACCGCCTGTCCCCAACCCCAACCAACACCACCCTCCAACTGTCCCCAAACCTAACCAACACCACCCTCAGCCTGTCCCCAAACCTATCCGACACCATCCTCCACCCGCCGACAAACCTGTCCAATACTGCCCTCCACCCGCTCCCAATCCCGTCTAACACCACCCTCCACCGGCCCCCAAACCCATCTAATACCACACTCCACCTGTCCCCAAACCCATCCGACACCATCCTCCGCCTGCCGCCAAACACGTCCTATACCATTCTCTACCAGCCCCCAATCCCATCCAACGCTGCCCTCCACCTGCCCCCAAACCCGTCCAACACCGACCTTCACCCACCCTCAAACCTGACCAACACCGCCCTCCACCAACCCACAAACCCATCCAACACCGCCCTCCGCCCACCTCCAAAACCATCCACCACCACCCTCCGTCTGTCCCCAAATCCATTCAACACCACTCTCCGCCTGTCCCCAAGCCCATCCAACACCACCCTCCACCCGTCCCCAAACCCACCAACACCACCTTCCGCCCGCCCCCAAACCCATCCAACACTGCCCTCCACCTATCCCGCAAACCATCCAACACCGCCCTCTGCCTGCCCCCAAACCCATCCAACATCGCACTCCGCCTTTCCCCAAAATCATCCAATACCATCCTACACCTGTCCCCAAGCCCATCCGACACCATCCTACACCTGCCATCCAATACCGTTCTCTACCTGCCCCCAATCCTGTCCAACACCGCCCTGCACCCGCCCCCAAACTGTCCAACACCGTCCTCCGCCCACCCCCAAACCCATCCTACACTAACCTTCGCCTATCGCCCAAACCCAACCAACACCGCCCTCCGCCTGTCCCCAAGCCAATCCAAAACCGCCCTCCACCTGTCCCCAAACCCATCCAACACCGTCCTCCGCCCACCCCCAAAACCATCCACCACCACCCTCCGTCTGTCCCCAAATACATCCAACACCAACCTCCGCCTGTCCCCAAGCCCATCCAACACCGCCCTCCACCTATCCCCAAACCCACCCAACACCACCTTCCGCCCGCCCCCAAACCCATCCAACACTGCACTCCACCTATCCCCCAAACCATCCAACACCGCCCTCTGCCTGCACCCAAACCCATCTAACACAGCCCTCCGCCTGTCCCCATACCCATCCAACACCACACTCCGCCTGTCCCCAAATCCATCCAACACCGCACTCCGCCCACCCAAAAAACATCAAGCATCGCCCTCCGCCCACCCCCAAAATCATCCACCACCACCCTCCGCCTGTCCCCAAAAACATGCAACACTGTGCTCCATCCGCCCCCAAACCCATCCAACACCACCCTCTGCCTGTCCCCAAAACCATCCAACACCACACACCGCCTGTCGCAAACCCATCCAACACCGCCCTCCACCTGTCCCGAAACACATCTAACACCACCCTCCACCTATCCCCAAACCCATCCAACACCACCCTCCGCCTGCCCCACACCCATCTAACACCGCCCTACACCTGTCCCCAATTCCATCCAACACCATCCTCCACCTGTTCCCAAATTCAACCAACACTGCCCTCTGCTGTCCCCTAACCCATCCAACACCACCCACCACCTGTCCCCAAACCCATCCGACACCATCCTCCACCTGCCGCCAAACCCGTCCAATACCATTCCCTACCCGCCCCCAATCCCGTCTAACACTGCCCTCCTCCCGCCCCCAAACCCGTCCAACATCGACCTTCATGCACCCCCAAACCAGACCAACTCCGCCCTCTGCCCTCCTCCCTCTGCCAACCGCCAAACCCATTCAACACCACCTTTCGCCTATCGCCCAAACCCATACAACACCACCCTCCACCTACCCCCCCAAAGCCATTCAACACCGCCCTCCGCCTGTCCCCAAACCCATCCAACACCACCCACCACCTGTCCCCAAACCCACCGCCTATCCCCAAACCCATCCAACACCACCCTCCACCTGTCCCCAAACCCATCCAACACCACCCTCCGCCCGTCCCACACCCATCCAACACCGCCCTACACCTGTCTCCAAATCCATCCAACACCATCCTCCACCAGTTCCCAATTTCAACCAACACCGCCCTCTGCTGTCCCCAAACCCATCCAACACCACACTCCACCTGTCCCCAAACTCATCGGACACCATCCTCCACCTGCCGCCAAATACGTCCAACATCATTCTCTACCAGACCCCAATCCCATCCAACGCTGCCCTTCACCCACCCTCAAACCTGACCAACACCGCCCTCCGCCAACCCACAAACCCATCCAACACCGCCCTCCGCCCACCTCCAAAACCATCCACCACCACCCTCCGTCTGTCCCCAAATCCATTCAACACCACTCTCCGCCTGTCCCCAAGCCCATCCAACACCACCCTTCACCCGTCCCCAAACCCACCAACACCACCTTCCGCCCGCCCCCAAACCCATCCAACACTGCCCTCCACCTATCCCGCAAACCATCCAACACTGCCCTCTGCCTGCCCCCAAACCCATCCAACACCGCAGTCCGCCTTTCCCCAAAATCATCCACCACCACCCTCCACCTGTCCCCATACCCATCCAACACCACCCTCCGCCTGTCGCCAAACCCATCCAATACCACCCTACACCTGTCCTCAAGCCCATCCGACACCATCCTACACCTGCCATCCAATACCGTTCTCTACCCGCCCCCAATCCTGTCCAACACCGCCCTGCACCCGCCCCCAAACTGTCCAACACCGTCCTCCGCCCACCCCCAAACCCATCCTACACTAACCTTCACTTATCGCCCAAACCCAACCAACACCGCCCTCCGCCTGTCCCCAAGCCAATCCAAAACCGCCCTCCACCTGTCCCTAAACCCATCCAACACCGTCCTCCGCCCACCCCCAAAACCATCCACCACCACCCTCCGTCTGTCCCCAAATACATCCAACACCAACCTCCGCCTGTCCCCAAACCCATCCAACACTGCCCTCCACCTATCCCCCAAACCATCCAACACCGCCCTCTGCCTGCCCCCAAACCCATCCAACACCGCCCTCTGCCTGCCCCCAAACCCATCCAACACCGCACTCCGCCTGCCCCCAAACCCATCCTACATCGTCCTCCACTTATCCCCAAACCCATCCAACACCGCCCTCCGCCCACCCCCAAAATCATCCAACACCACCCTCTGCCTGTCCCCAAACCCAACCAACACCGCCTGTCCCCAAACCCATCCAACACCGCCCTCCGCCTGTCCCCAAAACCAACCAACACCACCCTCCGCCTGTCCCGAAACACATCTAACACCACCCTCCACCTATCCCCAAACCCATCCAACACCACCCTCCGCCCGCCCCACACCCATCTAACACCGCCCTACACCTGTCCCCAAATCCATCCAACACCATCCTCCACCTGTTCCCAAACTCAACCAACACTGCCCTCTGCTGTCCCCTAACCCATCCAACACCACCCACCACCTGTCCCCAAACCCATCCGACACCATCCTCCACCTGCCGCCAAACCCGTCCAATACCGTTCTCTACCCGCCCCCAATCCCGTCTAACACTGCCCTCCTCCCACCCCCAAACCCGTCCAACATCGACATTCATGCACCCCTAAACCAGTCCAACTCCGCCCTCCGCCCTCCTCACTCCGCCCACCGCCAAACCCATTCAACACCACCTTTCGCCTATCGCCCAAACCCATCCAACACCACCCTCCACCTACCCCCCCAAAGCCATTCAACACCGCCCTCCGCCTGTCCCCAAGCCCATCCAACACCACTCTCCACCCGTCCCCAAACCCACCAACACCACCTTCCGCCCACCCCCAAACCCATCCAACACTGCCCTCCACCTATCCCGCAAACCATCCAACACCGCCCTCTGCCTGCCCCAAACCCATCCACCACCGCACTCCGCCTTTCCCCAAAATCATCCACCACCACCCTCCACCTGTCCCCATACCCATCCAACACCACCCTCCGCCTGTCGCCAAACCCATCCAATACCACCCTACACCTATCCTCAAGCCCATCCGACACCATCCTACACCTGCCATCCAATACCGTTCTCTACCCGCCCCCAATCCTGTCCAACACCGCCCTGCACCCGCCCCCAAACTGTCCAACACCGTCCTCCGCCCACCCCCAACCCATCCTACACTAACCTTCGCCTATCGCCCAAACCCAACCAACACCGCCCTCCGCCTGTCCCCAAGCCAATCCAAAACCGCGCTCCACCTGTCCCCAAACCCATCCAACACCGTCCTCCGCCCACCCCCAAAACCATCCACCACCGCCCTCCACCTATCCCCAAACCCACCCAACACCGCCCTCTGCCTGCCCCCAAACCCATCTAACACAGCCCTCCACCTGCCCCCAAACCCATCCTACATCGTCCTCCACTTATCCACAAACCCATCCAACACCGCCCTCCGCCCACCCCCAAAATCATCCACCACCACCCTCCACCTGTCCCCATACCCATCCAACACCACCCTCCGCCTGTCCCCAAACCCATCCAACACCGCCCTCCACCTGAACCCAAGCCCATCCGACACCATCCTACACCTGCCGCCAAATACGTTCAATACCATTCTCTACTTGCCCCCAATCCTGTCCAACACTGCCCTGCACCCGGCCCCAAACCCATCTAACACTGTCCTCTGCCCACCCCCATACCCATCCTACACTACCCTTCGCCTATTGCCCAAACCCATCCACCACCACCCTCCGCGTGTCCCCAAACCCATACATCACTGCCCTCCGCCCACCCCCAAAACCATCTACCACCACCATCCGCCTGTCCCCAAATCCATCCAACACTGTCCTCTGCCTGTCCCCAAACCCAACCAACACCGTCCTCCGCCTGTCCCCAAGCCCATCCAACACCACCCACCACCTGTCCCCAAATCCATCCAACACTACCCTCCGCCTGTCCCCAAAACCATCCAACACCACCCTCCGCCCGTCGCAAATCCATCCAACACTGCCCTCCACCTGTCCCCAAAACCAACCAACACCACCCTCCGCCTGTCCCCAAACCCATCCAACACCGCCCTCCACCTGTCCCGAAACACATCTAACACCACCCTCCACCTATCCCCAAACCCATCCAACACCACCCTCCGCCCGCCCCACACCCATCTAACACCGCCCTACACCTGTCCCCAAATCCATCCAACACCATCCTCCACCTGTTCCCAAACTCAACCAACACCGCCCTCTGCTGTCCCCTAACCCATCCAACACCACCCACCACCTGTCCCCAAACCCATCCGACACCATCCTCCACCTGCCGCCATACCCGTCCAATACCGTTCTCTACCCGCCCCCAATCCCGTCTAACACCGCCCTCCTCCCGCCCCCAAACCCGTCCAACATCGACCTTCATGCACCCCCAAACCAGTCCAACTCCGCTCTCCGCCCTCCTCCCTCCGCCCACCGCCAAACCCATTCAACACCACCCTTCGCCTATCGCCCAAACCCATCCAACACCACCCTCCACCTACCCCCCCAAAGCCATCCAACACTGCCCTCCGCCCGCCCCCATACACATCCAACAACGCCCTCCGCCCGCCATCAAAACCATCCAACGCCACCCTCCTCCTGTCCCCAAACCCATCCACCACCACACTCCGCCTGTCCACAAATACATCCAACACCATCCTCCGCCTGTCCCCAAGCCCATCCAATACCACCCACCACCTGTCCCCAAAACCATCCAACACTGCCCTCCGCCGCCCCAAACCCATGCAACACCGCCCTCCACCTGTCCCCAACCCCAACCAAAACCGCCCTCCGCCTGTCCCCAAACCCATCCAACACCGCCCTCCACCTGTCCCTAAACCCACCCGATACCGTCCTCCACTCGATGCCAAATTCATCCAACACCGACTTTCACCCGCCCCCAAACCAGTCCAACACTGCCCTCCACCCACCCACAAACCCATCCAATACCACCCTTCGCCTGTCCCCAAACCCATCCAACACCACCCTCAGCCCACCCCCAAAACCATCCGCCACCACATTCTGCCTGTCCACAAATCCATCCAAAACCATCCTCCGCCTGTCCCCAAACCCATCCAACACCACCCTCAGCCCACCCCCAAAACCATCTGCCACCACATTCTGCCTGTCCACAAATCCATCCAAAACCATCCTCCGCCTGTCCCCAAACCCAACCAACACCACCCTCAGCCCACCCCCAAAACCATCCGCCACCACATTCCGCCTATCCACAAATCCATCCAAAACCATCCTCCGCCTGTCCCCAAACCCAACCAACACTGCCCTCTGCCCGTCCCCAAACCCAACCAACACTGCCCTCCGCCCGCCCCAAACCCATCCAACTACGCCCTTCACCCACCCCCAAACCCATCCAACACTGCCCTCTGCCCGTCCCCAAACCCATCCAACACTGCCCTCCGCCTATCCCCCAAACCAATTCAACAACGCTCTCCGCCCGCTGCCAAACCCATGCAACACCGCCCTCCACCCGTCCCCAAACTCATCCAACACCGCCCTCCACCTGTCCCCAAACTCATCCAACACTGCCCTCCACCCGCCCCCAAACCCACCCAACACCACCCTCCACCCGCCCCCAAACCCATCCAACACCGCCCTCCACCCGCCCCCAAACCCACCCAACACCACCCTCCACCCGCCCCCAAACCCATCCAACACCACCCTCCACCCGCCCCCAAACCCATCCAACACCACCCTCCACCCGCCCCCAAACCCATCCAACACCGCCCTCCACCCGCCCCCAAACCCATCCAATACCGCCCTCTGCCTATTCCCCACACCCATCCAATACCACCCTTTGCCCGCCCCAAACGCATCCAACACCGCCCTCCACCTGTCCCCAAACCCATCCCACACTTCACTCCACCTATACCCAAAGCCATCCAACACCGCCCTCCGCCTGTCCCCAATCCTATCCAACACCGCCCTCCGCCTGTCCCCAATCCTGTCCAACTCCGCTATCCGCCTGCTCCCAAACCCGTCCAATATCGCCCTCCACCTGTCCCTTAACCCATCCAACACCGCCCTCCGCCCGCTCCCAAACCCATCCAATACCGTCCTCCTCCTTTCCCCAAACCCATCCAACACTGCCCTCCGCCTGTCCCCAAACCTATCCAACACCGCCCTCCATCTGTCCCCAAACCCATCCAATGCCGCCCTCTGCCTGCCCCCAAAACCGTCCAACACCGCCCTCTGCCTGTCCCCATACCCATCCAACACCGCCCTCTGCCTTTCCCCAAACCCATCCAACACCGCCGCCCGCCTGTCCCCAAACCCATCCAACACCACCCTCCGCCTGCCCCCAATCCCATCTGACACCACCCTCTGCCTGTCCTCAAACCCGTCCAACACGGCCCTGCAGCTGCCAAACCCACTGTCCAACTCAAGTCCCCACCCCTACCCCCGGGTGCCCCGCCTCCTCTGCACCCCTGCCCCGCCCCCTGTGCATCCCGCTCCCCCTCCTGGGCAGCCAGTGTGGACACCAACAGTAAGACAGCTGCTGCCTTTGGTGGGTAAGTCTCCAAATAGCGCAGGCGCATGCATACACATGCACACGCACACGCACACACACACACGCGCTCAGACAGCCACAAACACAACATTTTACTACAACATTTTGACAAGGTCCACCACTGCCCTGTACAGGCCAATGTTTGAGAGAATATCTGGGGAAAGGGTGGTTAGGATTCACCCCTGTGTAGAACTCCAGGGAAAGTGTGGGGAAAGGGAGAGGGTGTGGGAGGTCAGTCATCTGGAGATGGTACCTGGGCTCGACGTCCAAGACTGTTCTCGGCAGCATTTCAGTCAGCTGAGATCAGTTTTACTCAGTGTGAACAAAAGACACGATCAGGGTTGAAACAGCACTTTGATGTAATGTTTCTATCGGGACCTCGGGATGTCCTTCGGATAATCCGATATTAGGATAATTGATATTTGGATAATAGAGGTCCCTCTGTATTCATTTATTGCTTCCCCTATCTCCTCAGACTCCCCGCACAACTTCCCACTACTGTCCTTGATTGGCCCTAATCTTACTGTCATCATTCTTTAATTCCTGACATACCTATGGAAAGCCTTAGGGTTTTTCTTGATGCTGTCTGCCAAAGAGTTCTCATGTCCCCTCCTGGCTCTTCTGAGCTCTCTCTTTAAGTCTTTCTTGGCTGAACTGTAACTCTCAAGCACCCTAACTGAGCCTTCAGATCTCATCCTTACATAAGCCTCTTCTTCCTCTTGACAAAAGCTCTTCAGTAAACCCCAGCTCCCTCGCTTGACCGCTTCCTCCCAGCCTGATGGGTACACACTTATCAAAGGCACAGTAGCTATTCCTTGAATAAGCTCCACATTTCAACTGTGCCCATCCCTGCAGTTTCCTTCCTCGTCCTGTGCATCCTAAATCTTGCCTATTTGCATGATTATTGCCTTTCCCCCAGCTATAACTCTTTCGCTGTGGTATATACCTATCCCTGCCCATTGCCACTGTAAACATAACCATATTGTGGTCACTATGGCCAAAGTGCTCACCTACCTCCAAATCTAAAACCTGGCTGGGTTCAAATCCAATGTGGCCTCCCCACTTATTGGCCTATCTACATACAGTGCCAGGAAACTCTCCTGCATACATTGGACAACAACTGATCCATCTGAAGTACTTGAACTATAGTATTTCCAGTCAATATTTGGAAAGTTAAAGACCCCACAACAACTGTCCTGTTACTCTCGCTCCTGTCCAGAATCATTTTTGCTACCCTTACCTCCACATCTCTGGAACTATTTAGAGGCCTATAGAAAACTCTCAACAGGGTGACCTCTCCTTTTCTATTTCTAACCCTCACCCCATACTACCTCAGTAGACAAGCCCTCAAATGTCCTTTCTGCTACTGGAATACTGCCCTTGACTAACAATGCCACACCTCCCCCTTTTTTAGCATTTTCTCTGTGCTCTGACTGAAGCATCTAAATCCTGGAACCTGCAACAACCATTCCTGTCCCTGCTCTTTCCATGTCTCCGAAATGGCCCCAACATCGAAATGCCAGGTACCAACCCACGCTACAAGTTCACCCACCTTATTCTGGATGCTCCTGGCACTGAAGTTGACACACTTCAAACTACCTGTCCTGCTTGCCAGTCCACTCCTGCCTCCTTGAAACCTTATTTCTGACCTCACTACTCTCAACCTCCTGGACACTGGAAGTACAATTTAGGTTCACATCCCCCTCTTGCATTTGTTTAACCCCACCTGAAGAGCATTAGCAAATTCCCCCAGCCCCCCACCCCCAATCCCAGGATATTGGTACCCCTCTGGGTCAGGTGTAGACCATCCTGTTTGTAGAGGTCCCACCTCTCCCAGAATGAGCCCCAATTATCCAGGTATCTGAAACCCTCCCTCCTGCACTATCCCTGTAGCGATGTGTTCAACTCCTCTCTCTCCCTATTCCCTGCCTTGCTAACCCGTGGCATGGGCAAGAGACCATAGATAGCAACTCTGTTTGTCCTAGCTCTAGGGTTCCACCTTCGCTCCCTGAATTGCTGCCTTATATACCCATCCCTTTCTCTACCTATGCCGTTGGTGCCTATGTGGACCACAACTTGGGGCTGTTCCCCCAGCCCCTCCCTCTCCTGAGTTCTTGGCCTGAAAAAGTTGAACTCAATGTCAGTTAGAGAGTTGTAAAGTGCCTAATCAGATGAAGACATGCTTCTTGAGTTTATGTTGAGCTTCACTAGAGCCGTGTAGGCCGAGGGCAGAGAGGTCAGGGGGAGAACAGGACGCTGACTTCCAGATTCCCCCCTCCCTGTGTGTCTGGGTGGGTCTCTGTCAAAGACTGCCCTGTAGAAGGGCACTCTCTCTACCCCTCCCCCCCCCACCCCTTTCTTTTCAGGGTTCTTTTTGTTTGAACATTTTTAATAAAAGGGCGGCAAGCTCTGTTGCTCACTTAGAGCTGGATTCCCATTGGCCTTTTGGCCACAGGATTCCGCTCGCTGATCCTAATTGGACAGAAGCTTGTCTCTATGTAAATTCATTTGCTGTTTTAAAATCCAAACTTTAAAATGAGATTCTGCCCCAATCACTTCTCCCTGGGGATGTGGTTCTGACAATCCCAGCTTCAGCACTACCCTGAGTTGTTCCCAAACTCAGGAGGAAATACAATCTATCGAAAAGGTGGTCAAAATCGTGTTTATGGTAAGATTCAAAAATTGACTTCCTTATGCTACAATTTTCAGTCAGTTCTTTTTAATATTAACATTTCATGTGGAAATTAATTTCTTGATTGTGGGCCAGGTTGGCATCCACTGACCATCCCTTGTTATCTGAGAGGATGCGTGATAGGGATATCCTTGAACCAGGAATTATGGTGCTCCTACAGTCGCAGCTATTGGGAATTCCAGGGTGCTGACTCAGGAAAAATGAAGGAATCCAAATCCAGCTGGATTGCGACTTGAGGAGCTTGCAGGGATAGTGCTGCTGTTGTCATTCTGGGTAGTATTGTTCATGAACCAGTTACTGCTGTGCATTTGGTGTCTTTCTCGGCTAGAGAATGTGCCAGGGTGTGGAGGGATATTATTAAATACAGTGTATCCTCAAGAAAGTCACTATACCCTCAATATTGTGATGAAAGTTGTGTATTGATTTATAAATATTAACACCATTTTGTATGATTTTGGATCTTAAACTAGTGGCAAACGGGGTGGAGATCTATTTTTCTGGGAGCTTAAACATTAAAGAGGTCAGTCTTTCCAGAACCATGATTTTAAACCAGTATGCATCATGGAGTGTTAATGGATGTTGGTTTATATGATGGGGATTTACGATTAAGAGAGAAAATGTTAGCTTGCTTAAAACTATTAAGAATTGACTTTAGCTTAAACAAGGCAAGGATTGGAAAGCTATTCAGTTCAGCAGGAACCTGACTGAAGTCAAACACAAGTATAATCTCTTTAGTAATAGGAGATTGTTCAGAGTTGTGAGAGAAGTGAGTTAACTCAGTGGAAGAGTTTAGCTGGTGGAGTTTCCAGTGCAGATGTGTCTGATGAGAACTGAAAACTGTGTTGCTGGAAAAGCACAGCAGGTCAGGCAGCATCCAAAGAGCAGGAGAATCGATGTTTCGGGCAAAATATATGAACAAACCTGGATTGTGCTAAGTCTCCTGCTCCGTGGATGCTACCTGACCTGCTGCGCTTTTCCAGCAACACATTTTTCAGCTCTGATCTCCAGCAAATGCAGTCCTCACTTGCTCCTAGTGTGTTTGATGAGAGACCTGTACTAATTATTCAAGATGTGAAGGAGCCGGTGTTGGACTGGAGTGGACGAAGTTAAAAATCACACAACACCAGGTTATTTCCTGATGAAGGGCTTATGCCTGAACTGTTGATTCTCCTGCCCCTCGGATGCTGCCTGAACGGCTATGCTTTTCCTGCAACACATACTTCGACTCTGATCTCCAGCATCTGCAATCCTCACTTTCTCCTAACAGCAGGTTATAGTCCAACAGGTTTATTTGGAATTACTAACTTTTGGAGCGCTGTTCCTTCATCAGGTAGGTGTGGAGCAGAATCATAAGACACAGAATAAATAGCAAAAGATCACAGTGTCATGCAACTGCAATGATATATGAACAAACCTGGATTGTGCTAAGTCTTTCAACTTTTAGAATGGGTTCTACAAGATGAACGACTTAACAGCAATCTAGGTTTGTTCAATATATATTTCAGTTGCATGGCACTGTCATCTTTTGCTATAAATTCTGTGCCTTATGATCCTGCTCCACAGCCCCCCGATGAAGGAGCAGCACTGAAATAAAACTAGTGTTTCCAATAAACCTGTTGGACTATAACCTGGTGTTGTGTGACTTTTAACTTGGGCATTCAAAACTGATAAAGTTTAAGATTGTGTGAGTGGTCAAGGTCAAAGGGCCCACACCTCATAGGATGGAAACTGTGAAGGCGTAGTTAGTTTAAATTGATAGGAAAGAGATTTCTTTGGATTTAGATTCTTTGCAATGTGATGGTGTGAGAGAACAGATGGGATTTTGTTTTGCTGTGCATTTTGAAATCTTTCAAATTTGTTAATCTCTTGAATAGTAACACATACTCAAATTAATTCCTGTCAGCTTTCATTGAATAAACGACAGAGTTTCTCAAGGAATTAATATTCTGAGAATTGTTTGATCTGTTCACTCACAGGATGTAACCTTTTGAAGATGACAATTTTCTTATAAATGTCATTCTGTGTAGTTGGGTTACATACAAGCTATTCTGAAGGCTCACATCCTGAAGTAGCAGTTCTCGGTTCAAAACGATGCTCAGCAACATTTCACAGCTTTGACAGGGAAGACAAATCTACAAGGACTTGGTTTTTCATCACAAATATCACAGTCCTATTTATTGTAAACTCATCATCAGTCTTTGTGTTGCAATCAATACCTTAGGAATAGGCAGCTCTGATCTTACACAAGAAGTACAACAATGAAACAGGCTATTTGGCCCAACTATTCTGTGCTGATGTTTACTCTCTCCATAAGTAAGGAACAGTCTTGGAGATAGCACAAATCAAGCATATTCCAATGGTATTGGTCAGACATTGAGAGGGGGTCTCGGTCCTGGTGTCAGGATTGAGTGATAGTCATTGTCTGTTCTTGGCTTTGGGATATTGCTGAATTGTTGATTTGATCCAAATGCTCAAATACATCATCCACAGGATCAGAATATGGAATAATCTCTGAATTTTCTGAAAATAAAACGTACCTTAACAAACTTCTTGTATTCTGGGAAACTCTCATGTTCTATGATATTAACTCTTGTTTGATGTATTTCTAGAAGTTTTTCCAATAATCTTCCAAGAGAGATTGCTGATTCAATGTGAGCTAAGTTAAAAATCGCACAACACCAGGTTATAGTCCAACAGGTTTATTTGGAAACACTAGCTTTAGGAGGTGCTGCTCCTTCATCAGGTGACAACCATCTGATGAAGGAGCATCGCTCCAAAAGCTAGTGTTTCCAAATAAACCTGTTGGACTATAACCTGGTGTCGTATGATTTTTAAATTTGTCCACCTCAGTCCAACACCGATTTCTAAATCATGACTACCAACGTGAACTTCGAGTGCATTTCTAAAAGAACAGATTTAAAGCCGATGTTATTTCACAGTAAATCAGTGGAGGGTGAGAGGAGAGAATGGCAGGGTGTGTCTCCCTGATGAAGCATGGCAACCAGTATACTGTGTTCACAAAACAAAACAGCTCATTTTGACAGCTCCGATTGCTCTCACACAGACAGACAGTGAGAAGCACCTGCCTTTATTTGGAGCAGGTTGTATCTCACAGTACACCATTAGCAGCTAATCCGGATTGGTCGTGAGTTAAAATCACTCAGATTTACTAGATCTCTTCATTCAAGTCTTTATTCACAAAGGGTGAAGTGATGGACTGGTTGTATTCTCACTGGGCTTGTAATCCAGAGATCCAAGTAATCTTCCAGGCATCTGAGTTCAAATACCTTCATGACAATTGGTAGAATTTGAATTCAATGAGGATCTGGAATTAAGAGTTGAATGATGACCATGTAACTACTGTCAATTGTTGGAAAAATATATCTGGTTCACAATTTCCCTTAGGAATGGAAATCTGCCCTTTTCAGCTGGTCTGACCTACATGTGACTCCAGACCCATGGCATTGTGGTTAATTTTTAACTGTCTCTGAAATGGCCTAGCCCCTGGGAGCTATAAACCTGTGAGTCTGATAGTGGTGGAGGGTAAGTTTTGGAGGTGATTCTGAAAGATAGGATTTACATGTATTTGGATAGCCAAGGACTGATTAGGGATTGTCCGCATGATCATGTGCGAGGAAAATCGTGTCTCACAAACTTGAGTGTTTTGAGGAAGTAACCAAAAATAATTGATGAAGGTGGGGTGGTAATGTAAGTTGTTTACTTGGGTTTTAGTAAAGTCTTTGATAAAGTTCTGCATAGTAGACTAATGAATAAGGACATCTCGATCAATTGGGTCAATGGGCTGAGGAGTGGCAGAAAGAGTTTAATTTGGATAAATGCGAGCATTACATTTTGGTAAAACAAATTCATTCTATTTCTACCTTTTCCCAGTTCTGAGGAAAGGTCATTGCTTTGAAACATTGGGGTGAATGTATTCCTGCTGATGTCAAGTTGAGAGTGGTGAGATGTTGGCTGATCCTGCTTCAGTGATCATTGAGTGCATCTTGTCAGCAAAAACCTATCAGTCAGACAGGCCCAGGGTTGCAGTATGTTGGTAAAGGCGGGCATCAGGACACACAGGAGTAGCCACTGGGCACACATGGATCAAAGGCTCTATCTCCTAAAGTCTGCTAAACGGCTGGTAGAGGGCACCCTGCCAATGGTAGCAGGTCATGAGTTGGTGCTGAGTGGGAGGTCACCTTCCCTGCCATTGGCACCTCACAGTGACCTCCTTCACTCTCGACAGATGCTATCAGACTCACTGAATGCTCTCAGTAGTTTCTATATACATTATCTATTAATAGCATAGTTCCAGAAGTTTCCATTTTGTTTCTACAGTTCATAGTGAATTCTCCCTAAAACAAATCAAATGGATTTGAAGCAAGGGATGGAGTGAAGGTGAGAGGAGGGTTTGCGCCTTTTGCCATTAGCTCGGTTTGCAGAGAGTTATGGAGTCATAGAGATGGACAGCAAGGAAACAGACCCTTCGGTCCAATCTGTCCATGCCGACCAGATATCCCAACCCAAACTAGTCCCACCTGCCAGCACCCCGCCCATATCCCTCCAAACCCTTCCTATTCATATACCCATCCAAATGCCTCTTAAATGTTGCAATTGTACCAGCCTCCACCACATCCTCTGGCAGCTCATTCCATACACACACCACCCTCTGTGTGAAATGGTTGCTCTTTTATATCTTTCTCCTCTCACCCTAAACCTATGCCCTCTAGTTCTGGACCCCCCGACCCCAGGGAAAACACTTTGCCTATTTACCCTATCCATGCCCCTCATCATTTTGTAAACCTCTATAAGGTCACCCCTCAGCCTCTGTAGCTCCAGGGAAAACAGCCCCAGCCTGTTCAGCCTCTCCCTATAGCTCAAATCCTCCAACCCTGACAACATCCTTGTAAATCTTTTCTGAACCCTTTCAAGTTTTACAGCATCTGTCCAATAAGGAGACCAGAATTGCACACAATATTCCAACAGTGGCCTAACCAATGTCCTGTACAGCCACAACATGACCTCCCAACTTCTGTACTCAATACTCTGACCAATAAAGGAAAGCATACTAAATGCTTTCTTCACTATCCTATCTACTTGCAACTCCACTTTCATGGAGCTATGAACCTGCACTCCAAGGTCTCTTTGTTCAGGAATACTCCCTAGGACCTTACCATTAAGTGTATAAGTCCTGCTAGGATTTGCTTTCCTAAAATGCAGCACCTTGCATTTACCTGAATTAAACTCCATCTGCCACTTCTCAGCCCATTGGCACATCAGATCAAGATCCTGTTGTAATCTGGGGTAACCCTCTTCACTGTCCACTACACCTTCAATTTTGGTGTCATCTGCAAACTTACTAACTGTACCTCTTATGCTCACATCCAAATCATTTATGTAAATGACAAAAAGTAGAGGACCCAGCACCGATCCTTTGTGGCACTCCAGTCTCCAGTCTGAAAAACAACCCTCCAGCACCACCCTCTGTCTTCTACCTTCGAGCCAGTTCTGTATCCAAATGGCTAGTTCTCCCTGTATTCTGTGAGATCTAACCTTGCTAATCAGTCTCCCATGGGGAACCTTGTCGAACGCCTTACTGAAGTCCATATAGATCACATCTACTTCTTTGCCCTCATCAATCTTCTTTGTTACTTGCTCAAAAAACTCAATCAAGTTTGTGAGACATGATTTCCCACACACAAAGCCATGTTGACTATCTCTAATCAGTCCTTGCCTTTCCAAATACATGTACATCCTGTCCCTCAGGATTCCCTCCAACAACTTGCGCACCACCGACATCAGGCTCACTGGCTTGTCCTTACCACTCCTCTTAAACAGTGGCACCACGTTTGCCAACCTCCAGTCTTCCAGCACCTCACCTGTGACAATCGATGATACAAATATCTCAGCAAGAGGCCCAGCAATCACTTCTCCAGCTTCCCACAGAGTTCTCAGGTACACCTGATCAGGTCCTGGGGATTTATCCACATTTACCCGTTTCAAGGCATCCAGCACTTCCTCCTCTGTAATATGGACATTTTGCAAGGTATCACCATCTATTTCCCTACAGTCTATATCTTCCATATCCTTTTCCACAGTAAATACTGATGCAAAATATTCATTTAGTATCTCCCCCATTTTCTGTGACTACACACAAAGGCCGCCTTGCTGAACTTCGAGAGATTCTGAGTCAAATCCTTAGGTTGGCCTCGATGCAAGTTCCATCAAATAAAAGTAGATTTTCCTGTGCTCGTTGGGTATGAGAGATATTCCCATAAAAGAAAACACTATTTCAATTTGTACATTTTTTTTTCCAGGTAGGAAATGTCCAAAGGAACTTAACTGAAGCTTTATTCATTGATTCCAAAGGGAAGTCATGATTCACTTAAAATTGTCTCATATGTAGTCATGATTTTTAGGAACACAACTACAATTTTGATGAACTGTAATTGGTCTTTACAGATGACAGTCTCAAATATGAATTGTGGACTTCACCGGTTTCCTCATTTCCCCTCCCCCCCCACCTTACCCCAGTTCCAACCTTCCAGCTCAGCATCATCCCCATGACCTGTCCTACCTGCCAATCTTCCCTCCCACCTATCCGCTTCACCCTCCTCTCTGACCTATCACCTCCATCCTTACCCCCATCCACCTATTGTACTCTTGGCTACCTTCTCCCCAGTCCCACACCCCTCCCATTTATCTCTCCACCCCAGAGACTCCCTGATGAAGTCCTTTTGCCCAAAACATCGATTCTCCTGCTCCTTGGATACTGCCTGACCTGCTGTGTTTTTCCAGCACCACTCTAATCCACACTCTGATCTCTAGTATCTGCAGTCCTCACTTTTGCCTCAAATATGAAATTGTCACTTGAGTTGTTTAGTGGGCGGCACGATGGCACAGTGGTTAGCACTGCTGCCTCACAGCACCAGAGGCCTGGGTTCAATTCCCGCCTCAGGCGATTGACTGTATGGAGTTTGCACCTTCTCCCCGTGTCTGCGTGGGTTTCCTCCGGGTGCTCCGGTTTCCTCCCACAGTCCAAAGATGTGCGGGTCAGGTGAATTGGCCATGCTAAATTGCCCGTAATGTTAGGTAAGAGGTAAAGGTAGGGGTAGGGGTATGGGTGGGTTGCGCTTCGGCAGGTTGGTGTGGACTTGTTGGGCCGAAGGGCCTGTTTCCACACTGTAAGTAATCTAATCACTGTTTGATATGTTATGTCATTCGTTAAAAAAAATGTTTTAGAGTAACTGTTTATTCTGAAAACAGGGAGAAATGCCATGAGAGGTTGGCTAACAATTGTGACATTTTACAAAGACCATATTTTATTGTAAAAAAAATAAGCAATTAACAATTGTGCTCTGACTGGTTAACAGGTTTATGACAAAACCCAATAACCTCTTTAGATAGTTTCCTCACGGACTACTTTCTTCACAGTGAGCATCACTGGCTGTGTATTGCCCATTCCTAATTGCCCCTTGAGAAGGTGGTGAGTTGCTTCTTGAACTGCTACAGAGCTTGGGGCACGGGGCACTCACAATGCCCTTAGGGAGGGCATTCTAGGATTGTGATCCTGCAATAGTGAAGGGAACGGTGATATACTTCCAAGTCAGGAATGGTGAGTGGCCTGGAGGGAAAGGTGCAGGTGGTGGTGTTCCTATGTATCTGCTGCCCTTCTCCTTCTAAGGGGTAGAGGTCATGGATTTGGGAGGAGTTGTTGGAGGAATTTGGTGCATCTTGTAGAAGGTACACATGGCTGATACTGAGTGACAATGGTGAAGCAAAAATTACTGGATCCAGCTAGTTTCACATTTAAATCTCATGGTCTGCAGTTTCCGCTCAATTCCATTGGTTTTCTTGATGCATTTTGCCTGGAATTGATGTAACCTGTGCAAATGACTGGAATTTTAAGCACAAATTAGCTTAAGTGCAACTTGTATTTCAACCATCGATTCTGCTGGTCCAGCAGGTTCTGTGCATTAAACCAGCCATGACCCAAGGCTGGATTGATCACCATTAAGAATTTCTGCTAATTGCAATCATTGATGGCCCTTAAGGGAGGTTTTAAAAATTAAACTGGTTGTTTTGGGCACAAGGACAGATGTTAAAAGCTTTTAAATGTGACTTTTGTTTTAATTTACAAAGAAGCTTACCAAGAAACTTCAACATAATGAACAAGTAGTTGTATTTATTTTTTATGAAACTGAATTTCAATCACTTGCAATTTAGTTACTCAGCGGTGGGGGTTTTTATCACTGTCATTAAAATGCTTACTGAATGGGACAAGCTTCACAAGTTAGGACTTTCGAATCCATGAAGACAAAGTTCCTAAAGCAAACTATGAAACCTCAATAAATTAAGTTCTAAAACACTGCATGATAAATAAACTGGACCTGGTTGCTCCTGCAGGTCATCATTTCAATGTTTGTGCACAAAACGTGGCACAGCAGGTTGGAAAAGTGATTCATAAGGCAAGTGGCATCCTGGATTTTATAAATGGAGGCACAGAGTACAAGAGCAAAGACATGTACGAAATCATAACCATAAGGAAAATATGGAATTACATCAAAGTGTTTGCTCACTTGTAAAGGGATGAAATGTAGTTTTCTTGAGGAGTAAGAATATCTGGTCCTTGTGACAGACAACCATTGACCTGTAAACAGTACCAATAGAAAGCTGCATCACCACAAGGCCAGAGAAGGCACATTTGTAAGGAGCTGTGTTAAACAAACATGAATGAGGAGTAGAAATAAGGTTACTCATCTCCCCAAACCTGCTCTGCAGCTAATCTGATTGAGTATTTGCATTTCTACCAATCTCTCATAATATTTCACCCCCTTGCTTAACGAGAATCTTCCTATCTCTGCCTAAAGGGATTTGAGCACTCTGCTCTCAGCATCTTCTCAGGAAAAGAGTTCCAACCTTCTGAGAGAAAAGACATGCCTAATCTCTGGTTCAAATGGACAATCTAGACTTTGAAAACCTCGGGCTGAGGGATTGGCACCAATTCCAGGGCAGGTGAGACTTCGAGAAGATGGATGGCTCACACCTTGAGAGGGCCAGGACTAACATCTCGGAAGAATGATTTGGAGGTGCCGGTGTTGGACTGGGTGGACAAAGTTAAAAATCACACAACACCAGGTTATAGTCCAACAGGTTTAATTGGAAGCACCATAAGACACAGAATTTATAGCAGAAGATTACAGTGATACAATATACATTGAACAAAGCTAGAATGTTAAGTTTTTAACCCTTTAGAATGGACTTGCTGGTTTCAGTTCTTTAATATGTAAATCCCAGAGCTTCTTTTGAGTCACATTCTCAAGATACTGTAAGATTTTATAAGAAAAGGTGAGATCTCAGCTCAGATAATGCCTCAAAGGTGTGAGTCAGACCAATCTTGAGTCAAACTGGTTCTATTTCTCAAGTGGAAAACATTATATGGACTCACTGCCTGCATTGACTGCTTGCAGGTTCTGCACTTTTTGAGCAATAAGGAATGCATCTGCAAATACAAATTCACCCCATAAACTTACACTTGTGTGTACATGTAGGAGAGAGAGAGAGAGAGAGAGAGAGAGACAGAGTGAGTGTGTACATGTGAGTGTAAGTGCATGAGAGAGTGTGGGTTTGCATAAGTGCAGGCTTGGTAAAGTATGTGTGTGGGTGTGATGGGGTATTAGCCTGTGACAGGGTGTGTGCATGGGTGAGTGCGGGAGGTATATATGTGTGCATATGAGAGAGGCTTTATGTGAGTGTCCGTGTGTGTGTGTGTGTGTGTGTGAGAGAGAGAGAGTGTATAGTGTAGTGGGGTCACCTATAGTGTGACATGAACCCAAGGTCCCAGTTGAGGCCATCCTCATGGGTACTGAACTTGGCCATCAGCCCCTGCTTGGCCACTTTGTGTTGCTGCCTGTCCTGAAGTCTGCCTTGGAGGATGGTCACCGAAGGTCCGAGGCTGAGTGTCCCTGACCACGGAAATGTTCCCCGAGTGGGAGGGAATATCCCTACCTGGTGGGTTGTTGTGTGGTGTCCATTCATCCATTGTCATTGCCTCTGCACAGCTACGATCTAGAATGGTGGGGCAGGCTTGAACAGCCTTCCTTTGTTTCTATGTCCCTTCAAGTTTATCACTATTTACCTCACAGTTCAAAACACTTTGAAGTTTTTTGTCAGTTGAAAACTTTGAAATTGAGGCTTATTTATGAAGGAAAGCAGGCCCCACTGCTGACTACAGGGATTGGTGTACGTCCCTTCAGGCCTGAAAACAACTTTTCACCTTGACTCTGTTTCCTGTGGTTCAGCTAATTCCGTACCATACTGTGACTGTTGCTTCTATTTCATGGGCTTCAGTTGAGCTGACTAGCCTGTTTTACCAAACAGTTTTTGGAAAATCCATATTGTTAACAGTTCAACCCTCATTGAAAAAGTTAGAAAAATACAAACTTTCTCTAAGAAACCCATATTGACCTTCCTTACTTAAAAAGCTTCCATAAAGCTTTTCCCATTACTGGTTCAATGGATTGGCCTGGTCTCTCTGCTGGTAAGTTTTATTTAAGGCAAAGTTGCATTAATATTTAAGTGATTTATGCTGTCAATAAAGTATAACAGTGATGTGTATACCCCCCTGCACAATGTTTCTATTACTTAGGGTGTGTTCTTACATTGATTATGTGGACCTCTTGATTACCCAGAATATTTGATCAGTGGGCACACTCCTGTTTCCATATTTGCTAGTTAATAAAAATTTGCTGTCATAACCTTCACTTCCTCCTCCCCTCAGGCTCTCTCTGAACTTACCTCCTGCTCTCTCACCGTCGTTGCTGCGAAACTGCTGATTGCCTCCCCTCCTCGTCTCACACTTGCCAATTCTAGAAATGATTTTTTCTCTCTTCAGCTGTTGTTCCTCTCTCCTTGAAATCTGGCTCTTTTCACTCTTTCCCTCCAAAATTTCAATCCTTCATTCCTCTGTCCTTACAAACAATTCCCCTTTGTCCATCCTCCATTTTCTCTGCAAATTCCTAAAATACACGTACACTTTCATGTAAATATGAAATAGGAGCACAAACAGCACATCCAGCCCTTCAAACCTGCTCCTCCATTCAATAACATAATGGTGAATTGGAATGTCACCCCTTCAAATCTGCGCTAATTTTGAAAATCTCCAATGACGATTTCTATCCTGACATAAACTGAAACGGCAATGGATTTTCTGCAGAGTTTGTGTTACGTTCCTCCACTCTCTGTAACTTGCAACAGAAGTAATCGCGATTTTGTCAGGAAGCTGCTCTCATTCTCTGCTGGAATCTTTTACAACAGATTTACATAGAGACAAAGGAATAGGAAGGAGTTGGTCCTTTGAGTGGTGTTTGCTTGCACAGACACACTATTTCAGTGACCGTGGTTTGCTTTTTGCTGCATGTGAAATCTGTTCCACTTCCAATTCTTCAGCTAACACATGGTCAATACTGACTGGTTTTAATTTTACATCCACAAGGACCCACAGCCTTTCCTCCCTCTGCCTCGTCAGTTCCTGGTGGATGTGCATTTGAAGAATTCATGAGCTCATTATGATGCTGATGGTGTAGAAGGTTAATGAACTGCACGAGCATAAGGGAAACTAGAATAAGGCTTCTTCAAGGCTGAACAAAGATGATTCAAACGATTGAGATAATTTCCTGTTCTCATGTAAGTTGCTGCTAATTGTATCCTGTTTAACTTCCATAATTACAAATACATGTGGCCTGTACATGTATAGTACAAGTTAGAGTAGAATTTTGTGAAACATGACAGGATCCCCACTGTCCAAAATTTCTAGGTAGTCATAGCATTCTAGAGTAATACAGAACAGAAGCAGGCCCTTCAGCCCAACTGTTCCATGCCGACCCGTGTTTCAAAACTGAACCAACACCATTTGCCTGCGTTTGGCCCATATCCCTTTCCTATCCTTGTACCTATGCAAATGTCTTTTACATGTTGTATTTGTAACTGCCTCTATCACTTCCTTTGGCAGCCAATATATGCATTATATATTCACTACCCTCTGTGTGGAAAATATGCTCCTTTTAAATTGTTCTCTCTCATCGTAAACATATAGACTCTCGTTCTGGACTCCCCTACCTCAGGGAAAAGGCCTCTACAATGTCACCCGTCAGCCTCCTACACTCCAGGGAAAAATGTCTGAGCCTATCCAGCCTCTCCTTATAACTGAAACCCTCCAAACTTGGTAAACCCCCCTTGTAAATCCTTTTTGCATCCTTTTCAGTTTAATAACATCCTTCCTGTAGCAGGGCAACCAGAATTGTACGCAGCACTCCAGATGTGGCCTAATCAGTGTCTTGTACAGCTGTAACATGATGTCCCAGTTCCTGTATTTAATGACTGATGAAGGCAAGTGTGCCAAATATCATCTCCCCCACCCTGTCTACCTGTGGCGTCACTTGCAAGGAACAATACCTGCACTCCTAGGTCTCTCCATTCGACAATACTGCCCAGGACCCGACTATTAACTGTGGAAGCCCTGCCCTGGATCTCATAAGACCTAGGAGAAAATAAGGACTGCAGATGCTGGAGATCAGAGTCAAGATTGTGGTGCTGGAAAAGCAGAGGGGTCAGACAGCATCCGAGGAGCAGGAAAATTGATGTTTTGGGCATAAGCCCTTCCAGATGAAGGGCTATGCCTGAAACATCAATTCTCCCACTCCTCGGATGCTGCCTGACTTGCTGTGCTTTTCCAGCACCACACTTTTCAACCTTACTAATTAGTCCACCATGTGGAACCTTCTTGAAGGCCTTCCTAAAGTCCACATAGACAGTGTCTATTACTCTGCCTTTATCTATCCTCTTGGTCACCTCTTCAAAACAATTCAATCAACTTTGAGATAAGATTTCCCATGCACAAAGCAATACTGACTGTCCCTAATAAATCCTTGCCTTTCCAAGAGTTCGTAAACCCTGTCTCTCAGAATCCCCTCCAGCAACTTACTCACCACTGACATTAAGCTCACTGATCTATACTTTTCCTGGCTTTTCTTTGCAGCCTTTCTTAAATAATGGCACAAGATTAGCCACTCTGCAGGCGACCGGCACTTCACCCATTGCTGTCAATGATACAAATATCTTCTAGGGACCTAGCAATTTCTTCCCTAGTTTCATAATGTTGTGGGATACACTTGATCAGGTTCTGGAGAGTTTTCTGTCTTTATGCATTTTAGGACATCCACTTCCTCCTCTTCTGTAATGTACTCTTTTGAAGACATCACTATTTATTTCTCAAGTTTCCTAACTTGCATGCCTTTCTCCACAGTAAATTCTGATGAGAAATATTCATTTCGGATCTCACCCATCCCCTATGGGTCCATACATAGATGGCTTTGCTGATCTTTAAGGGGCCCTGTTCTCTCCACAGTTATGCTTTTGTCCTTATTATACTTGTAGAATCTCTTTGGATTATCCTTTACCCCATCTGCCAAAGCTATCTCCTATCCACTCTTTGCCTTCCTGATTTCCCTCTTAAGTCAGCTGGGGAACTGAGCCAAGTAATGACAAATGGAGTTTAATACAGATAAGTGTGGGGTCTTGAATTTTGGAAAGTCAAATCAAGGTGGGAGTTTCGTAGTGAATGGTAGGGCCTTAAGGAGTGTAGTGGAACAGAGGGACCTTGGAGTTCAGGTGCACAGTTCTCCAAAAATGGAGTCACGGGTAGACAGGGCAGTGAAGAAGGCTTTTGGCACATTGGCCTTCATCAGTCAGGGCATTGAGTATAGAAGTTGGGAAGTTATGCTGCAGTTGTACAGGATGTTAGTGAAGCCTCATTTGGATATTATGTTCAGTTTGACTCACCTTGCTATAGGAAGGATGTTATTAAATTGGAAAGAGCGCGGAAGAAATTATAAGGATGTTGCCTGGACTCAAGGGTCTTAGTTATAGGGAAAAGTTGGACAAGCTAAGACTCTTTCCTTAGAGTGGAGACTGAGGGGGGATGTTATAGAAGTGTATAAGATCATGAGTGGCATGGATAGGGTGAATGCACTCAGTCTTTATCCCAGGGTTGGGGAATCAACGAGTAGAGGGCATCAGTTTAGGGTTAGAGGGGAAAAATAAAAGGGAACCTGAGGGCAACCTTTTTGCACAGAAGGTGATACGCAAATGGAATGAACTGCCAATGGAAGTGGCTGATGTGGGTACATTAACAGTTACAAGGTATTTGGACAAATACGTGGTTAGGAAAAGTTTAGAAGGATATGGCGAAAGTGAGAACTGCAGATGTTGGAGATTAGAATCAAAAGTGCAGTGCTGGAAAGGCACAGCAGGTCAGGCAGCATCCGAGGAGCAGGAAAAAACAGGAGAAGGATATGGGCCAAGTGCAGGGAATGGGGTTAGTGTTGATGGACATCTTGGTCGACATAGATCAGTTTGGGTCAAAGGGCTTGTCTCTGTGCTTCATTGACTCTATGACTCTATGAATTGTACTCCTACACTTCCATACTCATAAGAGTGTTTACTTGATCCCATCTGTCTATACCTGACATATGCCTCCTTCCTATTCTTGACCAGAGCCTCAATATCTCTAGTCTTCCAGTATTCCCTACTCCTGTCATCCTTTCCCTTCAGACTAACAGGAACATGTTGGCCATAAACTCATATTATCGTGCTTTTGAAAACATCCAATTTGCCTGACATCTCTTTAGAGTCTGCGCTCTCTGCCCCGCCCCCCCGCCTCCCCAAACAACCTTTGAAAGTTCCAGTCCAATACCAACAAAATTGGCTTTGCCCCAATGTAGAACTTGGTCTCCAGGTGCTTCCCCACTAACACCTCAGTCACTTGCCCTGCCTTAGGAAGGACATACTGGCACTGGAACATGTCCAGCGGAGATTCACACGGATGATCCCTGGAACGGTTGGTCTAACATATGAGAAACGGCTGAGGATCCTGGGATTGTATTCATTGGAGTTTAGAAGATTAAGGGGAGATTTAATAGAGATGTACAAGATAATACATGGCTTGGAAAGGGTGGACGCTAGAAAAATTTTTCCATTAGGCGAGAAGACTAGGACCCATGGGCACAGCCTTAGAATTAGAGGGGGTCAATTCAGAACAGAAATGCGGAGACATTTCTTCAGCCAGAGAGTGGTGGGCCTGTGGAATTCATTGCCGCAGAGTGCAGTGGAGGCCGGGACGCTAAATGTCTTCAAGGCAGAGATCGATAGATGCTTGTTGTCTCGAGGAATTAAGGGCTACGGGGAGAATGCGGGTAAGTGGAGTTGAAATGCCCATCAGCCATGATTGAATGGCGGAGTGGACTCGATGGGCCGAATGGCCTTACTTCCACTCCTATGTCTTATGGTCTTATTTCCCAAGAGGAGGTCGAGTTTTACCCATTTTCTAGTATAGGAATTGATTGATTGAGAAATTTTTCTTGAATATAGATAACACATTCCTCTCTATCCAAGCTCTTAACAGTCCCAGTCTATATTTGGAAAGCTAAAATTCCCTACTATTATCATTATTCTTACAACTGTCTGAGATTTCCCGACATATTTGCTCCTCAGTTACCTGCTGACTATTGGGGTTGCCTATAGTACAATCCCATCAAAGTGATCACCCACTTTCTATTTCTCAGTTCCACCCATATGGCTTCACAGGCTGATCACTCAGGAATATCCTAAGTACTGCTGTGATGTTTCCACTAAACAAAAGTGCCAATCCCCTTCCTCCTCTGTTTCACCTTCTATCCTTCCAATAGCATCTGTACCCTGGAACATTGAGCTGCCAGTCCTGTTCCTCTCTCAGCCATGTTTCTGTAATAGCTACAATATCCCAGTCCCATATACACATCCATGCCCTGAGTTCATCTGCCTTACTTGTCAGGTCTCTTGCACTGAAATAAATGCAATTTAAGTCATCAGACTTCCCTTGTTCCTGCCTTGCTCTTGCCTGCCTTGTCTATTTAACTTGTTCTCTTTAATGTCTGTACCAGCCTCAACCTTCTCTCTTGTCTCATTCCTGCTTAGGGTTCCACCTCCTTGCCAGAAAACTTTAAACTCTTCTGAGTAGCTTGAGCAACACAATAAATTTTGCAGGGACATCAGAGTCCTCTGAAATATGCTAAACACCACAGTGGCCTCAGAGCATGAGGAGGCAGCGGCCCAGTCGGGTTATTGAGAGACTATTAATCCAGAAACCCAGGTAACGTGGGAACCTGGGTTTGACAATAGAAGGCCATTCTGTCCTTCGAGCCTGCACCACCATTCAGTACGATCATGGCTGATCATCCTTAGTCAGTATCCACTTCCTGCCTTATCTCCATAACCCTTGATCCCACTATCCTTGAGAGCTCTATCCAATTCTTTCTTAAATGAATCCAGAGACTGGGCCTCCACTACCCTCTGGGGCAGAGCATTCCACACAGCCACCACTCTCTGGGTGAAGAAGTTTCTCTTCATCTCTGTCCTAAATTGTCTACCCCGTATTTTTAAGCCGTGTCCTCTGGTTCGGCACTCACCCATCAGCGGAAACATGTTTCCTGCCTCCAGAGTGTCCAATCCTTTAATAGTCTTATATGTCTCAATCAGATCCCCTCTCAGTCTTCTAAACTCAAGGATATACAAGCCCAGTCGCTCCAGTCTTTCAGCATAAGGTAGTCCCGCCATTCCAGGAATTGACCTCGTGAACCTACGCTGCACTCCCTCAATAGCCAGAATGTCTTTCCTCAAATTTGGAGACCAAAACTGCACACAATACACCAGGCGTGGTCTCACCAGGGCCCTGTACAGCTGCAGAAGAACCTCTTTGCTTGTGTACTCAATCCCTTTTGTTATGAAGGCCAGCATGCTATTAGCCTTCTTCACTACCTGCTGTACCTGCATATTTACCTTCATTGGCTGGTGTACAAGAACACCCAGATCTCTCTGTACTGCCCCTTTACCTAAATTGATTCCACTTAGGTAGTAATCTGCCTTCCTGTTCTTGCCACCAAAGTGGATAACCATACATTTATCCACATTAAACTGCATCTGCCATGCATCTGACCACTCACCTAACCTGTCCAGGTCACCCTGTAATCTCCTAACATCCTCCTCACATTTCACCCTGTCACCCAGCTTAGTATCATCAGCAAATTTGCTAATGTTATTACTAATACCATCTTCTATATCATTAATATATATTGTAAAAAGCTGCGGTCCCAGCACTGATCCCTGCGGTACCCCACTGGTCACTGCCTGCCATTCTGAAATGGAGCCGTTTGTCACTACTCTTTGTTTCCTGTCAGCCAACCAACTTTCAATTCAAGTTAGTACTTTGCCCCCAATACCATGCGCCCTAATTTTGTCACTAACCTATGTGGGACTTTATCAAAAGCTTTCTGAAGGTCAGGTACACTACATCTACTGGATCTCCCTCGTCCATCTTCAGAGTTACATCTTCAAAAAATTCCAGAAGATGAGTCAAGCATGATTTCCCCTTCATAAATCTATGTCGACTCTGACCTATCCTGTTACAACTATCCAGATGTGTCATAATTTCATCCTTTATAATAGACTCCAGCATCTTTCCCATCACTGAGGTCAAATTAACTCGTCTATAATTTCCTGCTTTCTCTCTCCCACCTTTCTTGAAAAGTGGTACAACATTAGCCACCTCTAATCCGCAGGAACTGATCCTGAATCTATCGAATTCTAGAAAATAATCACCAACGCAATTACGATTTCCCGAGCCATCTCCTTCAGTACCCTGGGATGTAGACCATCAGGCCCTGGGGACTTATCAACCTTTGAGTCATGTCGTGGCAAATAGTAACATTTGAATTCAATAAAAATCTGGAATTTAGAGTCTAATGATGACCATTGACAGCTGCTGGGAAAACCCATCTGCCAACCTGCCGGCATGGTGGTACAGTAGTTAGCACTGCTTCCTCACAGCACCAGAGACCCGGGTTCAATTCCCACCTCAGGCAACTGTCTGTGTGGAGTTTGCACATTCTCCCCCTGTCTGTGTGGGTTTCCTCCGGGTGCTCTGGTTTCCTCCCACAGTCCAAAAACGTGCGGGTTAGATGAATTGGCCATGCTAAATTGCCCGTAGAGTTAGGCGAAGGGGCAAATGTAGGGGAATGGGTCTGGATGGATTGCTCTTCGGAGGGTTGGTATGGACCTGTTGGGCCGAAGGGCCTGTTTCCACACTGTCAGTAATCTAATCTAATCCAGTAGTCTAGGTTACATTGACTCTTAACTTCCCTCTGGCCAATCAGGGATGGTCAATAAATACTAGCCCAGCCAGCAACACCCTCTTGCCAGAATGAATATAAAAAAAAACTTCATTGTTTCCTCCCTTCCAATTATGATACTTGGTATCTATGGTCATCACATGATCTCTATTTCTTAAATAAATATAGAATTTCTGCTTGTAGGTTACAAAATATTTATTGTCAATGAGAAATAAAGACTGTTTGACTGACAGTGACAGTTGAAGTTTGTTTTCTTTCCAATTAGTGGGTCAGAAAATCAATTATTTTTGATTTATTATTGGCCCATACTGAAATACAGCAAAATGTATTGTTTTGCATGCCATCCAGATAAATCATACCTTACATAAGTATTAGGATAATAGAACAGAATGCAGAATAGTATTACAGCTACAGAGAAGGTGCAGAGAAAGATCAACTTTAGTATATCAGAAGTCCATTCATGAGTCTGTTAACCCCGGGAAAGAAACTGTCCTTGAATCTGTTGGTTTATCTTTTCAAACTTCTGTATCTTCTGCCCGATGAGAGTGGGTATAACCAAGATTGGAGAGGTCTTTGATTATGTTGGCTGCTTTCCCAAGGCCATGGGAAATACAGACAGACTGGGCTGTGTTTACGGCTCTAATTTCTTGCAGTCTTAGGCAGAGCAGTTACTATACCAAAGTGTGATGCATTTGGATGGAATGCCTTCTATGGTGCATCTATAAAAATTCGTAACAGTCATCACAAACATGCCAAATATTATTTAGCTTTTCGAGGAAGTAGAGGTGTTGATGTGCTTTGTTGACTGTAGTGGTGATGTGGATGGGCCAGGATAGTTCATTATTGATATTTACTCTGATGAACTTGAAGCTCTTGACCATCTCCACCTCAATACCATTGATACAGACATTAAGGGAAAAATTGTCTTTGCACCATTCTGCTAAGCTCTGCCTCCTTCCTGTACTCTGTCGCCTCATTGTTTGAGATCCAACCCACTACAATGGTGGCATCAGCAAATTTGTAGATGGAGTTAGAGCAGAATCTGGCTACAGTGGTGAGTGTATAAGGAGTACAGTAAGGGGCTGAGTATGCAGCCTTCCTGGGCACCGGTGCTGAGGATTGTCGTGGAGGAGGTTTGGTCGCCAATAATTACTGATTGAAATCTGCAGGTTGGGAACATAGAACATAGAACATAGAAAGATACAGCGCAGTACAGGCCCTTCGGCCCTCGATGTTGCGCCGACCGAATCCTACCTAGCCTACACTAGCCCAATAACTTCCAAATGCCTATCCAATGCCCGCTTAAATGACCATAAAGAAGGAGAGTTCACCACTGCTACTGGCAGGGCATTCCATGAACTCACAACCCGCTGTGTAAAGAATCTACCCCTAACATCTGTCCTATACCTACCACCCCTTAATTTAAAGCTGTGTCCCCTAGTTGAGGATCCATTTGCAGATGTGGGAGCATAGTCCTAGGTATGGGGGTTTGGAGATAAATTTGGTTAATTATGGTGTTAAACACAGAACTGAAGTCAATAAGTAGATGTCCTTGTTATCCAGATGTTCCAGGATGAATGTAGGGCCAGGGATATAGCATCTGCTTTGGACCTATTGCATCGAAAAGCCAATTATAGTGGATTGAGGAAATCTGGGAGGCAGGAGTTGATTACTAACCTCTCAAAGCACTTCAAAATGATAGATGTCCAGCAAGATAGCGGCAGAGTAGGACACTTCACCAGGAGCTCCTGTGCCTGACTGTTCTTTTTCTTTCTTTCCTTTATTCCTCTCTTTTGAGCAGTCCTGGGACACCACACGGAGAAGCAGTCCCACAGCAGAGTGTGGGGAAACAGTCCTGGGACACCACACGGGGAAACAGCCCCACAGCAGAGTGTGGGGAAACAGTCCCACAGCAGAGTGTGGGGAAACAGTCCCACAGCAGAGTGCGGGGAAACAGTCCTGGGACACTACACGGGTAAGCCGTCCTGGGACACCACACGGAGAAGCAGTCCCACAGCAGTGTGTGGGGAAGCAGTCCTGGAGCAGCGGGAGAGAAAACCAGAGTCCTGGAGCAGCGTGAAGGGAAATGATTAGATTACTTACAGTGTAGAAACAGGCCCTTCGGCCCAACAAGTCCACACCGACCCGCCGAAGCGCAACCCATCCATACCCCTACATTTACCCCTTCACCTAACACTAGGGGCAATTTAGCATGGCCAATTCACCTGACCCGCACATCTTTGGATTGTGGGAGGAAACCGGAGCACCCGGAGGAAACCCACGCAGACACGAGGAGAATGTGCAAACTCCACACAGTCAGTCCCCTGAGTCGGGAATTGAACCCGGGTCTCTGGCGCTGTGAGGCAGCAGTGCTAACCACTGTGCCACCGTGTCGCCCACGATGGAAACAGGCCCTTTGGCCCAACAAGTCCAGATTAACCCTCCAAAGACCTACCCACTTCCCTCTGACTAATGCACCTAAGACAAATGAGTCCTGGAGCAATGAAGGGTAGCGAGTCCCAGAACAGCGAGAGGAAATGAACCCTAGAGCAGCGCATGGGGAAGCAAGTCCTGCAGCAGTGCAACCCACCTTGGTGTAACTGAGTGCCGATGTGGAGTGGACTGGAGGCTTGGAGTGGAATGGGACAGTTGTTGGATCGGGACCTGGTGCAGGTGGTCAGACCATGTACTCGCTGAGCTGTTGCAATGTAATGTCGATTTGAAATTCTTCACCAGACTGTAATGTCAATCCTTTAACAATGTTATAACTACCTTATTTCTATTTCATTTTTTAGATACTGTAAGTAATGCTACCACTTTTCCTTTTACTCCTCTTTTGTATCTAAGACTTGTACCTAAGGTGGCACCATTTAAGGCAGCCATTGTAAAACCTCTTCACTGTACCCCTGTACTGGAGTACACATGACAATAAAGGATACTCTATTCAATTCTGTGTCAGAGCCTCCGGGTGGTGGTCATTAAAGCACACTGCCTGGTTTTACTTTGGCATCCAAATGACAGCGACCTTCTCGAAGCAGGTAGCAGCTGAAGCTGATTACTGACTAGGTTTTCCTGCTTTTGAACATGGGCTGCTTCAGTGTCTAACCAGTTGTGAATGGTGCTGAACATTGTGCAAAAGTTGGAAATACCCCACTTTTGACCTTATGATGGAGGGAAGGTCATTGATGAAGCAGCTAAAGATGGTTGAGCCTAGGTCACTACCCTGAGGAACTCCTGCAGAGATGTCCTGCAGCTGAGATGACTGACCTCCAACAGCCACAGCCATCTATGTGTCAGGTATGACTCTAACCACTGGAGAGCTCCCCCCCCCGCAATTCCCATCTATTTCAGTTTTGCTCGGGCTCCATTATGGCACACTCGTTAAGGTGAGGTCTTGATGTCACTCTCACCTTCCCTCTGGAACTCAGCTCTTTCATCCATGTTTGAACCAAGACTGTAATGAGGTCAGGAACAGTTTGATCTTGGCAGAACCTAAACTGGGTGTCACTCAGCAGGTTACTTAATAATTCTTTTGAAAGCAAAATGCACAGCTCAAATTCACAGCTCAAGTTCAGAAGCTATCATTACATGTGGGGAATTGAATTGTGTACATGTTTTATCTAGTCTTTGTTTTAATCATGTTCTTTAATCTTAAGGGTCACAGCTTTTAAATAACACGACTACAGAAATAATATTCATTCTAATTATACATTATTACTTGGTTACCATAGTGCAGACCAAACCAAACAAAAGGTCTTTGTCAGACTGATGGAATTTGAGATTACATGCCAATCACTGAATTGAATTTGTTTCACCCAACATTAGTGCAGCGCTGCGCTCAGATAATCATCTTATTTGTCAAAGGACAAGCCATTCATTTTACTTCAAATAATTTGAATCATCCAACTGTGTTCAATAAATGTGATTCACAATTAATGAGATGAAATGCAAACTATATTCATTTTACTGCAGTGATTTCTTAAGCCTTTCAAGCACAAAATGCTTAGCTGAATGAAGTGGATAATTACTTTGTGCAGTTTACCACAGCAGTCAGCTCAATAATGTCGTGTTAATTAAATTAGTCCAATGCCAAAAATCCATTCAAATGAATAAAAATGGTTTTCTGTCTCAACAGTTAAAAACACATTTCCAATTAGTTGAAATTGTGACCTAATTTTTCAGTGGAGATATGAGCTTCTGTGATGTAGCACACTGAGTCTAGTGATAGAACTGCTCAGATGTAGCTTAATAATTTAATTATGCTTGGCATTACACTACCATTGCTGAAAACCCTACTGGCTATCTTCAGTCAGGAATATAACTTTTTGAATATAGCTCAATGTTCTTTTTGAAAAAAGACTTGCATTTATGTAGCAACTTTAATGCAGTAAAACATTCGAAGGGTCTTTACAGGGAACACCAGACACTGAGACAATGAAGGAAATATTAGGTTAGATGCATGATTGAAAGAGTTAGCAGGGAACACATCATGGGGAAAATATGCAGAGTTCTTGGAGGTCTCTGGGACCACCAGAGATACAGATTATGGCAGAACCACGTAGAGATTTAAAACCAATGATGAGAATTTTAAAACTGAGATATGGGTTGGGTCGGGAGCTACTGTGGATCAGCGAGTGAACGCAGAGGTGAAGAATGACTGGGTCTTGGTGTAGGTTTGATGATGAGCAGCGGTGTTTTAGATCAACTCAAGTCTATATCAGAAGGTGGGCTGCTGGCCTGGAGAGAACTGGAATAGTAACGGAAAGGGCAGCCGAAGGATAAAAGGTGGTCTCAGCAGCAGATGAAATCAGACATCCTGCGCATGATTGGTTGTTTTGTTATGTTGAAGGCACAAGGTCGCTTGCATTGTTGAAAGAACCAGCCCTGGTGTGTTAATGTATTGCAGTCTCCAGTACGTGCAAGTATGTCACATCTCAAAGTTTGTGCGAAGATTTGTAGCTCGGGTGCTCGTTGTTGTGGTTCTGTTCGCCGAGCTGGAAGTTTTTGTTGCAAACGTTCCGTCCCCTGGCTAGGAGACATCATCAGTGCTTTGGAGCCTCCTGCGAAGCGCTTCTTTGATGTTTCTTCCGGTATTTATAGTGGTCTGTCCTTGCCGCTTCCGGTTGTCAGTTTCAGCTGTCCGCTGTAGTGATTGGTATATTGGGTCCAGGTCGATGTGTTTGTTGATGGAGTTTGTGGATGAATGCCATGCCTCTAGGAATTCCCTGGCTGTTCTCTGTCTGGCTTGCCCTATGATAGTAGTGTTGTCCCAGTCGAATTCATGTTGCTTGTTGTCTGCGTGTGTGGCTACTAGGGATAGCTGGTCGTGTCGTTTCGTGGCTAGTTGATGTTCATGTATGCGGATTGTTAGCTGTCTTCCTGTTTGTCCTATATAGTGTTTTGTGCAGTCCTTGCATGGTATTTTGTACACTACATTAGTTTTGCTCATGTTGGGTATCGGGTCCTTCGTTCTAGTGAGTTGTTGTCTGAGCGTGGCTGTTGGTTTGTGTGCCGTTATGAGTCCTAAGGGTCGCAGTAGTCTGGCTGTCAGTTCTGAAATGCTTCTGATGTATGGTAGTGTGGCTAGTCCTTTTGGTTGTGGCATGTCCTCGTTCAGTGGTCTTTCTCTTAGGCATCTGTTGAGGACATGCCACAACCAAAAGGACTAGCCACACTACCATACATCAGGAGCATTTCAGAACTGACAGCCAGACTACTGCGACCCTTAGGACTCATAACGGCACACAAACCAACAGCCACGCTCAGACAACAACTCACTAGAACGAGGGACCCGATACCCAACATGAGCAAAACTAATATAGTGTACAAAATACCATGCAAGGACTGCACAAAACACTATATAGGACAAACAGGAAGACAGCTAACAATCCGCATACATGAACATCAACTAGCCACGAAACGACACGACCAGCTATTCCTAGTAGCCACACACGCAGACAACAAGCAACATGAATTCGACTGGGACAACACTACTATCATAGGGCAAGCCAGACAGAGAACAGTCAGGGAATTCCTAGAGGCATGGCATTCATCCACAAACTCCATCAACAAACACATCGACCTGGACCCAATATACCAACCACTACAGCGGACAGCTGAAACTGACACCCGGAAGCGGCAAGGACAGACCACTATAAATACCGGAAGAAACATCAAAGAAGCGCTTCGCAGGAGGCTCCAAAGCACTGATGATGTTGCCTAGCCAGGGGACGGAACGTTTGCAACAAAAACTTCCAGCTCGGCAAACAGAACCACAACAGTATGTCACACTGTAACAATCCTAATTCCTGATGTTGCTGAGGTGGGAATTCCTGAAGTTATTGAGATGGGTATTCATGATGTTATTGCGGTGGAAACTCAGCTTAGGGTATAATAGGACAGTGAGGGTGAACCTTAAGCCCAAAAAAATTACCTCAAGGCTGTTGGTAAGACTTTGCTCTGTATATTAGAAAGTGACCATGCTTCATTGGCAGCATGGGACATCCTGAGGATGTGAAAGATGTTTTGTGAATCCAATTCCTATTGAACACATGGTGTTTGCCACTAACAGGATGCTGCTGTATACTTGCTGCTTATGCCATTAGCCATGCAAGTTGTCCTGTTTGGTAGCTTCAGCAGATTGACACCTTGTTTTTTAGGTCTGTCTGGTGTTGCTCCTGGCGTGGTCTCATGCACTCTCCACTGATCCAGGGTTGACCCCCTGTCATGGTAATGATCGCGTTTGGGATATGCCAGGCCATGAGGTTACAGATTGGGCTGGATTACAATTCTGCAGCTGCTGATAACCCACAGAACCTCATGGATGCCCAGTCTTGAGTCACTAAACCTATTCAAATCTGTTTCATTTAGCATGGTGATAGTGTCACACATGGTGGAGGTTATTCTGAACGTGACGCCGGGACTTTGTCTCCATAAGAAAAGTGCAGTGGTCGCTCTTACAGATACTGTCATGGACAGATGTATCTGCATTTGGTAGATCAGTGTGGACGAGGTCAAGTATGTTTTTCCCTTACCGTCTGTCACAGAGCTACTCTAGTAGTTACATCCTTTAGGATCCGACCAGCTCGATCAGTATTCATGTTGCCAAGCCACTCTAGTGGACATTGGAATTCTGCACCTAAAGTACACTTTAGGCCCTTGTCATCCTTAATGCTTCCTCCAAGATTTGGAGGAGCCAGTGTTGGACTGGGGTGAACAGAGTTAAAAATCACACAGCACCAGGTTATAGTCCAATAGGTTCATTTGGAAGCACTAGCTTTCGGAACGCTGCTCTTTCATCAGTTGGCTATGGAGATTAAAATCATGCTCACAGAATTTATAGTCAAAGGAGTCCAGTGTCAGGGAGATGTGATACAGTAAACAATCTTTGATTAAAACTTTCATCTTTTATAATGGGATATGCTGGTTTCTGTTCTTTGGTACGTAAATCCCAGAACTTCTTTTAAATTACATTCCCAAGATAGCTCTGCTTTTTAACTAATAGACAAACTTTCTGAGCATTCCGCCTGGTAGCTAGCAGGGAAAAAACACAAGCCTTTCCCTCCGCAGACGGCAGTGGTCGCTGTTCTGTGTCCGTCGCCCTCCCTTGGTCGCTCGGCAGGGATTTTAAAAAAAGATAACAGGGAATCTATAAGTCTACACAAAGCAGTTGCCTGGTACTTTGTGAGGCTTCAGGTGTGAAATATGGCATGTGGGTTGTTTAGTAAATCTTAACCAAGCTTCTGCCTTCATGGTCTAACGAAATGGTGGTTAAACCCTTCTGTTAATTAAACCAAACGCCCAGAAATGCTTACCTCGCCTCCTAATCTATTAAAATATGAGTGACAAAGAGTGAACATTAAACAACAATTATTTACAACTGGAAGCCTCCTTTCTCCTCACTGCTTATTATTTGCCTCCAACTCTATAACAATATACTGTTCCAATAACCAGCCATTTTAAAATTATATCAACTTAATTTCAAAAACAGGCAGCAGCGCTTGTCTCTGGTGTCCTCCTTCCTCTGGCTGGAGACCTCCCTGGGTTGTCCTTGTCTTTTGCTGCAAAGATGTTTCAGATAAAAAGGTACCTTTTATACAGAGTGTTTTGCCGGCTGTTACTCTAGCAATGGTAGTTGGTTGCTCTCTGACTAACATTCAAAACACCAGCTTCTTTATACCCGATACATTGGATCTTCTCATTGGTTCGAGGTTGGCAAAAACAATAAATTCAAATTTGATTGTGTTTTAGTATCCTGGGGCATACTTTAAACTGATTGTTTAAGTTTGAACTGTTGCAAAAACAGAGAAACCAAAACTCAGACAATTGTTTCACAGCCAAATGTTACATATTTTCAATTTTCCAGTACACTCTGAGCCTGCTGGTCAGTCACATGACAGGTCCCTGCAAGCTCTCAGTGCCAAACAGCTTTTACTCTCTCTTAAAGGTACAGTACATGCCTTCAATTTCATAACACCTGCCCCCTTAAGAAGAAAAAAATGAACGATCATAATGAAAAGATGGCTTCATTTTTTTTCTAATTCTTAACCCCATTGCCATGAAATACATAGACATTAATCTAAGTTCATATTAATTTCTGCACACATATATAACATTGGTATCTGTTCAATCCTATCTATACTTAATCTGTTATGACTCACAACATCTACAATTTGTAAATTAAAAGTCTATAACCTCAGACTCCAACAAAATAGTCTCACATTCTTGTCTTTAAATCACTCCAAGAATGTCAGAGGATTGTGATCCATGTACGTAATCGTCTCTGACACATTGTTTGTCACATAAATATTAAAATATTGTAAGACCGGTACCAAACTCAATAATTCCTTTTCAATGGTAGAGTATTTTGTCTGTTGGGTATTATTTGAAAAGTAACCAACTGACTGTACAATTCCATCATCATCGTCCTGTAGCAGGACAGCTCCAACTCCTATGTCACTAGCATCGATTACAATTTTAAAGAATTTCAAAATGTTTGGTGTCGTTAAAATTGATGCAGTGGTTAACACTGCTTTTAAATTGTCAAATGGCTCCTGGCATTGTTCTATCCACTGAAACTTTGTGTCCTTCTTTAGTAAATCTGTTAGTGGTGCCACTCCTCTGCTGACGTTTAGAACAAACTTCCAATAGAATCTGCTTAGTCCCAAAAATCAAAACATCTCTTTCTTTGAGGTTGGTTGTGGAAATTCCTCGATGGCCTTTGTCTTTGCATTCCTTGGGGACAACCTTCCATGACAGATGTTATGTCTTCAGAATATCCTCTCAGCCTTTGCAAATTCTGTTTTCTTCCCAGTTTTGCTTCTCTTAATCATTCAAAGAGCTCTGTCAACTGTACCATGTAATCTGTCCAAGACTCACTAAAGATCACTATATCATCCAGACAGGCTGCACAGTTTGTTAATCCAGCCACAACTCTGTTCATGAGTCTTTGGAATGTGGTGGGTATGCTTTTCATTCCAAAAGGGATCACGTGGAATTGATATAGCCCATTTGGGGTTACAAACCCAGAAATTTCTTTTGCTTACTCTGATAAAGGTATTTGACAATAACCACACAGTAATTCCAACTTTCTGATGGAACTGGCTTGTCCAACTTTCTCTATACAGTCCTCCAAATCTTGATATTGGGTATGAGTCTGATTTTGTTACAGCATTGACCTTCTGAAAGTTCACACAAAATCATTGAGTCCCACCAGGTTTGGGAACTAACACGATTGGTGCACTCCACTCACTCTGACTCGGCTCAATGATAATCTTCATTCAGCATCGCATTCAATTCCTTGTGGATCTGTGTGGCTTTGAAAGGATTAAGCCTCTAGGAGTGTTGTTTTATTGGAATGGCATTCCTTACTTCTACCTCATGCAAAATAGCCACTGGGGGTCCTTGGTAAGCTTGTACCTGTCAGGCAGGGAGGAAGTGTTTGAATGCAGGAGCCCTGGTTTATTAAGGAAGTTGAATGTCTTGTCAAGAGAAAGAGGAAGGCTTATATTAAGATTAGATGTTAGGGCACTTGGGAGTTACAGGTTATCCAGGAAAGACTAAAAAAAGAGAGCTCAGAAGAGCCATGAGGGGACATGAGAAGTCATTGACAGATAGGATCAAGGAATATTCTCAGGCTTTCTATAGGTATATAAGGAATAAAAGAATGACCAGAGTAAGATGAGGGCCAATCAAGGATAGTAGTGGGAGGTTGTGCATGGAGTCAGAGGAGATGGGGAAGCACTAAATGAATATTTTTTGTCAGTAGAAAAAGATAGTGTTGTCAAGGAGAATACTGAGATACAGGCAACTAGATTAGATGGAATTGAGGCTCCCAAGGAGGAAGTGTAAGCAATTCTAGAAAGTGTAAAATTAGGTACGTCCCTTGGGCCGGATGGGATTTACCCTAGGCGTCTCTGGGAAGCTATGGAGGAAGTTGCTGAGCCTTTGGCTTTGATCTTTATGCCATCATTGTCTACATGAATAGTGCCAGAAGACTGGAGGATAGCAAATGTTGTCCCCATGATCAAGAGGGGAATAGAGACAACCCTGGTAATTATAGACCAGTGAGCCTTGCTTCGCTTGTGGGTAAGGTGTTGGAAAGTATTTATAATCATCTAGAAAGGAATAAGTTGATTAGGGATATTCAACACGGCTTTACGAAGGGTAGGTTGTACCTCATAGACCTTATTGAGCTCTTTGAGAAGGTGACCAAACAGATGGATGCAGATAAAGTGGTTGGTGTGGTGTTTATGGATCTCAGAAAGGCATTTGAGAAGGTGTCTCACGGTAGGCTATTGCACAAAATACAGAGGCATGGGATTGTGGTTGATTTAGCGGTTTGGATCAGAAATTGGCTAGCTGAAAAAAGAGAGAGGATGGTGGTTGTTGAGAAATGTTCATCCTGGAGCTCAGTTACTATGGTGTAACACAAGGATCTGTTTTGGGGCCACTGCTGTTTGTCATTTTTATAAGTGACCTGGATGAGGGCGTAGAAGGATGGGATGGCATGAATGTCGGTAGAACTGTGGAGACATTTAACATCATCAACAACACCCTCACAGGCATAAAGTTCACCAAGGAGGAAGAAACTGACAATAAACTCGCATTTCTGGACGTCACAGTAGAAAGAAAGGACAAGGGAGAATTACTAACCTGCTTATACAGAAAACCGACAAATACTGACCAAATACTCAACTACACTAGCAACCATCCCAACACACACAAACGAAGCTGTATCAGAACATTATTCCAATGAGCCACCACACACTGCAGCACAGACGAACTTCGAAAAACAGAGGAGAACCACCTATAAGACGTATTCAAGAAGAACGGATACTCAAAAAATACAGTGCGCAGATTCCTCAAGAATAAACCAGACAAGCAGACCTAACACAGCCAGAAACCCTAACCACATTACCATATATCAAAGAAGTTTTAGAAATGACAGCCCTCAGAATCCTAGTAGCACACAAACCCACCAACACTCTCGAACAAAAACTAACAAACTTAAAAGACCCAGTACAACCCATGGACAAAACCAACCAAACTGCCACAAACACTACGTAGGACAAACAGGAAGAAAGTTAGCCACCAGGATACACAAACACCAGCTAGCCACAAAAAGACACGACCCTCTCTTCCTCACAGCCCTATACACGGATGAAAAAAAACACCATTTCAACTGGGACAACACATCTATCCTGGGACAGGCTAAGCAAAGACATGCCAGAGAATTCCTAGAGGCCTGGCACTCCAACCACAACGCCATAAACAAGCACATAGATCTAGATGCCATCTATCAACCCCTCAGAAAACGAACAGGAAATGACATCACCACAAACCCCAGGAACCCCATCCAGGAGACAACAGCTTTGCTTCACTTGGAGGTCACCACTGATGATGTTACCTAGCCAGGTAATGAAACGTCTGGATATCAAACCTATAGCTCAGCGAGCAAACCTACACCCTAAACCTCAACCTGAGCTACAAACCTTCACAAACCTTGCCAGAACTGTGGATAGCGCAGAAGGATGTTGTAAGTTACAGAGGGACATGGATAAGCTGCAAAGCTGGGCTGAGAGGTGGCAAATAGAGTTTAATGTGGAAAAGTGTGAGGTGATTCACTTTGGAAAGAGTAAAAGGAATGCAGAGTACTGGGCTAATGTAAAATTCTTGGTAGAGTAGATGAGCAGAGATATCTCGGTGTCCATGTCCACAGATCCCTGAAAGTTGCCACCCAGGTTGATAGGGATGTTAAGAAGGTATACGATGTGTTCTTTCATTGGTTGAGGGACTCAGTTTTGGAACCATGAGGTCATGCTACAGCTGTCCACAACTCTGGTGCGGCCACATTAGGAGTATTACGTACAGTTCTGGTCACTACATTACAGGAAGAATGTGGAAGCTTTGGAAAGAGTTCAGAGGAGATTTACTTGAATGTTGCTGAGGAAAGGCTGAGGGACTTGATGGTGTTTTTGTTGGAGAGAAGAAGGTTGAGAGGTGATTTAATTGAGACATTTAAGATAATCAGAGGATTAGATCGGGTGGACAGGGAGAGCCTTTTTCCTCGAGATGTTGATGGCTCACACGAGGGGGCATCGCTTTAAATTGAGGGGTGATAGATATTGGACAGATGTCAGAGGTAGTTTCTTTACTCAGAGAGTAGTAAGGGTATGGAATGCTTTGCCTGCAACAGTAGCAGACTTGCCAACTTTAAGGACATTTAAATGGTCATTGGATAAACATATGGAAGAAAGCGGAATTGTGTAGGTTAGATGGGCTTCAGATTGGTTTTGTAGGTTGGTGCAACATTGAGGGCCGAAGGACCCATCCTGCGCTGTGATGTTCTATTTTCTAATGTCTCATAGAGACTCATAGGTCTTATCTATTTTTAACCAACCTTTCAAAATTACAATGTTTAATTATTTTGAACTCAACATAAGTCTGGCCTGGTTTCTTCTTTATGTTTCTGAATCAATGTCTATTGCTTCTGGTACCAGTTCATAAGCACTCAAGATAGTCTGTTTGACATCTTCGTAATCTCTTGACCCTTTGTCTGTCAGTGCTGCAAATACCTCACTCGCTCTGCCTACCAGCTTACATTACCCACACGTTTTCTGACCACTCCAACTGTCTAGCCAATTTTTCAAATGAAACTAAGATGGCTTTGACATCTTTTTCATCAAAATGTGGCAATGTTTTAACAGATTGTCTATATCACCACCTTCTCTCTTCATCCCCACCCTGTTAACTTAACTTTCCTGACTAATTCACAACTTCTGCATTGCAAATTCTCTCTGCCTTTGCTCAGCTAAGAACCTTCTCTCTCTTACTTTTCTCTCCCTTTTTCCTCTGTTTATCTTCTAACTTCATTTTCCTGAACTTTAATTCAAGTTTTTCTAACTCTGCTGCACTTGCCTGTTTCTCTAATACACCTACGTGTTTGAGTAATTCCCTTACAATTTAGCCCTTTTTTATTTGACCTTGGGTAACCCAATTCTAACCTCTTTGCTAATTCTGAAAGCATGGTCTTTTTCTGTCCTTCTAAACTTGCTTGGCAAATTTGGGAATCATCTTCAAACCCTCGAACATCTTAAGAGCCAGTTCTCTTACTTTTAATTTAATCAACTACAAGTAACCAAAATTAAACAAATGGTCTCACCGATGTTTTATTTAAAGATCTAGGACATTATTCGGCAAGTGTTTAAATCTGCTGGGACCTTTCATAGCCCAAATCTGTGCAAATCTGTTCAAATCTCAGACTGGATCTGTCTAAACCTGTCCAAATCCCAGGCGAACCCCCAAATTGTTACAACACAGTTGAACCCTTCTGTTAATTAAACCAAACACCCAGAAAAGCTCACATTGTCTCCTGATCTGTTAAAATACGAGTAAAAAAGAACTCCCAAATTCCACTATTTAAAGAAAGAATTATCAATTTATTCATTACCTCTAAAAGTGGACATTAAACAACACCTCTAAGTGTCTTTTATCCTAACTGTCTCCAACTCTATAACAATATACTGCTTCAATAACCACCCGTACTAAAATTACATCAACTTAATTTCAAAACCAGACAGCAGCGATTGTCTCCGGTGTCCTCCTTGCTCTGGATGTAGATCTCCCTGGGTTGTCTTTGGTCTTGGTGGTGCAAAGATGTTTCATATTAAAAAGGTACCTTTGATAGAGAGTGCTTTGCTAGCAGATACTTTGGTGATGGCAGTTGGTTGCTGTCTGGCTAACTTTCAAAATGCCTGCTTCTTTATATGCCAAACATCAGATCTTCTCATTGGTTCAAGGTTGGTAAGAACAATAAATTCAAATTTGATTGAGTTTTAGTGTCTTGGGGCATAATTTAAACTGACTGGCTCATTTCGAACTATTGTGAAAACATAGCAACCAAACTCAGGTATTTGTTTCACAGCCAAATGTTATACATTTTCAATTTTCCTGTACACTCTGAGACTGCTAGTCAATGCTAACAGCTTCCACTCTCTCTTAAAGGTACAGTACACGCCTTCAACTTCATAACAATAGTAACAAAATCTCATAAGCCAGTCAGAACTTCAGAGCATGTGACTCTTCACTGATCCATTTGCAACGCAAAATATAATCACCATGTGACCCCTTCACACTTGTTAGCTCCTCTCAACAATCTGTCCAGAGTCATCACCAAAGTCAATAAACTAAGATCCGAATCAAACAGGGCTTAAGTGAGTTGTTTAACGCAGAAATGAGCAGAAAATTGGCTGCAGTGGCAAACACATGTGAGAGTCCCTGCACTGAGTGTGTGTTGTCTAAACATGTAGAGCTGTGGTTATCACAAGCTACAAAGTAAGAGGTGCCTGTACTGGTGAAACTGATCTGTGACACATTCAGGGCTAAAGATCATTTCCTCAGTGGAGCTCCTAAGACAAGTCTTTAAAAAGTGTCCCAAGGTCACACAGCCTAGAAGGGAAGTGAAGGGTAGTGTCAGATATGCCGGCTCCTCTTCTCCCACCTGCAGATATTGGAAAATGCAAGTCCCAGTGGGAAACCTGCTTTGCAGGTTTCAGAACGTAATCCATAATTAACTTTAACAGCAAAATTTTCCACAGGTCGTAGAGTCATAGAGATGTACATCACAGAAACAGACCCTTCAATCCAACTCATCCATGTCACCAGATATCCTAACCTAATCTAGTCCCATTTGCCAGCACTTGGTCCACATCCCTCTAAACCCTTTCTATTCATATACCTATCCAGATGCCTTTTAAATGCTGCAAATGTACCAGCCTCCACCACCTCCCCTGGCAGCTCATTCCACACACACACCACCCTTTGTATGAAAATGTTGCCCCTCAGGTTACTTTCCTATCTTTCCCCTCTCACCCCAAACCTATGCCTTCCAGTTTTGGACTCCCCAACCCAGGGAAGAGACCTTGTCTATTTATCCTATCCATAGCCCCTCAGCCTTTAATGCTCCAGGGAAAACAGCCCCAGCTTATTTAGTTTCTCTCTATTGCTCAAATCTTCCAACCCTGGCAACATCCTTGTACATCTTTTCTGAATCCTTTCAAGTTTCACAACATCCTTCCAATAGGAAGGAGACCAGAATTGCACGCAATATTCCAACAGTGGCCTAACCAATGTCCTGTACAGCCGCAACATGACCTCCCAACTCCTGTACTCAATACTCTGACCAATAAAGGAAAGCATACTAAACACCTTCTTCACTACCTATCTATCTGTGACTCTACTTTCAAGAAACTATGAACCTGCACTCCAGGGTCTCTTTGTTCAGCAACACTCCACAGGACCTTACCATTAAGTATATAAGTCCTGCCCTGATTTGCTTTTCCAAAATGCAGCACCTCGCATTTATCTAAATTAAATTCCATCTGCTACTTCTCAGCCCATTGATCTAGCTGATCAAGATTCCGTTGTAATCTTTGCTGTCCACTACACCTCCAACTTTGGTGTCATCTGCAAACTTACTAACTATACCTCTTATGTTCACATCCAAATCATTTATATAAATGTCGAAAAGTAGCGGACCCAGCACCGATCCTCGTGGCAAACCACTGGTCACAAGCCTCCAGTCTGAAAAGTAACCCTCCACCACCACCCTCTGTCTTCTAAGTGCAAGCCAGTTCGGTATCCAAATGGCTAGTTCTCCCTGTATTCTGCAAGATCTAACATTGTTAACTAGTCTCCCAGCCTCACTGAAGTCCAAATAGATCACGTCCACCGCTCTGCCCTCATCAACCCTCTTTGCTACTTTTTCAAAAAACTCAATCAAGTTTGTGAGACATGATTTCCATGTTGACTTTCCAGAAAGAGACTTTGCCTTTCCAAATACATGTTAATCCTGTCTCTCAGAATTCTTTCCAACAACTTACCCACCATTGATGTCAGGCTCACCAGTCAACAATTCCCGGGCTTTTCCTTATCACTTTTCTTAAACAGTGGCATCATGTTAGCCAACCTCCAGTCTTCCAGCACTTAACCTACAACTATCGATGATACAAATATCTCAGCAGGGGGTCCAGCAATTATTTCCTTATCTGTCCACAGAGTTGGAGGGTACATCTGATCAGTCCTGTGGATTTATCCATTTTTATGCATTTCAAGACATCCAGCATCTCTTCCTCTGTAATATGGCCATTTTCATGATGTCACCATCTATTTCCCCACATTCTGATCTTCTATGTCCTTCTCCACAGTAAACACTGATGCAAAATACTCATTTAGTATCTCCCCCATCTCCTGAAGCTCCACACTTGCTGATCTTTGATGGGTCCTATCCTCTCCCTAGTTACCCTTTCGTCCTTAGTGCATTTGTAAAAACCCTTTGGATTCTCCTTAACCTTATTTGCCAAAGCATGTCCCCTTTTTGCACATTCAAATTTTAGCTGTAAAAATACAAAACAACCTCAACTATCTGAACGAGACAGGCGGGGAGCATTTTGTTCGGATAACTGATTGTTCAGATAGCTGATAATTCTTTTATGGGACCTTGAGATCTTGTTCAGATAATCCAAAAGTTGGATAATTGATGTTTGGATAACCGAGGTTGTTCTGTATAGGTTCCCCCCTACCTCCACCCCAGCTCCTATCCCACTCATGATAAAAGGATAAAAAACACAATTTTTTGGACAGCATAATGCTGAAACGCAGTGGTTAGCACTGCTGCCTCACAGCGCCAGGGACCTGGGTTCAATTCCCACCTCAGGCGACTGACTGTGTGGAGTTTGCACGTTCTCCCCGTGTCTGCGTGGGTTTCCTCCGGGTGCTCCGGTTTCCTCCCACAGTCCAAAGATGTGCGGGTCAGGTGAATTGGCCATGCTAAATTGCCCATAGTGTTAGGTAAGGGGTATATGTAGGGATAGGGGTTTGGGTGGGTTGCGCTTCGGCGGGTCGGTGTGGACTTGTTGGGCCGAAGGGCCTGTTTCCACACTGTAAGTAATCTAATCTAAAAATAAGGGTCAAATCATTGGTATATATCAACTGTTGTAGTTCCTGCTACCAACAGCACTTTGACGTACTTCAGGTTAGACAATATTCTAACTGCAAGTAAGTCAGATAAAGATATGATAAGATAGTAGCTGAAAATGTGTTGTTGGTTAAAGCACAGCAGGTCAGGCAGCATCCAAGGAACAGGAAATTCGACGCTTTGGGCAAAAGCCCTTCATCAGGAATGAAGGGCTTTTGCCCGAAACGTCGAATTTCCTGTTCCTTGGATGCTGCCTGACCTGCTGTGCTTTAACCAGCAACACATTTTCAGCTCTGATCTCCAGCATCTGCAGTCCTCACTTTTTACTCTATGATAAGATAGTGCCTTGTTGCACTCTCACAGAATCCTTTGGGGGTCGTTTTCAAAATCAGGATTGGGAACTCAATATCTAGGTAATTTCCAGATCGAGAATGTGGTGCTGCAAAAGCACAGCAGGTCAGGCAGCATCCGAGGAGCAGGAGAATCGACATTTTGGGCATAATTTCCAAGTGCCGACCCTGTGCTATATTGAGGATAATGACTTCCTGAGCATAATGGTGAAAAATCTTCCAACCACTTCCATCAATCTCGGGCCCAGAGGTTCACAATAACAATTGCACCTTTGGCAGTAAGTTTTTAATTGCCTGAACAATGATGGATATTACCTGCATTATGTAGAAATGTACTGGCAATGGAAATCAGATAGTAATATACTTCTAGAATTTGTACTAACAGGTTTAAAATGCAATGATGTAAATACATAAAGTGATTAATGGTGCTGAGCTACAAGTACATGTGACCACGTGGGAATATAACGTTGTGGCAATAGGGGAATGTGACTCAAAGACAGAGACTTGCTACTTCATACAAAAGGGTATAAAGTGTTCAGAAAAGATGCAAGGCAGTGAAATTATTAAACAGAAAGGTGGTAACAGTGCTGATCAGAGAAGGTACTTTACTGTGGGAAAGGAAGGTTCTTGGAGGTGACAAAGACAGGATCATCTTTTCTGATAATTTCTAGGATGTAAGCATCATTGGGAAGGACCCATCCCTAATTGCTTGTTAAAGTTTAAAAGCGAAATTGAGATGATCATACTACTGGACAATTCTCCGACACACACACACATATATATATATAAACAGTGGTATCTGCTCAATCTTATTGTTACTTTAATTGATAACCTGTCTGCTTATACATTCTTACATGTACAATTTTAGATTAGATTCCCCACAGTGTGGCAACATGCCCTTTGGCCCAACAAGTCCACACCGACCCTCTGAAGAGTAACCCTGACTAATGCATCTAACACCATGGTCAATTTAGCACGGCCAATTCACCTAAAGTGCACATTTTTTTGATTGTGGGAGGAAACACGGGGGACACGGGGAGAATGTACAAACTCCACACAGACAGTCACCCGAGGTTGGAATCGAACCTGGGTTCCTGGCGCTGTGAGGCAGCAGTGCGAACCACTGAGCCACTATGCCACCCCAATTTTAATTTGTAAATTAAAAGTCTGTAACGTAAGACTCCAACAAAATAGCCTCATATTCTTGTCTTTAAATTGTTCCAGGAACGTGAGAGGATTTTGATCCGAGTACACAATTCTCTCTGACACATTGTTCATCACATAAACATTAAAATAGTGTAAGGCCAGTACAAAACCCAATAATTCAGTTTTGATGGTGAGTATTTTCTCTGTTGGGTGTTGAGTTTCTTTGAAAAGTAACTAATTGGCCATTCAATTCCATCATCATTCTTGTAGCAGTACAGCTCCTATATCAGTGGCATTGAATTCAACTGTGAAGGGTTTCAAAAAATTTGGTGTTGCTAAAACTGGTGCACTGGTTAACACTGGTTTTAAATTATCAAATGCCTCCTGGCATTGTTCTGTCCACCAAAAGTTTGTGTTCTTCTTCAGTAAACCTGGTAACGGTGCCCCACTACGCTGTCCTTGGGCCTCTACTGTTTGTAATTTTTATTAATGACTTGGATGAGGGGATTCTGGGATGGGTCAGCAAATTTGCAGATGACACAAAGGTTGGAGGTGTCGTTGACAGTATAGAGGGCTGTTGTAGGCTGTAGCGGGACATTGACAGGATGCAGAGATGGGCTGAGAGGTGGCAGATGGAGTTCAATCTGGATAAATGCGAGGTGATGCATTTTGGAAGGTCGAATTTGAAAGCTGAGTACAGGATTAAGGATAGGATTCTTGGCAGTGTGGAGGAACAGCGGGATTTTGGTGTGTAGATACATAGATCCCTTAAAATGGCCACCCAAGTGGACAGGGTTGTTAAGAAAGCATATGGTGTTTTGTCTTTCATTAACAGGGGGATTAAATTTAAGAGGCGTGAGATCTTGTTGCAGCTCTATAAAACTTTGGTTAGACTGCACTTGGAATACTGTGTCCAGTTCTGGTCACCCAGATGCTGTGGAGAGGGTTCAGAGGAGGTTTACCAGGATGCTGCCTGGACTGGAGGGCTTATCTTATGAGGAGAGGTTGACTGAGCTCAGACTTTTTTCATTGGAGAAAAGGAGGAGAAGAGGGGACCTAATTGAGGTATACAAGATAATGAGAGGCATAGATAGAGTTGATAGCCAGAGACTATTTCCCAGGGCAGAAATGACCAACACGAGGGGTCATAGTTTTAAACTGGTTACAGGAAAGTATAGAGGGGATGTCAGAGGCGGGTTCTTTACACAGGAAGTTGTGAGAGCAAGGAATGCGTCGCCAGCAGCAGTTGTGGAAGCGAGGTCATTGGGGACATTTAAGAGACTACTGGACATGCATATGGTCACAGAAATTTGAGGGTGCATACATGAGGATCAGTGGTTGGCACAACATCGTGGGCTGAAGGGCCTGTTCTGTGCTGTACTGTTCTATGTTCTATCTTGGACTAAGCCCTACTCTCTGCAACTGGATCCTCAGCTTCCTGACCCACAGGACACAATCAGTGAAGATTGCGGACAATATTTCATCCTCACTAACACTCAACACCAGAGCCCCCAGGAGTGTGTGCTCAGCCCCCTACTGTACTCACTGTATAACCATGACAGCGGCACCAAATACCAGACTAATGCCATTTACAAGTTCGCTGATGACACCACCATAGTCGGTTGAATATCAGATGGCGACGAAACAGACTACAGACAGAAGGTGGAAGACCTGGAAAAGTGGTGCACTGAGAACAACCTAGCTGTCAATGCCAGCAAAACCAAAGAACTCATTATTGACTTTTGGCGGGATGTTACTCATGCCCCCCTACGTATTAACAGCACAGAGGTGGGACGAGTGGAGAGTGTCAAGCTCCTGGGAGTGGGCATTCACAACAACCTTTCTTGGACTCTTTATGTGGACGCACTGGTTACAAAAGCCCCACAGCGTCTCTTCTTCCTCAGGCAGCTGACGAAATTTGGCATCTTTTATAGGTGCGCCATCAAAAGCATTCTGTCTGGATGTATCACTCCCTGGTATGGCAAGTGTACCATTCAAGATCAGAGACGATTACAGAGAGTGGTGAACTCGGCCCAGACAATCACAAAGACCAACCTCCCATCGATGGAATCCATCTACCAGGCCCGTTGTCAAGGAAAGGCCGCCAGCATTCTCAAAGATCCATCCCACCCTAGCAATGTTTTTCTATAACCACCATCGGGCAGAAGGTACAGAAGCCTGAACACATGCACCAGCCAGTTTCAAAACAGTTTCTACCCTATTGTTAGAATACTGAATAGACTCAAAAACTCTTAGCATTCGCCTGAACCTGTGTTTTTGTTTTTGCCACTGTTTACCTATTATTTACTATCTAAGCTACTTAACTATGAAATCTGCTTGTATTGCTCGCAAAACAAAGCCTTTCACTGTGCCTCAACACACGTGACAATAAATTTAATTTAATTCAATTCAATCCCACAAATTATCACTCTCTTGGGTCCAAGGTCAGAAAGAGAGCAAACACATTAATCTCTTACTATTAGATACTAATTAGATCCTGTATCTCTCAAAATTATAACTTCTTTCCCTTCTCCCCCAGTTCTTTCTGAGTAAACTGTATCCACAGAGGCAAAGTCTTTAGAGCGAACATGCACTAACTCCATAGCCTGCCCTGGCCTACGCTGTGCACTCTCTTGCAGCTCCTCGACATGTCGCACTTTACCACAGTGGAAACACCCGAGGCCTTTTGCCTCCTTTTCACGCTCTTGGGCTTCGTTTTTAACCTGTGGTAAACTATTATCAATGTGCTCTACTTTTTGTTTTGTAGTGTAGGCTCTCTCCTTCTCCCGATTTCTATTTCTCACAGGATGAAATTCCTGTCGAAAGTTAAATTTCATTTTATGCACCAATGGTTTTGGTATCCTGGGGTATAATTTAAGCCAATTGGTTAGATTCGAATTGTTATGAAAACAACTCAGGTATTTATTTCACAGCCAAATGTTACATATTTTCAATTTTCCAGTATACTTTGAGACTGCTAGCTAGTCATATGACATATCTCAGCACAAAACAGCATTCTCTCTGTAGTGGTTCCGTTCGCCGAGCTGTAAGTTTTTGTTGCAAACGTCTCGTCCCCTGGCTAGGAGACATCATCAGTGTTCTGGAGCCTCCTGCAAAGCGCTTCTTTGATGTTTCTTCCGGTATTTATAGTGGTCTGTCCTTGCCGCTTCCGGGTGTCAGTTTCAGCTGTCCGCTGTGGTGGTTGGTATATTGGGTCCAGGTCGATGTGTTTGTTGATGGAGTTTGTGGATGAATGCCATGCCTCTAGGAATTCCCTGGCTGTTCTCTGTCTGGCTTTCCCTATGATAGTAGTGTTTTCCCAGTCGAATTCATGTTGCTTGTTGTCTGTGTGTGTGGCTACTAGGGATAGCTGGTCGTGTCGTTTCGTGGCTGGTTGGTGTTCATGTATGCGGATTGTTAGCTGTCTTCCTGTTTGTCCTATATAGTGTTTTGTGCAGTCCTTGCATGGTATTTTATAAACTACATTAGTTTTGCTCATGTTGGATATTGACTCCTTTGTTCTAGTAAGCTGTTGTCTGAGCGTGGCTGTTGGTTTGTGTGCCGTTATGAGTCCTAAGGGTCGCAGTAGTCTGGCTATCAGTTCTGAAATGCTCCTGATGTATGGTAGTGTGGCTAGTCCTTTTGGTTGTGGCATGTCCTCGTTCCGTGGTCTATCTCTTAGGCATCTGTTGATAAAGTTGCGCGGGTATCCGTTTTTGTATAGGTGTTCCTCTTCCTCTTTTTGCAGTTCTGGTGTACTGCAGTGTGTTGTAGCTCTTTTGAATAGTGTCCTGATGCAGCTTCGGTTGTGTGTGTTGGGGTGATTACTTTCATAGTTTAGGACTTGGTCTGTGTGTGTTGTTTTCCTGTGTACCCTTGTGGTGAATTCTCCGTTCGGTGTTCTCTGTACTATCACGTCTAGGAATGGGAGTTGGCTGAAACTGACACCCGGAAGCGACAAGGACAGACCACTATAAATACCGGAAGAAACATCAAAGAAGCGCTTCGCAGGAGGCTCCAAAGCACTGATGATGTCTCCTAGCCAGGGGACGAAACGTTTGCAACAAAAACTTCCAGCTCGGCGAACAGAACCACTACAACAAGCACCCGAGCTACAAATCTTCGCACAAACTTTGAGCATTCTCTCTCTCGCTTAAAGGTACAGTATACGCCTTCAACTTCATAAAATATATATGCTGAACATGGGATGGGTTAGAAGGGGGAGTAAACAATAGGTGCAGATGGAGCTCAGAGAGAGAGAAAAAAAACAACAGTTGGGTAGAGAAAGAAATGAGGAACAGTGAGCTGGGGAGAAAGAGAAGCTGCTAGCTAATAGTGAGTGTAAATGGATTGGCTGTGATGAAAGTAGCCCATGTGCTGACAAGGCCTGATGTGTGGGGGTCAGGGTGAGGACATGGAAGATGCTCAGGTCCGAAATTATTGAAGTTGATATTATGTCCTGAAGGCTGCAGGGAACATGGTGGTGTGTTGAAGTAGCAGGAAGCTCAGGGTCATTTTATGGATAGAATGTATGCATTCCACAAGCGGTCACCCAATCTGTTTTACGTCTTCCTCGTGCAGAGGAGACCACATTGTGAGCAGTCAATAAGTAGACTAAATTAAGTGAAGTGCAGACAAAGCACAGCTTCACCTGTGAGGTGTATCTGGGGCCTAGTGAGGAAGGATTAAGTTAATGGACAGATAATATACCTTCTGTGATTACATGGGAAGGTGCCATGGTTGTGGGGGCATGTTAGGAATGGAGTAGTGGACCAGAGTGTCCTGAACAGATAGATCCCTGCAGAAAGCTGATAAAGGAATCGTGGAGAATGTGTGTCTGGTAGTGGCATCCTATCGGAGATGCTGCAAATGGCAGCTTATGATCCTTTTTTTGATTACTCAATTATTAGTAAGGACAACAATAATGTAAACAATAACGTGGGCAGCACGGTGGCACAGTGGTTAGCACTGCTGCCTCACAGTGCCAGAGACCCGGGTTCAATTCCTGCCTCGGGTGACTGACTGTGTGGAGTTTGCACATTCTCCCTGTGTCTGCGTGGGTTTCCTCCGGGTGCTTCGGTTTCCTCCCACAGTCCAAAGGTGTGCGGGTCAGGTGAATTGGCCATGCTAAATTGCCCGTAGTGTTAGGTAAGGGGCAAATGTAGGGGTATGGGTGGGTTACGCTTCGGCGGGTCGGTGTGGACATGTTGGGCCAAAGGGCCTGTTTCCACACTGTAAGTAATCTAATCTAAAATGAGGGTGGGGAGGTATTTGCTACAGGGTAAGACAATGTGCACGTTTGACTGGCCCCTTTGCTTTGGATCCTCTTCTTAACCAGCTGAGCTATGTTCTTTGTTTTTCACCCCCAACGGCTTCCAGTCATCCTCCAGAGACAGTCTCTAAGCTGTCGGTGTCAATGTCTGCCACCTTCATACCTTACTTACAGCTGTCCTTGTACTGGAGGCACGGATGGTCAAGAGGTCATACCCAGAAGCCAGTTCACTGTCCAGAAGGTCATTCATTGATGAATGTGGCCAAGCCAGTGCATATATTACAGAATCATGCAGTACAGAAGAAACCTCTTTGATCCATCATGTCTATATTATCAAATCTACACTAAATTGTCATTGGTTTATAATCATACAGATATGAATGGCTTGGATATTGGAATAGAGAGTAAAATTTCAAAACTCTACCAATGATACCAAAATTGGTTGAGTGGTAAAAAGTAAGGATGTTATAGATCAACTGCAACAGGGCATGGATCGGCTAGCAGAATGGGCAGGCAAGTGGCAGATGGTGTTTAATAGGGAGAATTACAAAACTTACAAGATATCTGGATGGGTATGCGAATAGGAAGGTTTTCGAGGCATATGCTAGCAATGGGACTAGATTAATTTAGGATATCTGGTTGGCATGGATGGGTTAGACTCAATAAAGTAATTTTGTGCAGAAGGGATAGGACGAGGTATTACATACTGAATAGCACACTTCTTAGGAGTTTGTGAAAACAGAGGGACCTGGGGATTTAAATACATGGATATGAGGGTGGCAGAAAGGAGAAAAAAAAATTAAAAAAGCAGATGGGATGTTGACCTTCATAAAGGGACATATTGAGTGTAAAAGTAGAGAAGCTGAACCTGTCTAAAACTCTGGTTAGGCTACAAAGAAGGTTACTGTATCTAGTTCCAGTCCCAACATTTTAGAAAGAATGTGAAGGCCTTTGAGAGAGTGCTGAGCACATTGATCAGAATGGTTCAAGGGATGAGGGGTTTTATATACAGATTAGATTAAGAAAAGCTGGGGTGATTCTCCTTGATAGGAGATTTGACAAAGGCATTCAATGTCTGTTCAACAGGATGACAGGTTTAGATAAGGAGGATGTGGAAGATTATTCTGATTAGTTGATTGAATGCTAGTTTGGGGACACTGATTGAAAGCTTCAGGAAAGAGATATGGTGAGACTCAACATGAATTGCTTTCAATACACTAGGTGATAATAACCTGGAACTCTCTGCCTAAATAGTGATGGGTGAGGGGATGATGAATGATTCCAAAAGGAAATTGAATGGACACTTGACATAAATAAACCTGCAGGATAACGGATAGAACAGTGGAAATGAGTGACTGGATTCCTCTACAAAAAGCCAGCATGGACTTGATGGGCTGAATGGCTTCCTATTATGGGATGGTTACACAATGACATTAATTTTATCCCAGCTCTGTGTCTTACAACCAAAGTGATAGACAAATGTAATACAAGGTACAGCAGATGCTGCAGGTGAGTATGTGTACCTTTTCATAGCTACTATCATAAGGAGAATCACTGGGCACAAAACTCTGCTTTCTCTCCAAAGATGCTGCCAGACCTGAGTTTCTCCAGCAAATTCTATGATTGACAAATGTGTTTTAAATTTACTCAGGATACAGACAGTGGGGGAAGCTTGTGAGGCACTGAGGTTAGGTTTGCATTAAGCAGAACTATGAAGAGAGGCAGCATGGATCGATGGGAAGACACTAAGATAGTGTGGATTGTTCTGGATTGATTCAAGTTACAGAAACAAGTGAATTATTTTGGGGTGGATAAGGGGAATGGGAATAGATAGGGAAATATAGGTTGTTTGGATCACTCAAAAAACTGCACTGGTTTTCTGTTTATCATGCCTTTCCAAGGTATTTTGTAGTCAATAAAGAACTATTGAGGTTATACTATAGGAAGCCAATAGCAAGGCAAGATCTCACAAACTGCAACTGTTATTGACTGGATATCTGATTGTGATTGGACATTGATTGGGAGAGAAATACGACCAAACACAGTGGGGGAGACCTCTGTTACTCTTACCCCATCTTATCTTAGTAAAGCACTTGGACTGTCCAACTAGAATATGCCTTAGACTATGACTTGTACCCACAATCTTATCACTCAGAGACAAAGAGTGTTATGCATGGAATCCTAGGTGACAAGATTCTTAGCACAATGCTATATATTAATAATATATTACTATAATAAATAAAGTCAAATATTAAAGCAACATAACGTCTTTTTTATTCATTCACAGGATGTGGACATCTTCAATTAAGTCAACATAGATTGCCCATTCTAATTGTACTTGAAGAAAAGATGGGGGTGAGCCTCCTGCATGTTCTGGAGCTAAACAAAGGTAATTACATATACACGAAGATGGGTCTGGCCTGAATGGACTGCGCAGGAAAACTAAAAGAAAGAACAGTTAATGAGCATTGTTAGATGTTTAAAGAGATATTCAATTGCTCCCAACCTAAAATATATTGCAGAAAGGAAGAAAGAATGTAAGAGGGGGAGAAAATATCCATGTATAGGCAACCCGAAGGAATTTAAAGATAATATAAAGACAAAAACTAAGACATACCAAAAGTGAGTCGCAGGCTGGAAAATTAGGAAACTTATAAAGATGGGCAACGAGTTACTAAAAAAGTAATGAATAGAATAAAGGTAAATTATGAAAGAAAACTAGTGCCAAAAAGGGAATGGATAGAGAAAGCTTCAATAAGGATATAAAAAAGGAAGATAGTAATTAAAGCAAATGTTGGTCCACTGGAAGATTCCTGAAGAAGGGCTTATGCCCGAAATGTCGAATCTCCTGCTCCTTGGATGATGCCTGACCTGCTGCGCTTTTCCAGCAACACATTTTCACCACTGGAACATGAGACTGGGGAGTTAATAGTTGAGAACATAGAAATGGTACATCACTAAATCAGTGTTTTACTCCATTTTCACTGTGAAGGACACTAGTTCTATGTTGAGAGTGTGGTGCTGGAAAAGCACAGCAGATCCGGCAGCATCCGAGAAGCAGGAGAATCGACGTTTCGGGCATAAGCCCTTCATCAGGAATCCTGCTATGCTTTTCCAGCACTCAGGTCTCCAACATTTGCAGTCTTTACTTGACTCTAGTTCTATACCAATATTAACAGATAAAGCAGAGTTAATGGAAAGTGGGGTGGCAGGGGTGGGGACTTTAAATATGCATCATCATATGAAACACCACTCAGTACGTTATTGGGATTGAAGGCAGACAAGTCTTCAGGCCCTGATAGCCCACATCGTAGGGTCTTAAAGGAAGTGGCAGCAGAGATAGTGAGTCATTGGTTATAATAATCCAAAATTCACTGGAAGGGGGAAAGGTTCCTGTGGGTTGGAAAGATCCTATTACAGGACTCTTATTCCAAAAGTGATGCAAGTAGAAAGTAGCAAACTACAGGCCAGTTAGTTTAAAGTCTGTTAGATTATAGATTACTTACAGTAAGTAATCTAATTAGATTACTGTAAGTAATCTAATTTCAGTGTGGAAACAGGCCCTTCAGCCCAACAAGTCCACACCGACCCGCCGAAGCGCAACCCACCCATACCCCTACATTCACCCCTTTACCTAACACTACGGGCAATTTAGCATGGCCAATTCACCTAACCTGCACATTTTTGGACTGTGGGAGGAAACCGGAGGACCCGGAGGAAACCCACGCAGACACGGGGAGAATGTGCAAACTCCACACAGTCAATTGCCTGAGTCGGGAATTGAACCCAGGTCTCTGGCGCTGTGAGGCAGCAGTGCTAACCACTGTGCCACCGTGCCGCCTCAAAACAACCGTGTTGTTGGGAAAGTATCAGAATCCATTATTAAGGAAGTAATTACAGGATATTTGGAAAGTCAAAATACAACTGATCAAAGTCAGCATGTTTTATGAAAGGTAGATCATGTTTGAGTAATTTGTTTGAGCTATTTGTAAATGTAACAACAAAGTGGGGCTCCTATAGATGTAGTTTATCTGGACTTCTGGAAGGCATTTGATAAGGTACTGCACAAAACGTTAATATATAAGGTAAGGTCACATGGAGTTAATAATTTATTTGCACGGATTCAGGATTGGTGAACCAACAGAAAGCTGAAAGTCAGGGTAAATGGGTCTTTTCTGGTGGCAGGGTATAACGACTGAGGTGCCACAGGGATTGGTTCATCGGCCCCAACTATTTACAATCTATTGGAATAACTTGGATGCAGGAAAAGAAAGTACTATAGCTAAATTTGTAAATGATAATAAAATAGGTGGGGCAGTAAATTGCAAATAGGAAATAAAACATAAAAAGATGAATATGGATAGATTAGGTGAATGTGCCAAAATCTGGCAGATATAGATAGGTGAGAGGTTAGTCATTTTGGTAAGAGGAATGGAAAGGAAATTTAATATCTAATAGGAAATAAATTTCTGAGTGCTTTGGTGCAAAGGGATCTGGGCATCTTTGTGTAAACTAATATATGGGTACACCAGCTAATAAAGTCAAATAAAATGTTGGCATTATTGCTAAAGGAATAGGGAAGTGTTGCTGCAACTGTACAAGGCATTACTGAGACTGTAATTGGAGCATCATGTACAGTTTTGGTCTCTTGTTTGAGGAAGGATGTAGTTGCAAAGAAGGGAGTTTAGAGGAGGTTCACTAGATTGATTCCAAAGGTGAGAGATCCTGAGTGTGAAAACAGGCCATTCGGCCCAACAAGTCCTCAGACCCTCCAAGAGCATCCCGTCCAGACCCATCTCCTTGACTTTTTCCTGTAACCCAGCATTTCCCATTGCTAATGCACTTAACCTATACATCCCTGAAAACTATGGGCAATTTAACCCACCGACTCCCACAACTACATGGATTAAATCTCTTCCCACCCTACTACCTGCAAAAATGCTATCCTGTATTCCCAATTCCTTCACCTCCGCCATATCTGCTCCCAGGAGGACCAGTTCCACCACAGAACACATCAGATGGCCTCCTTCTTTAAAGACTGTAATTTCCCTTCCCACGTGGTTAAAAATGCCCTTCAACGCATCTCATCCAAGTCTCGCACCTCCACCCTCAAACCCCACCCCTCCAACCGCAACAAGGACAGAATTCCCTGGTGCTCACCTTCCACCCTACCAACCTTCGCATAAACCGCATCATCCACCAATATTTCCGCCACCTCCAAACGGACCCCAACAGCAGGGATATATTTCCTTCCTCACCCCTTTCTGCCTTCCGCAAAGACCATTCCCTCTGTGACTACCTGGTCAGGTCTATGCCCTCCAACAACCCACCCTCATGTCCTGGCATCTTCCCCTGCCACCGCAGGAATTGCAGAACCTGTACTCACACCTTCCCCCTCATCTCCATCCCAGGCCCCAAAGGAGCCTTCCACATCCATTAAAGTTTCACCTGCACTTCCACACATGCCATTTACTGTATCCATTGCTCCCAATGCAGTCTCCTCTACATTGGAGAGACTGGACGCCTTCTCGCAGAGCGCTTTAGGGAACATCTCTGGGACACCCGCACCAATCAACCCCACCGCTCCGTGGCCAAACATTTCAACTCCCCCTCCCACTCTGCTGAAGACACGCAGGTCCTGGGCCTCCTCTATCGTCACTCCCTCACCACCCGACGCCTGGAGGAAAACAGCCTCATCTTCTACCTCAGAACACTTCAATGACAGGGCATCAATGTGGACTTCACCAATTTCCTCATTTCCCCTCACCCCCCCACCTTACCCAGTTCCAACCTGCCAGCTCAGAACCATTCTCATGACTGGTCCTACCTGCCAACCTTTCTTAACACCTATCCGCTTCACCCTCCTCTCCTCACCTTCATCCCCACCTCCATCCACCTATTGTAAACTTAGCTACCTTCTCCCCAGCCCAACCCCCCTCTCATTTATCTCACCATCCCAGAGGCATCCTGCGTCATTCCTGAAGGGTTTTTGCCTGAAACGTCGATTTTCCTGCTCCTCGGATGCTGCCTGACCTGCTGTGCTTTTTCAGCACCACTCTAATCTTCACTCAGATCTCCAGTATCTGCAGTCCTCACTTTCACATCACAATTTACCATGGCCAATGCACCTAAACTGCACATCTTTTGAGAGTGGGAGGAAAACAAAGCATCTGCCAGAAACCGACACAGACATGGGGACAGGTTATGGAGAGAGGGCAGGAAAGTGGAGTCAAGGCTGAGATGGGATCAGCCATGATGGTATTCAAACGGTGGAACAGGCCCGAGGGGCTGAATTGCCTATTACTGCTGCTAGTTCTTACATTCTTAGGAATACAAGTCGCTTGTTCGGCCATTTCACAGGACAGTTACGTATCAACCACATCACTGTAGTGTGGAATCATACGAGATCTGATCAGGTAAAGATGGTAGATTTCCTTTCCCAAGGACATTAATGAGCCAGTTGGAGTTTTACAACAATTGATAATTTCATGATCACCTTTATCTTTCATTAAGTAAATTTAAACTCTATCAGCTGCCCAGATTTCCAGATCACTTGCTCTATGAGAGGCTGAACAGGCTAGGGCTGTTTTTCCTAGAGTGTCGGAGGCTGAGGGATGACCTTATAGAGATTTATAAAATCATGAGAAGTATGGCTTGGGTAAATAGACAAGGACTTTTCCCTGGGGTGGGGGAGTCCAAAACTTGAGGGCATAGGTTTAGGGTGAGAGGGAAAAGAGTTAAAAGGGACCTAAGGGGCAAATATTTCACACAGAGGGTGGTGTGTGTATGGAATGAGCTGCCAAAGGAAGTGGAGGAAACTGGTACAATGACAACATTTAAAAGGCATCTGGGCGGGGATATGAATGGGAAGGAATTTGAGGGTTATGGGCTGAGTGCTGGCAAATAGGACTAGATTAGGTTAGGATATTTAGTTGGCATGGACGAGGTGTGCCGAAGGGTCTGTTTCCATGCTGTATTTGGCTCTATTTGCATCATATACCACACTGTTACCATACCAAGGGGACTCCTTGTCTAAAATCAGAGGGGTTTTGGGGTGATGAAATGACAGCATGGTTAACAGCATTTCAGACTTTTCCATCAGTGTTATTTTCAAATTATTTTCAATGTCCCATTTGTTTTTGTAGCTTTAAAAAAGTTAATTCAGAAATCATTGCGAAGCCAAGTTGTGACGACAGTTGAAAATAAACAAGGCAATATTTAACTACAGATGCCAAATGATTTATTCAATGCTGGAAGTGTTCACTTTGTTACCCAGAACAGCATTAGGTAGCAGTAAGCACGCACACATACTTGGATTCTGAGAGTGATTAGTGATGGACGTTTACAACATAATAGCTCACAATATACCCACACTGCTTCTTCACTGGAACAGAACTTGTAACAGAAACGCATAATCTGCTGACTGCATACTCCCAGCAAATTGTAGGCTGACACTTTTTACTAGAACTTTGCTGACCAGTTTTTCCATTCATTTGACCTTTAGCAGAGAAGTTCTGTTCTGAACAATCACACTTCCTTCAGATCTATCAGTATGCTTGCACAGATATCTTTATTTAACACTAAAGATGATGCTTGTGACTATTGCGTTAACATGAATGATGTGATGTAAAAGCTGGTAATGAGGAAGCTGCAGTGTCAGATTTGTTGACATGAAAACACAGAGCTTTCACTGAAGCAGCTCCCCCACTGCCCTTAAAAGAACCATCAAGTAATTCACTTCTAGTAGGGTTATTATACACACCTTTCACTTACACCAAAATTGTTATTAATTAAATCAACGTTATTCAAATTAATTTTTAATATAACTGCTGCAATCTTGAAGTTAGGGAAGCTATAGTCTATTTCAATAATAGACTAAAGGCATTTAGAATTTTGAAGAGGCAGGTTTGCAGGTGCAGGATCTGCTTCTACAGAATCACTGTAGAAAGCAAGCAGAGAAACTCAGTACTTCCCTTTGTCTTGATAATTCATGAACTCTCATGTGTATAATACACTCAGCAATACAGTCTTAGCAAATGATCAACTGATACAGGGCAATTTGCAATGAAACAACTATGAAGCAAAGCAAAAAGATTGCAAATCAAATCATGCTTAGTCGATGAGCTGTTTTTCACTGCTCATGGAGGAAAGTAAAAACCAAACTTCTTGTGTAAAGATGCGTCAAAGGAATGCAGCCCCAAACTCTCCCTGCTTGCTGAAATAAAATACTACACTGGTGTGGCCCCAGGTAAGGCATCTAAGCAAGACTTTATCCAAGGACAGAACTGCGAGAGCACTACCCTTAGGTCACCCAGAACTTCTGCTTCACTGCCACATATCCCTTGCATCAGCGTTCTCATGGAACTTGTGCAGATGGTCAGAATACCTGCAGAAAGGAAAAGGACAAATCACTGGCACTGAGAATATTCACAACACCACACAGAATGTTCAGCATTGACTGAAGCTGCAAAGGGCAAATATGTAGCAACTTATTAACATCCCTTTTAGATACTGACCAATGATGAATACTTCAACATTTGTATAAAATATAAATAAATATGTAAAAATGTAAATGTACATTGATCATGTCAATAATAATATGTAAACCCACCAATATATTTGGGTGAGAATAGCCAATATTGTTAACATTGCCCAGAAGAAACAACTGAATCTTTCTCCCTCCCCCCCCCTCTCTCTCTCACACACACTCTTAAAATAAATCCCATTGCTGATCTGTAGGAGAAGGAAGACTTCCATTTTCACAGCATCTTTCAAAACCCTTCAGGATATCTCAGTATGTTTTGCAGCCAATTAAATACGTTAAGAGGTCACTATCTCAATGTGAGGTAATATGGTTGGTGATTTGTGCACAACAAACTCCAACAAACAGCACTGATATAATGCTCAGATAGTCTTTTTTCTAAGTGGTGCTGACTGAAGGAGGCCACCTGGCATCTTTAATGGAAAAGTGCAGATCTCTCAACGTTGCCACCCAAGTGGATAGGGTTATTAAGCAGGCATATGGTGTGTCGACTTTCATAAGCAGGGGGATTGAGTTTAATAGCCGCAAGGTTATCCTGCAGCTCTACAAAGCCCTGGTTAGATCACACTTGGAATACTGTGTTCAGACCTGGTCGCCTCATTATACGAAGGATGTGGAAGCCTTATAGAGGGTGCAGAGGATATTTACCAGGATGCTGCCTGGACTGGAGGGCTTGTCTTATGAAGAAAGGGTGAGTGAGCTAGGGCTTCTCTCATTGGAGAGAAGAAGGATGAGAGAGGACTTGATAGAGGTGTACAAGATGATGAGAGGTATAGATAGAGTGAATAGCCAGAGACATTTTCCCAGGGGGAAAATGGCTATCACGAGGGGGCATAAGTTTAAAGTGACTGGAGGAAGGTTTAGGGGAGATGTCAGAGGTAGGTTCTTTAGAAAGAGTGTGGTGGTTGCATGGAATGAACTGCCAGCAGTGGTGGTCAAGTCAGATACATTACGGACATTTAAACAACTCCTGGATAGACACATGAATGATAGTACAATGAAGGGTTAGTTTGATCTGAGAATAAAAGGTCAGCTCAACATTGAGGGCTGAAGGGCCTATACCCGGCTGTACTGTTCTATGTTCAGATGGGAATAACAGTGAGGCTTAAGAAAGGTGGGAACCAGTGCTCTGCAGGAGGAGATTCTTGAGTGGTGTGAAGCAATGGAGAGCACCAGATCCTCAGGCTACACAGTGATGAAGTGACAGCCAGAAGAAAAAAGACCAAGATTCATCCTGTTTGACTTCCACCATTCTCATACCATGGAAATGGAATTGGTGAGAATTAGCAATCAATTTCTACCAATTAATTTGCAACAGTGAGAAGCAAAACTCCAGCACTGGTCAGTTTGGGAAGGTGGATGTCTGGGATTTGCAATGCTTTTGCCAATGTCTCCTAAATTTAATTCATTGCATGATCTGCCCTCTATGTGCATGCTGCAATGGGTGTTTGAGTCGAAAAGTGTGGTGCGGAAAAAGAACAACAAGTCAGGCAGCATCCAAGGTGCAGGAGAGTCCATGTCAGACATAAGGCCTTCATTAGGAATGTTTGGCTCAGAACATCAGGCTTTAGCTCCCCAAGTTGGATGGGCTGCCTCATGCTCCAGATGGCGAAGGAAAGAAGTGACTGGATGTCATTGGGGAAAGGGACATTTACTGTGTTTGAACTCGAGCAAAGTGAGAAACTACTGAAATGTAGATAAAACAACCTTCATGTGGAATTAGTAATCTTATGAATGATAGGGGAGGTCCCTTACTTGTTGTCATTATAGATGTTCTTTAAGGATCAGGCAGTGCATAATGGCAGCTATTATAAAGACTGGACTATTTCAGAGACATTTATGATGATTGAATTTATTCGGAAGAGGTCAAAATCAGAGATAAAGATTTTAAAAGATCAGACATTAATTTAGAAGCAAAATACACATGAACAAAATGCTTCAATATAGTCAATAATCACAGGAGGCTTCATCAGCAAGGAAAGGAACATAGATCTATGTAATTCAATGGCCATGACGCACAGACTGACACAAGTGATACTATCAGAGCAATACTTGTACTGAATATTGATCTGAAAAGGTATTTTCAGATTGATATCAAAGTAATTCAATGAAACCAGACTCCAAAGCAATTGGACTGTAATTGCCCTCAGCTTACAAGTCAGAAGAGGGAATGCACATGATAAATGGAGCACAGGAAAAGATCCAGGAGTTATAGAGATTGCATGACAGAAAGCTGAGACACTGCTCAGATTATTTTTTGGAAGTGCTGCATGCAGTTGTGGTCACCTCATTAAAACAAAAATCAAACTCAGGATGTGGATGTCAATGGCCAATTAATGTCCATATCAAGGTGCACCTGAGAAGCTCATGGTGAATATGCCTTTGAATCCCTGGGGTGGTGTAGTGAAGGTCACATAACGTTACCAGGTGAGGTTTCTTGAATTTTGATCCAGGATTGTGGGTCTACTTCATAGGATCATACAGTACAGAACATGCTCTTCGGCCAACAAGTCTGTATTTAGCCTTCAGGGTGAGCAGAAAAGGTTTCATTCAAAATAGCTGGCAATTGCACCAAATTGATTTGGAGGTGCTGGTGTTGGACTGGGGTGTACAAAATTAGAATTCACACAACACCAGGTTATAGTCCAACAGGTTTATTTGGAAGTACAAGCTTTTGGAGCACTGTCCTTCATCATATCAATCTGAAATTATCTTTCCAGATCATTATTCAGTACTAGTATTGCTCTGATTGTATAATTTGTGTCAGTCTGTGCGTCATGACCATTGAATTTACATAGGTGTATGATCCTTTCCTTGCTGATGAAGCTGTCTATGATTATTGATTATATTGAAACATTTTATTCATGTGTATTTTGCTTCTAAATTAACCTCTGACCTTTTAATTACACAAAATCCCGTCAACTCAGCACTGTCCTCTCGAACCGTCCTACCTGCCGATCTTCCTTCCCACCTATCCATACCACTTTCCCCTCCAACTATCACCATCACCTCCCACCTGCATTAACCAACTGCCTTCCCATCTACCACCTCCCTAGCCCTACCCCTCACCCTTCTACTTATCTCTCAGTCACGTTCCCCCACCCACATTCCTGATGAAGAGCTTATGCCTGAGATGTCAATTCTCCTGCTCCTCGAATGCTACCTGACCTCCTGTGCTTTTCCAGCACCATTTATCGACTCTGATCTCCAGCATCTGCAGACCTCACTTTCTGCTCCTTTCAAATAAACCTGTTGGACTATAACCTGGTGTTATGTGATTTTTAACCATGAGGTTAGGTTGAGGAAGTTGGGGCACTTTTTACAAATGTGGAAATTTTGAGGTTTCCAACTGACATTATGAAGATAACCCGGGAAAATTATTTGCTAAATGCATACCTTTAAATCCTGAACAATTACTGAGCATCAGTAGTAAGTGTGGGAGTTGGAAGATAATTTTCCCCAAAGGACAAGAGAATTGAGGAATTATTAAAACAGGCAAGTGGAGACTAAAACTGAGGTGAAAGCAAATTCAGGTATATTTCAATAGAGACTGGGGATTGGGGGGTATGGAGAGATGGCAGGGAAGTCATGTTGATCTATGGAATAAAGGCAGTTCTGAGCTCAGTAATATTTCCTGTTCTTTAAAATTTCTTAGGTTCTTTCATTAGATTTTAGAGTGACCTGGTTGGTTCTTTTTTGTTATTTCTTTCAACTGCTGTCTCTTAAAACAACTTATTCTTAAAATAAAAACTGCTGTTTATTGAAATTATTCCCATGTTTTCATGATACCATCCTGCAGAAACAATCTGCAGAGGAAATTCAAGAAAAAAAACATTTAGGAAGAGTTTGAGGCTGAACTGAAATGGTGAAGAATGGAGAAATAAAGTGAAATAAGCTCACTAATTAAGGTTCTGGGTGTAACACTGATGTGAATAAAGCAGACATTCCAAAGTGTTAGCATACTTACTTCTTTGCACAATAGGCAACACAATCTCTGCCCACACTTTCACTCCAAGCCACCTTATACAGCACCTGGAAAATACAGATAATCAGTAAAGCATGTCCTTAAATGCACATACAAACAATGGGCATATTCCAAGGTTAGATACTAAATTTGCTGACTTTAATTAGATTCTGTAATTTGTTTAATCAGCACAATCTGTATCGAGAGGATCCATGATGTGGAGCTGTAGCATATGACGGATACAAGAGAGATATCTGAACAAATCACTAACACACAGGCAGTGAGAACTGGTTTGGAACAAGAACATTAATCATAACTGGTCACTGGGATTTTGCGTGTTAAATGTTAGACCACAGCTTGGGGGAATTTGCTTCACCTTTGGCGACCTTTCTGTACCATGGGTCTATGACATCAGGATATTGATCGTGCAGGATTTTATTGTTTGCCCATGGGATATGGGACACTGCTGGCTAGGCCAACACTTATTGCTCTTCATGAATTGCCGCTTGAAATGAGTGCTTCGGTTGGGGCATTTCAGATGGCATCTAGAGTTAACTACACTGGCAATGTGCCACAAAGCAGTCAGTCAGGAACACTGGCAGTGTGTCGCATAGCAGTCAGATAGGGACACTGGCAGTGTGTCACACGGCAGTCAGTCAGGGACACTGGCAGTGTGTCACACGGCAGTCAGATAGGGACACTGGCAGTGTGTCACACGGCAGTCAGATAGGGACACTGGCAGTGTGTCACACCGCAGTCAGATAGGGACACTGGCAGTGTGTCACACCGCAGTCAGTCAGGGACACTGGCAGTGTGTCACACCGCAGTCAGATAGGGACACTGGCAGTGTGTCACACGGCAGTCAGATAGGGACACTGGCAGTGTGTCACACCGCAGTCAGATAGGGACACTGGCAGTGTGTCACACGGCAGTCAGTCAGGGACACTGGCAGTGTGTCACACGGCAGTCAGATAGGGACACTGGCAGTGTGTCACACCGCAGTCAGATAGGGACACTGGCAGTGTCTCACACGGCAGTCAGTCAGGGACACTGGCAGTGTGTCACACAGCAGTCAGATAGGGACACTGGCAGTGTGTCACACGGCAGTCAGATAGGAACACTGGCAGTGTGTCACACGGCAGTCAGATAGGGACACTGGCAGTGTGTCACACGGCAGTCAGATAGGGACACTGGCAGTGTGTCACACGGCAGTCAGTCAGGGACACTGGCAGTGTGTCACACGGCAGTCAGATAGGGACACTGGCAGTGTGTCACACGGCAGTCAGTCAGGGACACTGGCAGTGTGTCACACGGCAGTCAGTCAGGGACACTGGCAGTGTGTCACACCGCAGTCAGATAGGGATACTGGCAGTGTGTCACACGGCAGTCAGATAGGGACACTGGCAGTGTGTCACACAGCAGTCAGATAGGGACACTGGCAGTGTGTCACACAGCAGTCAGATAGGGACACTGGCAGTGTGTCACACGGCAGTCAGTCAGGGACACTGGCAGTGTGTCACACGGCAGTCAGATAGGGACACTGGCAGTGTGTCACACCGCAGTCAGATAGGGACACTGGCAGTGTGTCACACGGCAGTCAGTCAGGGACACTAGCAGTGTGTCACACGGCAGTCAGTCAGGGACACTGGCAGTGTGTCACACCGCAGTCAGATAGGGATACTGGCAGTGTGTCACACGGCAGTCAGTCAGAGACACTGGCAGTGTGTCACATGGCAGTCAGATAGGGACACTGGCAGTGTGTCACACGGCAGTCAGCCAGGGACACTGGCAGTGTGTCACACCGCAGTCAGATAGGGACACTGGCAGTGTGTCACACGGCAGTCAGCCAGGGACACTGGCAGTGTGTCACACCGCAGTCAGATAGGGACACTGGCAGTGTGTCACATGGCAGTCACCTAGGGACACAGGCAGTGTGTCACACGGCAGTCAGCCAATGACACTGGCAGTGTGTCATTTACCAGTCAGATAGGGACACTGGCAGTGTGTCGCACGGCAGTCAGCCAGGGACACTGGCAGTGTGTCACACCGCAGTCAGATAGGGACACTGGCAGTGTGTCACACGGCAGTCAGCCAGGGACACTGGCAGTGTGTCACACGGCAGTCAGCCAATGACACTGGCAGTGTGTCGCACGGCAGTCAGATAGGGACTCTGGCAGTGTGTCACACGGCAGTCAGCCAATGACACTGGCAGTGTGTCGCACGGCAGTCAGCCAGGGACACTGGCAGTGTGTCACACGGCAGTCAGATAGGGACACTGGCAGTGTGTCGCACGGCAGTCAGCCAGGGACACTGGCAGTGTGTCACACGGCAGTCAGATAGGGACACTGGCAGTGTGTCACACGGCAGTCAGCCAATGACACTGGCAGTGTGTCACACGGCAGTCAGCCAGGGACACTGGCAGTGTGTCACACGGCAGTCAGATAGGGACACTGGCAGTGTGTCACACGGCAGTCAGCCAGGGACACTGGCAGTGTGTCACACCGCAGTCAGCCAGGGACACTGGCAGTGTGTCACACGGCTGTATGGATTGAGAAACTGTTAGAGAAAATGACGTGGTCATTAACTAGATACACTGATGTAACAGATCTGTGGAGTGTGCAAATCTTCAATACAAAAGGAACAAACACACACAATAGTCGGGATATTGCTCTCAACCATGAACTCAGTGGGACTGAGTTAATACACTATGTCATCAATGAAAGTTTAGAAGGTTAAATAGAGTCATTACCCTATAAATTACTATTGAATAGGCCGGTGCACAAGAGCAGCAGCTGAATCTGGAATTACTATGGAGGTATGAGATTACAGATGATTGTAATTTTATTGCCCCACTCTGTATTCAATTGCAGTTAACTTAGCACCATGATATTGTTTTACAGCAGCCTGAAACAGTGAGTTCTGTTCTGTCACTCTGATTTCTAATGAGTTCTGCTCTGTCATACCAGCAGCAACTATGCTCTAACTCTCTGCCCTGTTGCATTGGTACATCTGATTGATTGTAGCACCAGTACAGACTGTGAACTTTAATAAAACCACTTACAAGAAAGACCAGGCAGTGCAGCAGCACTGTGTAGAAAAAAGCAATAGTGCGAGCCAACTTGTTAGAAAGGATGACACGGCCCTGAAATTAAAAAAAAGGCTTTGTAGAGCTTTCAAAATAAAGAGGTCCAATCATTTTAACAGCCAAAAGTGAATTGCACTCACCATACTCAGAGTAGCTTTATCCCAGGGGCTGAGACTCAGATATCGGCGCTGACGCTCCTAGATACAGTAACAGAAAAGCATAGAAGAGACCAGACAGTCACCAAACACTTCATATCTTTTATTAAGGAGTCATTTTCGGTTGGGATTGAACTATTAATAATCAAGTGACATATTTCTAATTCACACTTTGTAAAGGGAGGTAATATGAACTTTGAAGATTTACACACACTTTTCTTGAAACATGACCAAGGTCATTTCACAGCAATGAATTTTTAGCACCTGCAGTATCGTTTGAGAAAAAAATACTTCAACAGTATCCAACTCGCTCAGGGCTACAACAGATGTAGTTAGCACCAGCTTCAATCCAATTCAGTTTCATTACCTGCTCCTCTCTGAACAGGCATCCTTTTATAAAACACTAACTTGGCCTCAGGCATTGTGACAACTTTAGGAGTACAAGACAGGGTGAAGAGGAGACTTACTGATCCGTACCTGGGAGGAGGGATTTCAGTTGTGGGGTGAACTTGGAGAAGCTCGTGTTAAGGGGAGATTTGATGCATGTACAAAATTGTGAATGGTTTTATTGGAACAATAATGAGGAATTGCTTCCATTGACAGCAGAGGATACAGATTTGAAGGCACTGGCAAAAGAACATGAGGTTTGTTTTCCCAATTTTTAAAAATACACTGACTGGATGTGGCTATCCCTGGTGGTGCTCCCATGTATCTGCTGCCCTTGTCCTTCTAGATGGAAGTTGTTGTGGGTTTGGAAGGTGCTAAAGAACCTTAGCAAAATTCTAGATGCATCTTGGAAATGGCACATTCTACTGCTACTGTGTGTCAGTGGTAAAGGGAGTGAATGTTTGTGGATTGGTTCTTAATCCACAGGCTGCTTTGTCCTGCATGATATCAAGCTTCTTGAGTATTGTTGGAGCTGCATTTATATTGACAAGTGGGGAGTTTGCCAACATATCCTGATTTCTGCTTTGTAAATGATGGACAAGTTTTGGCAAGTCAGAGCTGAGTTGCTGTCTCCACAATTCCTAGCCTCTGACCTGTGGCTTGTAACCACTGCAATTACAGAGGAACCTTGATTATCCATCATTTGATTATCCAAATTTTGGATTATCCAGCAAGATCACAAGGTCCCCATGCTTGGCTAAACTATGTTATCCAGCATTCGATTAACCGAACAAAATATTCCCCGTCAATGTCCTTCGGATAATCAAGGTTCCTCTGGATATGGCAAGTCCAGTTAGTTTCTAGTCAAATGTAATGTCCAGGATATTGACAGTGAGGGATTTCACTGATGGTGAATTAGGTCTGGAGGAACTATCCTGAGCTACCTCACCCAACAGGAACCCTTTAGCAGGCTAAAATCAATTGCGTTCAGGCCCTCTGTGGTTTGTTCTAGATGATGCTCGCGAACACATGACAGAAGCTCAGATAAACATTTCAATGACACCCTTGCTGCTTGGAATTAAGTTTTAACACTCCTCCCAACACCCTAGAATTAAAATACTGGAAAAAGTGAGGGGGTTAAAAATTGGTCCTTCATGAAATAGGACAAGCAGACTGTAAACCATGGGTTGACTGTAGAATCATGTTTGGTTTTCACAGGAATCGTTTACTTTCCTTTATAACTGTAGAAAGTAATGGAACTGACAATAAGGCTCCTGCATTTCCCACGGTAAAGCAAAATAGCTATCTCGTTGGAAAGACCTACCTTTCTGCTGAAAGAGGCAAAAGGATCCAGGCGCTCTTCATACTGAGAGGAGTAACGCAGCTCAGTGTCATCACTGCTTGCTCCCTGCAAAATCAATAACATCAGGAAATAGGGCATCTGTTAATCTGCATTCCTCCAGCTACATTATCAATAATCCACAGAGGCTAAGTGGCTTGCTCATTGTACAGTATTTCATCGGTTGTTATGCATTTCTGATGGGCTGAGACTGTGAAATGAGTTATATAAATGTTGACTCTTTCTTACACATATCAATCATCTACCCAATACAACAAACGAAGATGGATGAATTACCTGTCTTAATATTTTAGAAATTGTTTCAATTTTGCTTCTCTTGCATTGCCATATTCTTCCCTACAACTCCCCAAACCACCCTAAGGCTATAAGTTGTCACCTTTCCCAGGGTGCATGGCACCAATCCATCCAACCATATACCAACAGCTGTATTATTATTTATTGATCAATAATATACAATCTTTAATACTTGATATTGAACCATGTAGCTACGGAGAACTGCTTTCTCTATCACCTATGCTTGGCCCAGTTCTGCAGAATTTCAGCTAATATATGTTAAACATATGGAGGAAGCAACCACAAAGATAGCATCTCTGGACAGAATGAGAGATGAGCATTTTGGAAAGTGGAGAATTTGGTGCAGTGAGGGAAGAGCTGCTGTTTTGGATGTAAATGCAGTGGGCTGAGAATGGGAGACAGAGAACAGTAGTCATAGAGAAGTACAGCACAGAAAAATGTTTTTTGGCCCATTCTGCTGTCAAAGCAACTATCTAACAATTGCTTGACCTGTCTACATCCCTCCATGATATTACTTTTGCTGCTTGCTTTCCCACCTATTTTTGTGTCATCTGCAAATTTAGTGATAGTCTTCCATTATCCAAGGCATTTGTATGTATGGTAGATAGTTGTGCCCCAGCAGTTGTGCCCCAGCGGCACTGATCCATTGGTTGTAGTTTGTCATCCTGAAATTGGCACCTTTACCCCTAATGTCTTCTGTTAGTTAGCCAATCCTCTCTCCATGCTGACGTAATGCACCAGGCTCCACCCTCTCTTACCTTATTAAGTGGCTTTGGGTGCAGTACCTTGTTGAACATTTACTGGTTCCCCTTTATCTATCCTGCCTGTTGCCTCTTCAAGGAATACTAGTAAATTTGTCAGGCATGATTTCTTCTTCAAGAAGCCACGCTGACTCACTTGATTACATTATGTTTTTTCTAAGTGCTCTGCTTTTACATTCTTTATAATAGACTCCAACACTTCGAACCTGAGAGGCAACTTGATAAAAGTATATAAAATTATGAAAGGCATGGACCGAGTGGATATTGGAAATGTCAAATACTTTCAGGCATAAAATGAGAGGGGGAAAGTTTAAAGGAGATGAGCAAAGAAAGGCTTTTATGCAGAGGGTGGTAGGTGCCTAGAACGTGTTGTCAGGGGAGGTGGTAGAAGCAGATACGACAGCACCCTTGAAGGGACATTTAGACAGACACATGAACAGGCAGGGAATAGAGGGATGTGGAGCATGCGATTAGTCTAGACTAGCATTTATATAGTGGTCTGTTTCTGTGCTGTACTGTTCTATTTTAACCAGAGTTTCCATCATTTGGCCTTAGCCTTGTCTGATTTGACATCACAAGTGCACCTCAAAACATTTCAACGTTATGAAGGCTTCAGCCTCTACAATACTTATAGGCAGTGAATTCCAGATTCCCACCACCACCTGAGTGAAAATGTTTCTCATTTAGACCTGCCCCTTACCTTAAATCAACGTCTCCTGATCATTGGTCTTTTCATCAAGAATATGGTTTGCTATATCTTTGGATCCCATGGGCTGTGAACAGCATTCAGCCTTTTATGCAGGATCTTCAAAAGTGCTGAAAGAGGCCATTCAACTCATTGACCCTCCGAAGAACATCCCACCCAGATCCCCTACCCTATCCCAATAATCCCACATTTCCCATGGCTAATCCATGCACATCCCTGGACACTATGAAAAATTTAGCATGGCCAATGTACCTAACCTGCATAACTTTGGACTGCGGTATAAAACCAGAGCACCCGGAGGAAACCCACACACACATGGGAAAAATCTCTACACAGACCCTAGGCTGGAATGGAACTGGAGTCCCTGACACTGTGAGGCAGCAGTGCCAACCACTGAACCATCATCCAAGTAGACTACATCAAAAGCATTTCTCTCACCTACACACCTGGTTACGTATTTAAAAAATTCAATAAAGTTGATCAGACATGATCTCCCCTTAGAGGATTGGGATTTTTTTTGTTTTTAGGAACCAGTTGCAGCTGTCTAAAGTTATTAAAGATGGAGAAAATTGAATATGAAAGTAAATTGACAAAAAATATAAAAACAAAGGGCAATATCTTCTACAGACATACGAAAAGAAAGACTAGCTAAAGTAAGTGCGGTACCTACGAAGGGTACAACTGGGAAATTAATAACAGGGGGCAGGGAAATGGCAGATAATTTAAACCAACATTTGCATCAGTCTTCATGGTAGAGGGCACTATAAACATCTGAAAGATAACAGGTAAACAACGTATGAATGGGAGGAATGATCTTGCACAGTTTCTATCATGAGGGACAAATAATTTGACAAATTTATGGGACTAAAGACAGACAAGTCACCAAGACCCAAGGCCTACACCCAGTAGTTTTAAAGAAATGGTTGCAGAGTTAGTGGAGGCATTGGTCAAAATATTCCAGAACTCACTGGATTCCTGGAGGGTCCAGCATAATGGAAAACTGTTAATCTGACATCCCTGTTCAAGAAGGAAGGGGAACAAAAAGCAGGAAGCCACAGGCCAATTAGTCTGACATTGGGAAAATGTTAACAGTCCATTACTAAGCAGAAATAGCAGGACATTCAGAAAGTTTTAATGCAAACAATCAAGAATCAACATGGTTTTATGAAAAGGAATGTGCTAGACTTCTTGGAGGATGTAACAGGCAGAGTTGATGAAAGGTAATTGGCAGAATCAGTGTATTTGGATTTCCAGAAAGCTTTCAACAAGCTCCAGACAGAAGTTTGGGGTAATAGCATGAATCCAGGACTGGCTAACACACTTAAGACATTGAGTTGGGATTAATGCTTGTTCAGTTTGGAAAGACCTAACTAGTGGAGTGTCACAGGGTTAAGTCCTTACTTTATTTTACTATTTTATCAATGACTTAGAGGAGGGGCATCATTTTCTATATTGAAATTTGCTGAAAATATAAAAACTGGTGGGAAAGCATGTGAGAGGAAGAAAGAAGGATTCTGCAAGTACATCAGTGAGTAAGGATAAGCTTAGCAGGTGGAGTTTATTGTAGGAAAGTGAGAGCATTTTGGTAGGAAGAATTAAAAAGCAGATTATTTAAATGGAAGGAGACTTTAAAGAGTGCAGCACATAGGGATCTATGTGAAACACAAACTATTTTTATGTTCATGCAGCAAATAATTAAGGGGGCAAATGAAGTTTTGCCCTTCATTGCTAGGGTTTAGAGTTTTAAAAAAAGGGAGGTCTTGTTACAACCGCGCAGAGTGAGGCTGCTCCTGGTGTCCTATGTACAATTTTGGTTGCCGTATTTAAGAGATGATATACTAGCATTGAAGGCAGTTCAAAACAGATTAACAAAACTGATTCCCTGGGATGAAGGGCTTGACTTTTCAAGAATGGCTAAACAGGATAGGCCTTTATCCATTTGAATTTAGAAGAATGAGTGCTGTCTTATTGAAATATCCATGATACAAGGATATTGAAATGTAGTTTCTATTTATGGGGGAATCTGAAACTAGGGTACATAGTTACAGAGCTGAAAATGTGTTGCTGGAAAAGCGCAGCAGGTCAGGCAGCATCCAAGGAACAGGAGATTCGACGTTTCGGGCATAAGCCCTTCTTCAGGAATGAGGAAAGTGTGTCCAGCAGGCTAAGATAAAAGGTAGGGAGGAGGGACTTGGGGGAGGGGCATTGGAGATGCAATAGGTGGAAGGAGGTCAAGGTGAGGGTGATAGGCCTGAGTGGGATGGGGGCAGAGAGGTCAGGAAGAAGATTGCAGGTTAGGAAGGCGGTGCTGAGTTCAAGGGATTTGACTGAGACAAGGTGGGGGGAGGAGAAATGAGGAAACTGGAGAAATCTGAGTTCATCCCTTGTGGTTGGAGGGTTCCTAGGTGGAAGATGAGGCGCTCTTCCTCCAACCGTCGTGTTGTTATGGCCTGGCGATGGAGGAGTTCTTACCTACAACCCCACCAACCTCCATATAGAGCGTATCATCCGCCGTCATTTCTGCCACCTCCAAACAGACTCCACCACCAAGGATATATTTCCCTCCCCTCCCCTATCAGCGTTCCGGAAAGACCCTCGTCAGGTCCACACCCCCCACCAATCCAACCTCCACTCCCGGCACCTTCCCCTGCAACAGCAAGAAATGCAAAACTTGCGCCCACACCTCCTTACTTCTCTCCAAGGCCCCAAGGAATCCTTCCATATTCCCCTGCACCTCCACACACATCATTTACTGTATCCACTGCACCCAATGTGGCCTCCTCTATATTGGGGAGACGGGCCGCCTACTTGCGGAACGTTTCAGAGAACGCCTCTGGGATACCCGGACCAACCAACCCAACCACCCTGTGGCTCAACACTTTAACTCCCCCTCCCACTCCACCAAGGACATGCATGTCCTTGGACTCCTCCATCGCCAGACCATAACAACACGACGGTTGGAGAAAGAGCGCCTCATCTTCCGCCTGGGAACCCTCCAACCACAAGGGATGAACTCAGATTTCTCCAGTTTCCTCATTTCCCCTCCCCCCACTTTGTCTCAGTCAAATCCCTCGAACTCAGCACCGCCTTCCTAACGTCTCCGCCCCACCCCACTCCGGCCTATCACCCTCACCTTGACCTCTTCCACCTATCGCATCTCCAACACTCCTCCCCCAAATCCCTCCTCCCTACCTTTTATCTTAGCCTGCTGGACACACTTTCCTCATTCCTGAAGGGCTTATGCCCGAAACATCGAATCTCCTGTTCCTTGGATGCTGCCTGACCTGCTGCGCTTTTCCAGCAACACATTTTCAGCTCTGATCTCCAGCATCTGCAGACCTCACTTTCTCCTAATTTTTAGAAGGCAAATGGAGGAAGTGACAATGGTAATTTAGGATATTTTGACTGAAAGACACTCAAAGGACATATCCAGTGATGGGAAAAAATGTTTGCTAGACCCATGATTAATTCGGATAAATCATTCAAGCAAAACGAAGGAAGCCTTACTCTAACTGAAGCATGTCACATTTGAAACGTCGGGCATCAAATGTTCTGTTCATCAACATCTACATTCTGTACCTTCATGCGTAAATTTCTTTCCACATTCCCCAAAACAGATTAAAATAAAAGCATGAAAATACGATACGTAAAGTACCAATAGTGTCCTCAGCCATATACACATAAGGGAGGTATGCAAAATGCTGGAGGGTATGCATGAACATATATGGCAGCTCAAATTTACAAAATTGATTAATCGCTTTTGCTTGTGTACTCTGTTACAATGCATCGCATCGTGTGAGTTGAGTAACAGGATTTCAGCTCAGGAGGCAGGTTATTTAGTAAAACAAGTTAATACTCAATTTACACCCTCTAATTCGCCTTTACCATTGAAGTTAACTACCACCAAGGGAAGAGCTATTTGTCATAGAAGTGAATCTCTTGTGAACTATGATTTTATTTTACATATTTATAGAATAATCAATGATTATGGATGATAGTTCAGTTATGCTTAATACTCACAATGAGTTACAACTGAAGCTTTGTGATAAAGCTGATTAAGACTAAACTTTCATAAATTCCATTATAAAATTACTTTGATTGAAATGCAGGTCAGTCCTTATGGGGCAGGGCCATCAAGAAGACAGTCTGAACCAAATCAAGGTGCTCCTTCAAACCTACCTCTCTCATGAAGCTTTTGGCCAAGTGCCCTAACAGTACATGACTAATTGTCTAATTTTGCTTTTTTACAATCCCGTGAAGGGTTAATGCCATGAATATAATAAAACACATTGTAAATCTAAACTGCTGTTGATTACAATTCAATTCCAGTAGAAGTGGTGGAAATGTTCTCCATCAGTATAATTAGCTGAATTACTGGAACATTTTTCTTCTGCTTTTAAAAACATCTTAGAAAGGACAAATGTTTGTTCAAGTAAAGTTTATATTGAGTGAACATAACTTCCTTGTCACTCATGTTCATAATAAACTCTTCATCACTTAAGTCACCATTAAATCTTTTTCTAGCCTGCACTACTGTTGTGAAAATGGTCTTGGCATCTCAAATCTCTCCTCATTATTATTAAGGAAAGAAAGAGAGAAACTGCAATGAGACAACAACAGAAAAATGTAAAACAGAAACCACAGTCCCATATTTAATGAATATCACACAAGACCACACCAAGATTATTAAAGGGCTTGCACAGAATGCGTAATTTCTATCCAAATACCTTTCTTTGTGTCATGACTTTTGGTCATACAGTACTTCTCTGTCACTTTATTGCGGCAAATTCTTGTTACTTTGTTGTCCACTTAATTTTATTTTGTTAACTACCATAATGTCGTTTCAGGCTGTGGCTACTAGGTGACACTGCAGAACAAGTTTTTCAAGAACAACTGGTTATCGCATCTCTGTCACCTGCATATAAAGACCTATACTGTATAAATCTACTTGTTTGTTTAAAATCAAATTATTTCATGTCTAATTTAAAATATGTGCATAACTCTTACCCATGAATCTTACTGACAGAGTATGCCATTTTTGGCAATGCCTTTAAGTTGAAATTCCACAAAACTGACTGAGATGAAATTACAGAAATATTTAGATAAAAAAAGAGAGATTTGGATTTATACAATTTGCCTCTCATGATCTTAGGATGTTCCAACCTATTATAATTGACATCATTTCAAAAGTACTTACAAGAGAAATGTTGTAACGCAGGTAAATGAACAGAGGTACTATAGTGTCAGTACTAAACCAGAACCCCAAAAGGATGAGAGTTCAAATTAACCACAGTAAATTAGAAAATTAAATTCAATAAATCTGGTAATTAATCAGCTGGAATTAGAAAATAAACACCACTTCTTACTGCTATTTACAGAATAATGGACACGGTACCCTGGAATTATGATAAACCCTAGAATGCCACTTACTGAAACAAGATTATTTCTAGTCTCCGTAAGTAAATGATCTTGTGGGCAATAAATACCCAGTGTTGTAAAACAGATTCATAATGATCATGTGTGTAAATAAAAGGGTTGGGGCATTAAGAGTGAAACTACGAAAAAATATTTCCTCACTTACAGTGTAAGGCCAGTACTTAATCTGGATTAGCCTTACTCCTTTTACAGGTTGTTGCAATAACGGGTTAACACATTATAAGTTTCCATCATGTTTTGAAGATTACACTCACTCTGCCAGGGTAACTTTGCAGGAATTTGATTTTTTCATAGAGTTTGATATTGTCAGCACGCAGATTGTCCAACTCGTTCTGAAGTGCATGCAACGTTTGCTGCATCATACGGTTATCCTGGAACACAAAATGACAGGTTCAGTGAGGATACCATAGTAAACCACAAATCAAGCTCAGCACAACACTGGAAATCCTTGCAACTGTACGTGTATTATCAGACCCAGAGAGGGGAAGATATAAAGGAGGTACTGTCTACATCAGTGGGCAATATACAGGTCTAATCAAACTTGAAGCAGATCAGGACAGATTTCATTAACATCTTCATTAAGAAATTAACTGTCCAAAGTCTATACTGATGTTTTCAGATTGGCTTCCTCATCAACAAAGCACTAGAGGTTTGAGATGGACTCCGGTCCAAAGGGAAGGCCCTAGCTCAATGCACATTAAAATGCATTTTTGAGTTAGCTTACATATTTCTGTAATGAAAAGATACAATGTTTCCTTCAAAGAAAAGGCTGACATTCATATAGTATGTTTCAGGACTTCAGTGTGAACTAAACTGTTTCACAACCAATGAAGTACTTTTGAAGTTGTAATGTAGGGAAAACTTGGCCAAATTGCACACAGCAGGATCAGACAAACAGCACTGAGATTAATTACTAGATCACCTGTTTTTGATAATTTTGCTTCAGGAATAAACATTGGCAAGGACAAGGGGAGATACCCTTTGCTCTCCAAATAATTCAGAAGGATTTCTTTATATGTCCACTTTCAAAGACTAAGGAATCTCAGTTTAATGCTCTACTTGAAAGAGGGCACTCTGACAGTAGAGCAACCCTCAGCACTCCTGTAAAGTTGTTAACTTGGATCATGTACTCAGGTCTTTGGAATGGAATTTAAATCAAAGACTGTTTGGCTCAGAGGTGAGATCCTAAAAGGAACTGGAATGTTGTTTTTACTGTGTCTCTGTTTTTGTTAAATGATTCTCTTGTCTACTTGCCCTTGTGATACAATCCACCAAACAGTGCCAAATAGAGGTTTGGTAAAACTGTTTCCCAAAGTATTAAGAAGGATGCATACAGCAGATTAATTATTGCCTTTGAAATCCGAATGACATTGTGGAAGCTTTACAGAGGATGCAGAGGAGATTTACCAGGATGCTGCCTGTACTGGAGGGCATGTTTGATGAAGAAAGGTTAAGATAGCTTTTCTCATTGGAGCGAGGAAGGTGACTTAATAGAAGTGTACAAGTTGAAGGCAGGTATAGATGGAGTAGATAGCCAGAGGTTTTTTTCCACAGGGTGGAAATGGCTATCATGAGGGGCACCATTTTAAGGAGGAAGGTTTAAGGGACATGTCAGAGGTTGGTTCGTTGCACAGAGAGTGGTGGGTGTGTGGAATGCACGGTCAGGGTCAGGAGCGGTAATAGAGTCAAGACATTACGGACTTCTAAGTGACTCTTGGATAGGCACATGGATGACAGTAAAGCGACAGGTATGTAGGTTAGAGTTGAGATTGTGGTGGTGGAAAAGCACAGCAGGTCAGGCAGCATCCATGGAGCAGGGGAATTGATGTTTCGGGCAAGAGCCCTTCATCAGAAATGAGCCTTGTGAACCATGGGGATGGAGAGATAAATGTGAGGGAGGTGGGGCTGGGGGGGAGGCAGCTGAGAGTGCGACAGGTAAATGGAGGTAGGGGCAATGGTGATGGGTCAGAGAGGAGGGTGGAGCGGATAGAGGTGGGAAGGAAGATGAACAGTTTGGACAGGTCATGAGGGCGGTGCTGAGTTGGAAGGTTGGAACTGGGATAAGGTAGGGTAAGGGGAAAATGAGGAAACTGGTGAAATCCACATTGATGCCATGTAGTTGGAGGGTCACAAGGTGGAAGATGAGGCATTCTTCCTCCAGGCGTCAAGTGGTAAAGGTGTGGTGATGGAGGAGGCATCTCCTAGATGGGGTGGGGAGGGGGAGTTGAAGTGTTCGGCCATGGGGCAGTGGGGTTGGTTGGTGTGGGAATTCGGCCACCCCATCCCAGAAGTTCCGAGTATCTGGCAGGCTTAAAAGTAGATAGGGCCGGATGAAATGTATCTCAGTTTGAATGAGAGAAGGGAGGAACTAAAAGTGAAACTTGCAAAGATTTTCAAATCCTCTCTGGCCACAGGAGAGGTGTCAGAGGATTGGAGGCCAGCTAATGTGGTACCTTTATTCAAAAAGTGAACAAGGGATAAATCAGGAAACTATAGGCCAGTCAGTTTAACCTTTGTGGTGGTGAAACTATTGGAAGCAATTCTGAGGAACAGAATTAAGCTGCATTTGGAGACACGAGCATTGATTGAGAACAGTCTGCATGGCTTGTTCAGAGGTGGTCATGTCTGACCAACTTGATTGATTTTTTTGAAGAAGTGACCAAGTGAGCAGACGAGAATAATGCTTTTGATAGGTAGTTCTTCTATAATGCGTTGGTTGCATCCTTGCGCATTCCAGTGTTCTAGAAAAATCGTGCTTTAGACACAGCACTTAAAGTGTTGGTGATGTAATCCTGTCACAGCCAATGCACATTTTAAAGGTTTGTGCTTTAGGAACAATGCCCCTAATTTGTCAAACACGATATAGTGAATTCATGCTAACGAAATGTGCATTATAGGAGAATGATCTGTAACTCACTTAACCAGAATGAGGGAGTCTACCTTGTGCACCATGAGAGGCAATGCTGAAAAGATTAAAGCTAGCTGGAACAAATCTGCGTGCCATCTAATTGATGAAGATGACTACACCTTCGATCAAATCTTCAATTTGGATGAGACCGGTTTATACTGGAAGCGATTGCTAGTAAGAATCTACATTTCTAAGAATGAAGCACATACTCCAGGCGTTAAGGTGGCAAAGGATCGTATGACTGTGCTGCTGGGTACCAGGGAGAAATTCTTCAGCAGGAAGGGCTGGGTGCCAATGCCTGTGGGGACTTCAAGCTTAAGCCTGTGATGGTGTGCCACTCTGCCAATCTGTCAGCCTTGACAGTTTACCTTAAGTCTACTCTAGACATCCATTTCTGGTCAAGCAAAAAAAGTGGAACGATGAGGCAAATTTTTTTTTGACCTTACTATTGATGTTTTGGAAGATGTTTTTAGATGATATTGCAGGCAAAAAAAATTGGATTCCAAGGCTCTCCTCATTCTGGATATTGCGCCAAGCCATTCTGCCGTCATTGGTGAGCTTTCTGAAAACATCAAAGTGCTTTTTCTGCCTCCAAACACAACCTATCTCATTCAACCCATGGAAAAGGGTGCAATATCAGCTTTTAAAACTTATTGCTTAAGATGCACTTTCAAGAGGTTGGTTGCAGCTACTGATGGGGATAATAAGGACAGTGTTCTTCAATTTTGGAATAGCTTTAACATCAGGAATACCATCGACATTATTGTGGGGGCCTTGGGTGATGTCAGTAAGGACTGCCTGCATGCAATTTGGCGGCAGATATTCCCAGGTTATTTTTCAAGATTTTAAAGAATGCAAACCATCACAGAAACTCCCAAAAACCAAACAACATTGTGTTGCCCTTGAAAAGTAGGTTGGCTTTGAAGAAGTGGAAAGTGAGGATATTGAAGAGCTGCCCGAGTCCCATTGTGATGATCGCTCTACAGCTGATCCACAACAGGTTTATAAATGACCTGGATGAGGGCGTAGAAGGGTGGGCTAGTAAATTTGCGGATAACACTAAGGTCGGTGAAGTTGTAGATAGTGACGAAGGATGTAGTAGATTGCAGAGAGACATAGATAAGCTGCAGAGCTGGGCTGATAGGTAGCAAATGGAGTTTAATGTGGACAAGTGTGAGGTGATACACTTTGGACGGAGTAATCGGAATGCAAAGTACTGGGCTAATGGTAGGATTCTTGGGAGTGCAGATGAGCAGGGAGATCTTGGTGTCCATGTACACAGATCCCTGAAAGTTGCCACCCAGATTGACACGGCATACAGTGTTTTGGCCTTTATTAATAGAGGGATTGAGTTCCAGAACCAGGAGGTTATGTTGCAGCTATACAAAGCTCTGGTACAGCCACATTTGGAGTATTGTGAACAGTTCTGGTCACCGCTTTATAAGAAGGATGTGGAAGCTTTGGAAAGGGTGCAGAGGAGATTTACTAGGATGTTGCCTGGTATGGAAGGAATGTCTTGCGAGGAAAGGCTGAGGGTCTTGAGGCTGTTCTCGTTAGAGAGAAGAAGGTTGAGAGGTGACTTAATAGAGACATACAAAATAATCAGAGGGTTAGATAGGGTGGACAGGGAGAGCCTTTTTCCATGTACGGGAACAGCAAAAACAAGGGGACACAACTTTAAAGTGAGGGGAGATAGGTATAAGACAGATGTCAGAGGTAGTTTCTTTACTCAGAGAGTAGTAAGGGTATGGAATGCTTTGCCTGCAACGGTAGTAGATTCACCAAGTTTAAGTGCATTTAAGTCGTCATTGGACAGGCATATGGACGTACATGGAATAGTGTAGGTGGGATGGGCTTCAGATTAGTATGACAGGGTGGCGCAACATCGAGGGCCGAAGGGCCTGTACTGCACTGTAATGTTCTATGTTCTATGTAGGTTGACGCTGAAGAGAAAGTGGAGGCTGGAGATGAAAATGATGAAGTCCAGGATGAATCACCACGAGAGCTTTCTACTTTTCTTTTGTCTTCCGTTCTCAGGGAAGTTGAGAGGCAGTTGCAGCTTTTAGAGGAGAATGCTAACATTCTTGCCACTGTGCCCCTCCATTGTTGCAAAAAAAAATAATTTAGGAGTAGATTGTGAGATATGCAGTACAAGAAAAAATTAGAAAAACAAATGATATGTATAAGAGTAATGCAGTCCTGCAGGAATTATACATGGCTTATACAGGAATTATATAAGAATGTTCTTATTTTACAGGGAATACAATGAACATTGATTAGTTTAATTTTTAAGATGGAATGAATGGTGTTGCACCTCTCACATGCTCTAACGGCACCTGACATTGGTGCATGCGCAGAACGGTGCACAGACATCGGTGCTGACATTGGTGCATGCGCAGAACAGTGCAGAGATGTCGGTGCTGACATTGGTGCATGCGCAGAATGAAACGTGCAAAATGACTGCTGCTGGAATCACACTATTGTAAATAGGTGCTTGCATTCTTGAAAATATCGTTCCCTAATTCTTCAACAACATTACAGCTAAGTCACACTGTCAAAACACGCTTGATATGAGAACTACTTGTATATATGCTGGAGACATGGGGATGGGTGGGGGTAAAGGTGTAAATGATAGGCGGATACAGAGCCCGGATAGAAGGACAATTTGGCAAACAAGGGGACTGATAATGACAAACCAAGGAGAAAGAAGAGCTCCTAATGGGTAGCATTATTGTATTGATAATGGGGGAATTGGGTGATGGTAACGCCATTGAATGCCAAGAGCAATGGTTAGAATGTATCTTGTTGGAAGTAGTAATTGCCTGGCATCTGTATTACTTGCCACTTGTCACCTCAAATTTGGATATTGTCAGGATCTTTCTGCATTTGACACAGAGTACTTCACTATCTGAGAAAACTGTGCTGTCATCAGAGAAAATTCCCGGTTTTGATCTTATGAAGATGGTTGGGCCTAATACAATACCCTGAGGAACTCCTGTAGAGATGTCCTGGATGACCTCCAACAGCCATAACCACCTTCGTACGTGTCAGGTAAAACTCCAAGCAATGCAGTGTTCATCCCATCCGATCCCCTAATTTTTCTTGATGCCAGACTTGGTCAAATGTGGCCTTAATGTCAAGGGCTGTCAATCTCACCTCAACTTTGGAATTCAGCTCTCTTATCCATGTTTGAACCAAGGCTAAAAGGAAGGGGGGGGGGGGGGGGGAACGGTGGCTCAGTGGTTAGCACGGCTGCCTCACAGCACCAGGATCCTAGGTTCGATTCCAACTCAGGCAACTGTCTTTGTGGAGTTTGCACATTCTCCCAGTGTCTGCATGGGTTTCCTCTGGGTAGTATGGTTTCCTCCCACAGTCCAAAGATATGCAGGTCAGGTGAACTGGCCATGCTAAATTGCCCATTAGTCAGAGGGAAATGGGTCTTGGTGGGTTACTCTTCGGAGGGTTGGTGTGGACTGGTTGGGCTGAAGAGCCTGTTTCCACACTGTAGGGAATCTAATCTAATCTAAAATGAGGTCAGGAGCTGTGTGGCCACAGTGGAACCTAAACTGGATGTTACTGAGTAGGTTACTGCTGAGCAGGTGCTGCTGGATAGTACTGCTGATGACACAAGCCAATGCAAATAGCCTGCTTTAGCTGACCATGTGCTCTGCATAGCTTCTTTACAACCAAGACCCTACTCCTCCAGAAAGACAAACATAAAACCACGTGGAGGCATCCAGTTTGAGCACTGCTGTCATTAAGGATTGGTTGGACAAAAATGAAGTAACTTCATTGACATGCATGAAGATTTAAAGGTGTTTGCCAGTACCTGCGAGGAGGATGCCTGAGTTCGGAAATCTCAAACAAGGGGCCACTGTCTCAGGATAAAGGGTAGATCATTTAGCATGAAGACATGGAGAAATTTCTTAACTCAAAGGGTTGTGAATCTTTGAAATCCCCTGCATCATTAATCTGCAGATGTGTATTCATGGAATATATTTAAATCAAGGTTTGAGTTTTTTTGGATACATGTGAGTCGGGGACGTGGGGGTGCAGCTGATCAAATCTGATATCATTGAATGGTGAAGCAGGCTCGAAGCTTCAAGCAGTCTGCTCTAATCTCCATTTCTTATATTACTATGTACTGCTCTGCAGAAATTGAATCCAATCAACACTTGAGTGTCACACTTGGAGGTTTCTGGTTCAGCAGCTTCCGGACAAATTAAAATGATGGAAATCTGCAAATTAAACCAAAATTGCATGGAAGATCTGGACTTTTAAAAGGCCAATTTATTAGCATTGTACCAATCTTGTGCTCATTTTCACCGTTTAGTCAAGGATTATTTTCACTTGGTCAGAGAAGGTTGAGATGAGACTTAGTTAAAAATTTTAAAATTATGAATGGATGTAGGTTAAGATTGTCACCAAATGTGTGGGAAAAATATTTTAGGAAAAATATTGTTCTGTAGATGAAATTGTGCTATAAAATCAGGAATATTTTCCCCAGGAAGAAGTTGGGACAGAAATTATTTTAACTTTTATGACAAAATTACTGTAAAGTAAGGGTCTGTGGGTTTTGTATTTGGCTGTTGTATCAAAGAACTGGCATGAGCATGATGGATCAAATGGCCTTTTTCAAGCCTGTCACTTCTATGATCCAATATTCCTCACAGGTGGAAAAACATGGATTTTTTTTCAGAAATTCTAAACAGTATGAAGTGATGTAGCATACGTACAGATTCCAACTCTTGATTTCTGGCTCGAAATCTTTCTCGCTGACTTGAGATGATGGAAAGCAGAGAGTCCATCTGTCCCTGGGGAAGTTCGGAGGTTGGAAAAGGGCCAGAACCTTCAACACAGAAACACAGTTAGTGAGCATATTTGTATACATTTGTTAAAAGGAATCCCTTTGCATTATATTAAAGCACCAATTTCTTCAGCACAGGTTAGAGATTCCAACCACGGTCAATGTATTCTGAAAGACATTCTGCTTACAATCCATCCCAGCCCACAAGTCCATTGGTCACTGATATTTATCCTTGTGGGTAACTGGAAAACTAAGTGTGTCTTCATTACAGACTGAATGACTCCAAACCGACAGTCAACCTGCCAAGTCTTTCTTGCTTTTGATATTATTATATCAAATAAAAATGTTCAAAGAAAACACACACACAATTATATTTAATACCTCTAAGATTTTTTTCTCCAGGGCTGTTTACAATTAAGACAGCAGGAGAGTCTGGAGGGTTACTAACTCTACCACAGCTACACAAAATAGAAGAAACCTCTTCAAGGTAGCTCAAACTACCAACAAATGCAGTTTCAAAGCTGGGAGGGAGGAAGGGACAGAATGGTAAGAGAGGCATCACCATTCAATGTGTAGCTCCATTAATGGCTTCTCTTACCCTCCACATTCATCTCATTATCTCTAGTCTACCCGAGACTTCTTTCCATTTACAAGAAGCTACCTCATTAAACTCTCTCTTACATCCCTGCCTCTCTCTTTGATTAACTTATATCCATTCAATGTCATATTCCTTCAACTCTTCCCAACTGCTTGTCAGATATTTTTCTCTGTGAAATACAATGTAATTAAAAATGTTGCATAAATGCAAATTATTATTAATCTCGCAACTAATAAAATTTGAAAAAATACAGTTAAGGATTTGTAAAAAGAAACAACAGTATATCAGATTCAATATTTATATCAATTGATCACAAATACTTCAATGTCTTACATTCACCTTGTTTTAACAGTCAAAATCTATCATTAGCTTTCTGAAAACATCTGCTTCAGATACTAGGTATTTTGTTTGTTATTTTCAATTCTTACCAAAGAGGGCTGTAGCTTCTTTGATGGGTTCTGGAATCTTTTCCATGTTGCTCAGATCTGCTCCCTGAGATCAATGAGAAACCAGAATTTTCAGTCAGTTCAGCAATAAGACGCTGGTTAGACTACAGCTATACACCCCTGGGCACTATTAAAGTTTAACAGCTTGGATTTAGGGAAATATTCAATGGAGCAACACTAAATTAATGAATGCTCATAAACAGGCTTTCCCACATTGGAACATGCAAGCTAGGGGAAAGGACAAGAGTTGCGATTTATTTTAGAGCAAAAAAAGATAGTTAAGTAGACTGTAAGAGAGATTCAAGGAGAAAATTCTTAAGTTTAAGACCCTGATGCTGTATACAAGACTGCCAATGTTGGAGTCATTGAAACTGGATGTGAAGACAACCTAATTATTTTTCTGAGTATTTGATTGTGGATTGAAGTGGGGAAAGGACTGATTTAAAAAATAAAGATTTTTTTGTTGAATGACTGCTGCACTTTTTAAAAGCAAGTTACTGACTTTCGGGGAGGTGATGACTAACGGTATAATTGAAAGAGCATTCATCCTGAGACCTAGGTGGGGGACCGAGAATTGAATCCTGAATTTTGCTATGGTAGATGTACAATGAGAATTCAATACAAGTCTGTAATTAAGAATCTAACAATGACCGTGAAACCGTTGTCAATTGTTGGAAAAACCCGCCTGGTTCACCAATGTTTAATCTGCCATCTTCACCTGGTCTGACCGACATGTGATTCCAGACCGCAACAATGTGGTTGACTTTTAACTGTCCTCTGGGCAAATAGGGGTGGACAATAAATACTCTTGCCAGCAATGCCCACATTTAGAATGAATTAAAACAAAACAAAAGTGTAAGTGCTATTTATACAGCTGTTGGTTCAAATAGTGGGAAAAGCCTAGTTACAAATGAGCTGGGGGAGCCAGGTGGAGCTATATATGAGATCCAGCCACCAACAAATAGCTGACTAGCCTTAGAGTAATGGCCAGTTATATCCTTGACATTGGCTTACTGCTGGCCAAAAACTGTGCTTGGCTCCCACATGGCTGAACAGCTTGGTGGAAAGAATGTTCAGTCAGAAACAGCAGACGGCAAGCAGCTGTTTTGCTCTGCAGTAGAAACAACACAAGTCTGAAGATAGCAAATTTATTTCCTCGCAACAGTTGCTGTAAGCTATGACTTTTACATAATAAGTCAGAGATTTTTTTAATAAGTGTGAACCAGTCACTCAGTGTCTCCTGCAAATATCAAGAAGCAACATTCTAACCAGCAGGGTCACCTCGCAAATCCTGTGGATCATGAGTGATTGAGCTGCATTACCAGATTTTCCCTCCACTCGTAACACCCATGTTTTGTTTTGTATGTGTGTGTGTGTGTGTGTGTGTGTGTGTGTCTAGAGGGAACATTTTATAAGTGGGTTACAGCTTTAACGAGTAAAGTTATTGTGAGATGGTTCACATTTTTTATTCATTCATGTGCTGTGGACATTTCTGGCTAGACCAGCATCTATTATCCATCCCTAATTGCCCACAAGGCAGTCAAGAGTCAGTATACTGTTGACAGTCTGGAGTCACATTTAGGCCAGACCAGATGAGATGATAGTTTCCTCTGAAAGGACAGTCATGAACCAGATGGATTTTTCAGATAGTCCACAATGGTTTCATAGCTATTGCTTAACTCTGAATTCCAGCATCTGCCATGGCAGAATTCAAACACAGCCCCACAGAATATTATCTGGGACTCTGGTCTAGCAATAATGTATTTATTTATAAATATGCTGTTTTGGTTTCCAGTGCAATACCCCAGTGAGATTTAACTCTAGACATGTACAACAGGCCAGAATTAGAGAAGTTCAGGTTTCCCAAGGGGCTCTGGGGTTGGAAGAGATCACAGCAATAAGGAGCGGTTGAGTTCGTTAAAGGATTTCAAAAGTACAATTTTAACATTGAGAGTTTGCTTATCTGGGAGCTACTGTAGGTCGGCAATGATAGGTCTAAAGGCAACAATGGCATGGATGAGGGCTTCAGCAACAGATGAATTGATGGAAAAGCTCAATAAGCGATGTTTTGAAGGTTAAATGTAGAGTAGATCAGGTTGAGGTTCCCTACAGTATGGAAACATGCCCTTCGGCCCAACTAGTCCACACCGACCCTCCGAAGAGTAACCCACCCATTCCCATTCCCCATATTTACCCATGACTAATGCACCTAACTCTATGGGCAACCTAGCATGACTAATTCATCTAACCTGCACATCGTTGGACTGTGGGAGGAAACCCACGCAGACACGGGGAGAATGTGCAAACTCCACACAGACAGTCGCTAGAGGCTGGAATCGAACCTGGGTCCCTGGTGCTGTGAGGCAGCAGTGCTAACCACTGAGCCACTGTGCCGCCCATTATGTAGTGTGAGCAATGCTGAGCAATGTATGGTCAGAGCCCATCTCAGAGTCACAAATGATACTGAGATTGTAAATAGCCTCAGACAGTAGCCATTGAGTGGGGAGGAAGTGGCTGTACGGAGTGGAGATTTTGCCAGGCACTGAAGACAACGGATTTGGTGTTTCCAATACTTGTCCTCATCTAGTACTGGACATTGGACATGTAGAATGATAACTTAGCAATACTAGCGGTGGTGAGGAAAACCTTGTTGTCACCAGCAAATATGTGGGATTCTATCACACTCCTCACTTGTGGCCTTTGGAGTTTAAGGAGACAGGAGGTGAATTACAAACTGTAGATTACTCAGCCTCTGACTTGCTATTTTTGATTACAGTATTCACATGGCTGGCCCAGTTAAGTTTGTGGATGATGATGGTCTCCAGAATGCTGCAAAGTTCATTGATGGTAATGCTGTTGAATGTCAAAGGGAGATGGTTATGTGGGAGATGGTCACTGACCGCACTTCTGGGACCACGGTATCATCAATACATCACCCATACCCATGGAAATCTGTGTACCTCAGTATCAGGGCGTTGCAGGGAGGACATTGCTTGGATAGTGCTGAGATCTTGTTCTAGCTTTATGATCAGCTCCTTCTGTCCTGTTGTGGTTTTCACAGCCTCAGTGAACTGCATCTGTAACTCAGCACAGCGAGCTGCAGTAACACAGCAGCAATACAAATAATTAACATGAGTCATAATCTGAAACACGCATTAAAAGATTCTCAACATCTGAGTCAGCATTTAAAGAGAAAAGTAAGGTTATTTCATGGTGTGAATTGATTAGCATATGGAAAGACTCAGGGTGGAAAGAAAACATTAAGAGGGCAACACAAGCACAAGAAATTACAACTGATAAGGAAATAAAGAACAGTTTGAAAAGGAAATCGCATTAGAATAACAGGTTGCTGGCAACAGGAACACATGTTGGCATGTGGATAAAGTAGCTAAGTTAAAGGAGTTATTTAGTTCAAGATGTGTGATAAAAAGAGTAGGAAGTGCAAAGGCAGAATGAGGGATGAAACATCCATATCAATAACTGGATACTTGAAAAGGCCAGATGTGAATCATAAAGGTGTGCTTTGAGTACTGTTGGACAAGAAAAACCATGCCAAAAGCCAGTACAATGTGAAATGCAGTGAATTCACTAAAAGAAGGAACTGCAGAAGACTCTGCAGAGTAACTGCAGACCAGTTAGTCCAACGGCAGTTTTAAGAATATTACATTTCTATCTTTCTTCAGTTCTGTTACAAGGTCACTGGACTGAAATATTAACACTGTTTATCACCACAGATGCTGCCTGACATGATGAGCTTTTCCAACAGTTTTATTTTTATTTCAGCCATTTTTAATATTGTGTTTAAGTATTAGGAACAATTCTTTGAATCAAACAGATTGGATGACTTGGTCAGATTTAAGTAAACTGGAAAGAACAATCACAGAAATACAAATGGTGGTCATACCAGAAAATGGAGTATTTTAATAAAGTGATAGAAGGTGAAGTTGAGTGGAATTATTGAGAAGATGCCAAACTAAATACCAGATTACTGATCATGCTACTGGCTTCAATGTGCTGAGATGGTCTGACGGGGTCTATCTAAATGAGAAGTATTCTACGTTAGGTGGTAATGAAGAGTATGATCTTGCAAGGGATAGTGTTAATACTAATATTCATCAACATTATCATTTCAAATTTTGCAGATAGCAAAATAGGAGAAATATCTGATCAAGTGAACTGTTGCGAATTTGGGCATGTTATTGGAAAATAGAGTTTAATGTTTAACAGTTAAGAGATTAGAAAATTATTTGAAATTACTGACACATATCATGAATAGGATATTATATCAAACAACAGTGAAATTAATGGAATATTGGATTAAACTAGATGAGGATGGAGGACAGATGGGAAGTACTAGAAAGCCTACATGAAAAGTGGTGGAAGCTGATTTTGTAATTACTTTAGGATGAGTAATTTCTATGATTATGGCAAAAAAAAAATTGATTGTGTCTGACTAAACATGAGTGCTTTTTCAACGAAGTACAACAGATGCATTGCCTCCTTTTATTCCATAACCTTCTATGTCTCCATGATAAGAATGCTCATCAGACCAATTTTGTTATGGCTTTGAAATTCACAGAAAGAATGAAATTAAGTTGGAACAAGGATGAATAAGGATTACATCAAAAGGGCTATAGAATGAAACATATTCAAAGATTCAGGAGAAAATTATTAGAAAGAAAATTTAAGGGACAATAATAACATTTGAGGAAGCAAATCAGTCAAGGCTTTTCTACATTACTTTGCTAGCAGATTGAATGCCTAGTGGAACAATTTTGAAGATTAAATTTTTTTAGATATATGATCTTGAGGAAAAGCACATTACTAGGATAGCAGAAAGAATGCATAGATGGACTTACAATTCCTTCCACCCTGAGATTTCTACACTGATTTTCCATTGCTCTGAGATGCTGACTGACCACCTGTACATTTCTGTTCTCTTTTCAATAACAGGAACCGTTAGTGTATCATCTTTATGATTAGATTAATGAACTGGAAACTGTATCTCTTTTATTTCAGTAAGGAGATTAACTACGATGCAAAGTGTGACCACCTCTGAAAATCAAACTAGTGTAGCATTTATACACCATTGTAGCCATTAGCATGTAAACAAGTGTCCAGATTCTATCCTGTGATATTCACAACTCAACTCCTTGAGCTGAAGTTCCCTTAAAAATCATTAACTAAGTATTTAAGAAAGTTAAAATAGATTCAGTCTATTTAAAATTCTTTCTTCAGCTATGCTGTTCTTTATCTTTTATTTATTTATTATATATTAGTATCTGGACAGATCAGCCAAATATATACACTTCCCCCTATTAATGGAGATAACTAATCATTCATTTTCGAGACCTAAATTTCTGCAATGTCATGCTTTTCCTAAGGCAACTATTTAAAGATTAAACAACAATTCTAAATTAAATATGCTCGGAAATGAGTAGTTATTTTGTTGAATTCTGCCTTTCATTGATGTAAGAAATAGGAACAGAAGTAGGCCCCACGCAAACTTTCCAACCTGCTTCAACATTCTACAAAAACATGACTGAACCAATTGTAGCATCAACTCCACTTTCCTGCCTGTGCTTCAATAACCCTCAATTTTTGTCAATCAAAAGTCTGCCTAACTCGACTTGGGATACATTATGCAGCCTAGCCTCAAATGACATCTAAACACAGTGACTTTCAGAGAAGAGATTCCTCCTTATGTCTGTCCTAAATGGCAGAACTTTATTTTTAAACTCTGCATTCAGTTGTAGACTTCTCCCAAGAGAAGGAATATTCTCTTCATTTCCACCCAGTGAAGGCCTCAGAATCTTATGTTACAATAATATCCACTCTTAATCTTCTAAGCTCTGAACAGTTTACACCAACCTTTCCTCACAAGTTACTTTCTTTGCTGTTTTTGTACCAGCAGCAAATTTGGCTGCAATGTACTTATTGCCTTCATTTAAGTGATTAAATAAGATAAGGAGTGGGAGTATAATGGCATTATCTCTGGGATATAGGTTAAAATCCCACTTTGGCATGTGGTGAAACTCAAATATAATTTTTAAAAAAGGCAAAGTGGTGGCCATGTTAGAAAAGTTGTAAAAATCCATTTGGGTCACTGATATCCTAGAGAAAGAAAACTGCCTTCCTCATCTTGTATGGCCTACATGTGACTCCAAACCTACAACTATCTTAATCGCCCTCTGAAATGACAGAAGTCACTCATTTCTAGGGTAGTTAGGGATAGGCAATGAATCATAGCTCAGCCAGCAATGGCCACATCCTAAGAACAAATGCAAAACCAAGTTCAGGCACTGATCCCTGCAGTTAGAATCTGTTTACCTTCCTGCATATGACTTATTTGTCTCAACTCTCTTGTTTCCTTTTTGTTGGCCTATCTATATGATGATGTCTTAGCCCCAACACAATAATCTCTTATCTTATGTGGTAACCTTTTATGAGACATTTTATTATTGGCTTGATGGAAAAGCAAACTGACTTTCCGATGTCTCATGTTTTTTCAATGATTCAATTTAAAGAACAAGATAAATATCATTAAAGGGTCCCTCAAATTTAATATATCTGAAAAATTGAAACATGCCAAACATCTGTCACTGAAGAAAATATATTTGGAAAAGATAGGGACCCAGTAAATTAATATTTCGCAAATCGTGAGTTTTGAGAAGAAAAATCAATCTTACCTCTGAACAAAAAGGGGCAGTGATTTCCATGATTAAAATAATAGTTAATGTTGTGTCTGAATCAACAATAAATTTCTATAAATGTAAACATGCTACAAAATGCAACAATTCAGAGACTTCTTAAACATGGTATACACAGACTGGGTAATAGAACACTTACAGAAGACCTTGTTGGAGTACATTTCCAATACTTATTTTGTTCACAGCCAATTTTGTGCACATGCATTCCTTTTTAACATTGAAATTTAATCATCAATACCATCACTGGTAATTTCTACAGCTGACTGTCTAAAACCGTTATTGTGAAATTCAAGAGAGATATTACATTTTCCAAATAGGATGAAGGAGCTTCTGTCTGTTTTGAGCAAATAAGCCTCAATTCATGAATTGCAACTCAAAAAATTTTAATTACTTTAATGAACACATGAGGGTGCAGGTCTTTATGGCACTTTTCTAAATACCACTTGAAAGAGCTGAAAAAAGTAAGTGTAAATGCAGATTCGATACTGAAAATAAAGCAGCGTGCAGGTCCTGTCACTGGGCAGCAGGTGGTGCACTACAAGAAGTACCAACCATCTTTACAGAGTATACACCATTTCTTGCTTTCAATTCACTGCAGAACAAAACAGAATAGGCATCAAATACAAGAAAGCTTATATTTTCCCACAATTGCACTAACTTTACTTTCTCATTAAGTCATTTTACAGCCTCATCTGAACAAAATTCGTTTTCAAATGGAAGGGAAATCCATTTGCTTTAAGTCAGTAACTGCATTTGTGACTGACATTTTCTGTTCTTGATATATTTTTCTTGCACCCCCTGTACTGAAAAGCAGCTTCTGCACAAAGTAATATTTGGTATCCACTACTATGCAATCCACCTACAATACAAGAGGGAGAAAATTAGGTAGTGAGGAACAGGAGTAAGGTCCTGAGTTCTGAGGCTTGTAACTGTTTAAAGATGAGCACAGCTTCCATGTACTGTCTAAACAATATCCTACCAAGAAAGCATTTGAAGAATTTCATGTAGAAATTGGACCAAAGTGAGGACCATGTCTTCGGGAGGATCTTGAATTTTAGCAGAAATGCTTTGACACTAATTTTGCTGAGTGTTTACATTAAAGATAAAAAGTAGATTGAATTCTAGACTCTGAATCATTATTACTAAGTTGGGCACAAAATTGCTATTTACTGAGTGAAATGCTGCAAGTTGCTAAGTCTGTTTCAGTTAAGACTCAGTAATGGGTCAATTTATGACACCAAATTAAAAACCCACTCACAAAACAAAATTGACATGAATTTTAGAGCCAAAGAGGAAAAGATTAAGGTTGGGTTAGATTTTAAAATTCTAACAACTTGAAACTCAAACTGAATGCACTCTCTTTGTGATTATACGGAGGCAGGACAGGAGGTGGACAGTCAATTCATTCCACGGATATAGCTGGCAATTTAGTATTTTAATGAGGCTGGCTTCCAATGATTTGGGCTGCTTTGCACATTTATTTCAGCCAAGAAATGCAGCAGCTGAATATAGGAGGAATGCTTTGGGGAGAAGGTAAGTATCTTCCCAGCATGGCTCAAGAGTTGGAAGCAGCAGGAATGTTTCCCTTGTGCCCATCCCAAAGTTGACTGACAAGAGTGCCGACTGACCCTAACTGCCCTTGTGGCTTGATGTTGAGTCCTCCCCACCTGTACAGAAACCATCTCTGGCAATCAGACTGACTTCTAGGTGGAGAACCTGCAAAGTTCAAAAACATGCCTCCAAAGAGTTAAAACTCCACTGTGTGCAGGGAAACTTGGTCTTTCAGACTTGCCATCAGGAATTCTGTTCCCTTCTACCCATATCCAGCCATCGGATAAGGTGACTGTCAGGGTGATAAAATTCTGTAAGTGTGGTGCTTCATGAAAGAAATAAAGACATGGCCTCTCATGGCCTCAGGATGCCCCTATGGGCTTTATATACCTTCTGAAGTGTAACCACCATCGTAATACAGGAAGCACAACTGACAATCACACACACTCAACTTCCACAGATGTTACTGAAATACTTGACTCAGTCCTCTATTTTTAATGCTAACTGAGAAGAAACATTGCCAAGTTCACCAGTGAGAACATCTCTGCTTTTGTTCAAAGAAAGCCCTCTCTGAAAAGATATGGGACTTCCTTCTTAACATCCAACAATCCAGCGCACCTTCAGTATTGGACAAGGAAGGTTAGCCTAAATTATAGGAACATTTTACAGAAGTGGACAACAAAGAACTCCAACTCAGAGCTTACAGTCCTACCACATGAGCCACAGTTGACCTCCAAATAATGGTCCAGAATTTGCTGCATTGTGGTACTTCATTTCTTAATTTGTTATGCACCTGGGCACAATGGGAGCATGTGAGAGTGGGATGTGTCTATGTAAGGTGTGTAACCAACAGTTCATAAAGTTGTAACAAGACTTGCTGGCTCCTATATTCTATGCCCCACCTAACAAGGACAAAAATCCTGTGTGCCTCCTTCTATCCTGTCTACCTTCAAGGACCTACGGACTTTTACAACAAGGTCCCTTTGTCCTCAGTATTCCCTAAGGACGTCTCATTCAGTGTGTATATGCTTCCCTTAATAGACCTCCCAAAATGAATTATCAGGATGAAATTCCATTACCTATCCTAATTTACCAGCTGGTCAATATCAGGCCATAGCCTGAGATCAAACTTCTCACGTCCAATAACATCACTAATTTTCCTGTCATCTCAATCTCCTTATTACATCTACTACATTCACATCCAAATCATTAATGTACATGACAAACACTGCTAGTCATAAGCTTCCAATCTCAAAATCAATCCTCTTTCATCACCCTTTGCCTCCTATTTGCAAACCAATTTGGATTCAGTTTGCTAACTAGCTTGGATCCCATGGGCTCTCATCTTTTGGACTAGCCTTTCATATGGGATCTTGTCAAAGGCCTTACAGAAATCCATGTAAACCACATCGATTGTGCTATCCTCATCAATATATTTATTGAAACTTTTTAAAAATTAAATTAAGTCAGATAGGATCTCCATCGAACAAATCCAGGCTAACTATACCTGATGAATCTCTGTTTTTCCAAGTGTTGATTACTCCTGTCCCTAAGACATATTCCCAATAATTTCCCTACCACTGATGTCAGACTAACTAGTCTTTACTTACCTGGCCTATCCCTGCTGCTCATCTTAAACCACATTTAGACAGTGTTCCTAGGATTAAGTTGAAAATGTGTTGCTGGTTAAAGCACTGATGAAGGGCTCTGGCCTGAAACGTCGAATTTCCTGTTCCTTGGATGCTGCCAAACCTGCTGTGCTTTAACCAGCAACACATTTTCAGCTCTGATCTCCAGCATCTGCAGACCTCACTTTTTATTCCTAGGATTAAGGTCAACACATCTGATTCAGACTGAAGAATAATACTAATTTCAATTTAATAATTTGTCAACTAAAAATAGATATTTCCACTTAGTGAAATTAAAAGTATAAGCAGGTTGGAGATGCTTACCGGATTATAACTAGAATGGCCTGAGTTATTGATCAGAAGATCTTCATCTAGCAGGTGCAAAACATTCAATGTGAAACTCCTGCCTTTACTGTGTGGAGAAAACAACTGGACTTCTGCTCCTAGTTAGTGAAGATATAAATATGATCCACAATATGAAACATAGTATGAACTTGCCAGCTGAGCCACAAATGCCATGAGTGTTAAACTAACAAGGTTACAGTGAGTGTTGTTATACCTGGAAAAAGAGTAGACTTATAGCTAAGGAAAGAATCTTAAAATGACAGCAGAAATAACATGCAACCATATGACCTCTATGTAATGTAAAAAAGTGTTTTTTGTCAAGGGATTATGCATAAATAAAGACAATGCAGGCCATTGCTGTGTTTGTATAAAAGATATTTACTTCAATTATCACACCTAGGGTGCTAGTGAATAATACATCATGTGAGTTTCATACAGTGATATTGCTTCTCCATATCATATAGGGACTGTTTACAGTGCTGAGAACAGAGTATGCTATATGGCTAATCACCAGAGACAGAAAAAAAAACTAGTTCTGCCAATGGAGGGAGTAGATTCCACTACTGCCTGCCATACAGAAAAGTTTCAACCAGTTCTAACAAATACCAAGAAAAAACAGTTACGAAACATGGATCACAGTGAAGGAAATGGGTGGTGTAAAGCTGTGTGTACAAAAATTACAATTTTTTTTGGTCAACTGGGTTTATTATTTGTGAAATTTTTTGTGACTACCTGTGAATAGCAAATTCTAGAAAAGTCTAAGACATTTAGTGCGTGATGGCAAAAAAATGAAATACTGCAAAACTGTATGACACCACAGCACACTTGGGGTGGGGTGGGAGAGCAGAGGGGATAAAGACAATAAGCGTATTAAAATAGTCCAAGTCAGTGTCTTATACACATGTGCTGCAGTACTACATGGAGCAATTCAGACACGGTCTAGCAGTGGCAAGTCATTATTGCACAAATGCTTCATGAGTAGTTCCAAATATTCCCATCACCTCCCTCAATTAAAAAAAAGCCTTGTAAATAAAACCTTCTTTTCTTTCTACTCCGTATTCAACAACTTGACTTGCAGGAGGCTCTAGGAGGCTGAAACAAAAGTTACAACCACTGTCTCACTTAAACTTATGAACCATAATCAGATGTACATGCTAAAAATTATGACCATGCAAAGTAACGGATATTGTCAACTGGCCAAACTCAGCAGAAATAAATTAAATTCATCTGCTATTAAACACTTTACAATTCAAAAGATAAAACCTACAAATAATAAAATACGAAAGCAAAAATGCTAGAAACACTCAGCAGATCAGTCAGCATTTAAGCAGAGAGGTGGTAAGTTAAAATTTCAAGTGTAATCAAAATATTTTCTAATCAACATGATCAGAGATGTTATTACACACCTTCGGAGCAGGAGCAACTTGAACCTGGATAATTATGACCCAGAGGTAGGGTCACTCACTGTCACTGCACCATAAGAACCCTTCAGGTGTTACTGATCATAGTTGAATGAATGACAGCTGACATGTTAACTTACTCGTCCTCACCAAAGGAGCATGAACAACTCATGCCTGAGAGGATAGCAACAGATGCTATTCTATTGCAACCAACCAAAATAAACTCAAACTGTTGGTAGTGAGCACTGCAGTACATTATTTTTAAAAAATCCCGTCAGGACAGCAGCCTTCAAACAGAACAAGGTGATTCATAAATGAGAATAAGGTAGAATCAAGAATGTCACTTTATTCACATATGGGCTGCCACCTCTGAGCATGCTGTAGGTTTGGGCAAAGTGGGCCCTGAAACAGTTGTACAATCTTTCTTCATTCCATACAAATTAAAATTCAGAATTTCCTAACAGCCTTTGTTCCGGAGTATATTTAAACAGTCCAGTGATATCTGTTTTCAGGGTGAATTCCACTTGGTATAGGGACAATGAATTTGATCCCACATCTATCTAAAGCAGATCCCACGATACTTGTACCTTGCTATATCTGAAAATAGGATTGCTATACCTGAATGTAGGGCTCAGATGACATTTTTATAGCACTGAAGTAATGTTTGGAGTGAAGACATGGAAGCAGGTACATACTAAGACCAGTACGCAAGCACAGGATATACCAACACTTCTAAACCTGGGATACAATGCTATCTTACAATTCATTAAATTCCCTTCTTCCCCAAGCGCTAATGCTAAACCAAGCTTCTCACAACTTCGATGATACAAGTATAGCTCACTGGTAAATATTTGGTCAACAGTCCTGAGCTGTTGAAGAAATGTCTGTTTCTTCCACTAAAGAAAATGCAGATTTGAGCCTTTATCGTGTCCATTAAATAAATGATTCAGATTGTTAAATCTTTCCTGTTCGCAGCTAGATATCTCTGAGCTAATGCCACCTAACTTGGCAAAACAATCCATCTTGACTTTATTAATCCTACCCCACAGGAAGTACAGCTGCCACCAGATGGCCAGTGTGGAGACATTCAGAGCCAGCTTGAATATTTATCGGCCGAATAAATCAAATGCTGTCATTAACACAAGGAATTGTGCCTTCCTGGTGTTTTAGGAGTCAATGTGATACTATCCATTTTTGTGAATATTACACATTACTCATTAAATCTGTGGTCAGTCCTCTCTTGCTCAACTGAAAAGTGATGTGCGCACGTGAAGAAAACTAGAAAAAGAATGAGAAAAAGAATTCTGGAAAAATAAACCTGACTTCAAATTCTTATATCTTTCGGGATTCAAACAAAAGTAGGTTCTAACATACACATCAATCAGTACAAAGTGGTGTAAAACCACATGGTGCACCCAGTTATTGTTGGCTATGGTAGCTAGTCATGTGTAACTGCATCATTTTCATTTCTTGCTTTAGTAACCTTGCAACACTTTATATCTATAAAACACAGCTCAGTAAACTTTAAACCTTAGACGAATCTTGAACATCCTGGTGCCAAAATAACTCAAAAATGAAAACTTGAGCCTACATAAGCAAGAGAAAGAGAGACCCCCGGAGACACATAGAATATCCTACCCATCATGATCAATACACTCCGACAATTGCAAACTTAGTGCAACTGTCTCCAGAGGAAGTACTATGTCAAAACAGATTTTCTGACCATAAAATGGCTCCTTTTTGTAAAAGGAATGGATGAGAGTTTGTTAAAACCACAAACAGTACAAATTGCCTATTGAAGCTATTTTGGAGTTCTTCCATGGACTGCAACCCATTTGCTGCTGACATTATATGCTGGTTATAAATCGCACTAAACGTGAAAAACAGTCCTTCTTGGAACAGGCTAAACTACAATGGAGCCTTGAGGGGAGTTTATAGTGAGTAAATATAAATATGAATACATTGAAATTGCAGATGCTCTGTTTCAAACAGTGTGGGTTTCATTGGTGTTAAATGCAAAATGATCGACTGAAATAGAGAAAGCATTGATAGAGGAATCTTTCACAAGTAGGGGGCTTTACGTTTCAAATATTAGGAATTACTGACATCCCTATTATTGATCAAAATCTTTAAAACAACTGCATTGCTACTGGTTGCTTAAAAGGATTACTAGCTAACTAATAACTGTTTTTCAACATTATCAAACTAGTAAAAGGCCAGATCTTAAATCTTTTAGTGACTGATAACTTTTCAATAAATTACAGTCCTTGTAACAGGTTAAACTGCAAAGGAGCTTCGGGGGAGTATATCATGGGTGTCAGAAGCAGCAGGTTATAAAAATCTGATATTCCAGATGCATAAACTGGAAGTGAATTATAAACTTCTGGATATGCTGGGTATGATAATGTAGTAATTATTATTGAACAAATAATCGAATGGCTTGGACATTATAATCCATATGAACATGAATTCAAATCTTACCAAGGCTACTGAAGAATTCAAATTCAGCTTAATAAAGCTAGAAGTAGAAAGATCTGCCATCAGTGCTTGTGAAGCTGCCAGACTGTTGTAAAACTTAACTGGCTCACTTGAGCCCTGCTTGCCTTTATCCCAGCTGTCCTCTTTGTGTCTCCAGTTTCCAACGAACATGATTTCACTTCCAAAGCAAGCTGCTCAGTTGCATCAAACTACTTCAGTAAACTGAAGTTGAACAAGATGCACTTCCACCTTCTTAGCATGACTAAAAAATTGACAATAAATGGCAACCTTGCCAGTGATCCCTATATTAAATTGAAAAGAAGCTTCATTTGAAGTTTGTGACCCTGGCTATATATTTGCTGCTAGTTCTCAGCATCTGGCAAATCCCGTCCACAGCTTAGCTTTTAATGAATACAATAAATACTTCACGTTTGTAGATAAAACATCAGAAACTAACCCTTTCTAAAGCAACATACAACAATAAAACCCTGACTTCTATATAGCGCCATTACAACATTCCAAATAGCCAAAAAACATGGCTTGGGCAATTTGAAGAGATTACCAAAAGTATAGGCGAAAACCCATGTGGGTTTTAAGAATATATATAGTTTGGGGAAAATGGTAGAGTTGCCACTCAATGCTAATGGGTGGAATGCAGAAAACGAAGTAACTTGTGACTCAACATGATGATTGAGGTGGTTTTGGAGGGAAGTGGATAAAGCTATGATGAGATGAGGATGTTTGGGGCTGGATGGGGTGCAGGGGCAGATACACAAGTGGCCAAAATGAGGAGGTTCCTGAGGGACATGAAGACTGCCTCTCTCAGGTGTTGAAGGGCTAAGTATGTCATCCAACAGTTCTGGTTTTGAAAGTATTTTGCTTGTTATATTTCTCTTCATTTTATTTGTTATTTTTATTCATTTTTATTAAAGTCACTGACTCTAATCTAAAATCCTTTTGTTATACATTTACATATGGGGAAAGGTACAGGAAAATTGTATCTGTGACACACTTGTAACAAAATAGGCTATTTGTGATGAATTCGTCAGTTGACTGAACTGTACTATATGAGTTTTATTGATACATTCCTCAAAGAGAAAAAAAATCAAGGTTATTAGAACTAAAGAAAATGGAAGGAACTAAGTATCTCCTACAAATAAAGTTCTTTTAAGTGAAACATATTAATGCTTAGATAATTTGATCTATTGTTAGCTATTTCAAAAAGCCCTAACATTATTTACCGATGAAGCAATGGTGGGCTCACTTGCCTCAAATCAACCTTCTGTTCCTGATTTTCAAATAGCAAAAGGTCAAAATATAACTTGCTCTTTAAGGGAAAAGCTTCCTCTCTAAAGTCAACTTTTTATGTAAAGAGAGCTAGGCAGCTTTTGACTGAAATGTTACAAATACCAAGGGATGCACTGGGCATTTTTGTTTTTCTGATAAAGATGAGAGTTGAAGTTTTATGGGAGAGAGCAATGATGAAATAAATCATTGAAGATGGCAATGAAGGAATAAAAATAGAATGGAGTAAGGAGAAACAGAATGCAACAGTCAACCAAATAAATAATGGAGCAGCACTTCAATCCCAGAGGGAGAGTACTGATTTGTATCTGCGTTCTTAGTTGTTTGAGGAAAGCCTTGGCTCTCCATACCAAAGAGAAGAATTGCAGGAACTTGGTCATTTTGTAGTTACTTCAATCAACCTACTCATTTTGTCTTTGAAGTAAATTTAAAAGTAGCAGTTGTGAATATGGGCAAAATCCTTTCTAATTTTCTGGTCATGCAGCACAAACTAATCCAATACAGACCAAGTAAATCCTATGGGAGACATTTCACACTGAAGGTGGATGAACAAGCAAACTAGTGGCAATGACAGCAATTAGAACAGAATATTCTTTAGATTAATGGTGTTACTGATTCAATTTTTAAAAACTCAAATGTTAATTGAAAAGAAAACATCTCCAAACATGGTGCAGGTAAGTGCTTAAAAACAACCTAATTCTAAAGTACTAATCTGATTCCTTTCTTAAAATACCATTTTCATCATTGTGCAGCTCATTGGGAAAACTGCACTCTACTTCACACATTTAGCTAATGTCAATCCCACTTCTCTATTTTTCTAAATACTAAATTATGAAATCAATAACAGGAAACTTATTGAATGCAGAATACAGTGTATACTGAAAATCTGCAATAAATAAAGAAAATGCTGGAAATATTCAGCAGGTCAGGCAGCATCTGGATAATGAGGGTCAAACAGTTAAGGTTGATTACCTTTCACATTTTTTGAACTAAAATGTTCTATTAACTGCTTCTCTCTTCACAGATACTGAGTACTTCCAGTATTTTGTTTTTAATAGGAAAATTTAGGTGTGCAAGAAGTGCACATTAATTAAACCATTAATGCTATAATCTGGATACATTATATAAAATGCCAATTTTGTGTCATCTTAAAAACAGACAGCAGAAAACTTCTGATTTGATGAAGAATTACAACAGTGCTTGAAAAAATGCATAATAATTACACCGGAAGCAATAATGGTAAAGCACATTCTCAGGAAGTCTACCAATCTTTTTAAGGTTCTTAAATAAATCATGATTGAAGAACAAGTTTATGTTTGAGGTTAAATGTAAAGTTGAATCTAGGCTACTTTAAGTTTGAGAAAACGGTTTCAAGAAGTAAGTGAAAAATAGACTCTGAATGCAATGTAGAAAATGTACAGATTCAATAAAAATTGACAACTATGTTCTTTGCTAAGCAGACCCTGCCAAAGAAAATGGCTGGTTTTGGATCCCAAAATATCAACATGCTACATGAAAATGACGTAGTGTACGCTATGTGTTACTTCAATAGAAAAGTATTGCCAATAAAAGGTGGCCAATTCCCAGAACGTACAGTCAAAGATTTATTTACATGTGGAATTTTAGCACAGGTATAACCCCAATCTGTGACTGGGCTTCTGTACTTGTCTATTCCAAGTCACGCAGAATTGAGTACATTTTCGCTGTTGAACAGCAAACAGTTCCTAAGCATCTTTTAAAGAATTCAGAGTAAAAAGTTTTCTTTACAAAAGTTACAATTAAAAATCTATGGAATGTCAGTATTGCTTTTTATAATAGTGCTTTTGAGAGAAAATGTTCACCAAAATATGTTGGTGAAGCCACCAACAGGAAGGGTTTTATAGAAAAATACCTCTAAAGCTTTGAACAGAATTTATTCTCCTTCCGTAAGTTCTGACTTTACAAATTTTGTGCTTACATAATTGTATCACAACAGATTTTAAAAATATATTCTTAATAAAATATGCTCTAAGTGCTTTGGGGGAATGTATTCCAATTATTTTGGCTGTTGCATGTATTTCTGTCAGTGACAGCAATCAAAGTGACCTATGGGTATGACAGAGTTTGACTCTTTCATTCCTAGCGTACTATCCTAATCAAGGCACACAATGAGTTCTGCTGTTTTGCTTCTTACTATTTGAAGTAGCTTGAAATTTTAGCATTCAATGCCAGCATACACAAACTGAGCAAGGGTTCACAGGAATATCTGCTTTAATCATTATCTCTTAAGGTGGCTTGATAGTGCAGACAACAATCTCAGGAGATTTGGGTGCAAAGTCATCCAAAGCAAAGATTAGGGCAGGGAGAGTTACAAAGATTGGTATTTCCTGATAGCTATTGTGGGTTGAAAGTGGAATGTGTGTTGATAGTCTCAACCTTGTATCTAATGGACAAAACTCTTCAATGCAAAGCCTTTGATGGCAGGCTTCATAAGTAACAAGCTTAGGTCTCAGGAAGTAGATGGAAATGGTTCATACAAATTACCCCAGCATAGGATTTAAAATTTCAAATAGAATCCAGCTTTTCTGTAGAACTGAAACTTATCAGAATTACAAATATTTTATAATACTACAGCAGCACAAATATAACAGGCATCAATTAATGACAGTGGAAAATGCCACCAAGTCCAGTCAGCTTTTTAGGACCTTTTAAACAGGGGATGTAGCTCAGTGTGTGATTCCCTCCATTCTTACTGCTAAACAGGTCTATGGCTGCCAATGTGTTTTGAATTTTCCAAATTTATTACTTCATTCTGGAGAACGGAAAAGCTTTGTTGCCAAATTGTTTGCAAGCAAAATTTACAAGTATTTCAAGTTTGTAAAATTAGAGGGGGGCCACAATTAATGCTCGGTTCCTCAGAAGGCATTGGATTAAACGCAAACTCCATAAATACATACTACCAAAATTGTACGTTACAAATTTCTTGTTCTGACCAGGTTATCTGGTGAGATTAAAAGGATGTACATCGTCAAATGAAATAAAGCTTACTACTTCCACCAAACTATCTAAATTTTAAAAAAAGTAAAACTTTAATTTGAATATATATATATATTTATACTGTATATAAAATGCCTGGAAACCATCCCCTAAAATGCAAATTAAAACACAGCATCTGAATATGTTTAACATTAATATTCACTTAATGAAACTGAAACACATTGCCTGAATTGTAAATTTTTCAGCTGAAGCAGCCTAAAAGTGACTGTGAATGGGAGGCAGGATTTCAATCACAGAGAGGAAGAACAGAACTTTTTTTTAAGAAAAAGTATAGATTTCCCAATCAGTTGGACCTAAATTCCAAATGAATAAATTAAGAAAATGGAAATAAAGTAAAATGCCTATATTGATCTCAGAAAGTCAGCTTCAGGAATTAGTTATAAAAAATAAAACATTTTTAAGACTTTTCTACAGAGGATACTTCATTCCAATAGCATCAGAATTAAACTCAAACAACTCTGGATATTGACTGCTAAGTCTTGCATATCAATGAAAAATATTTGCTTTTAGGATCTACACATTTTCTAAGGCAGTGATCTGCAGTTTGTAGTTAATAAACTTAGTTTTATGTACAAATTATAATGAGCATTGTATGTCTTATGAATTACCATGCAATACTAAAACTCAAACAGCAATGACAATGTAGAGGCAAAAACTATGATTAATTATGGAATACATAAGGGACAAAATAAAGATTAAAATGAATAAAACCACATGTCTGCCTGCAAAAAAAACACTGCTGCTAATACAGCATTCCTTTCATCATTCTAAGGAGGCTGTATAGACAATGTTCTAAAAAATAATGTGCACACACATTGCTCTATTTATCTCAGCAAGATGTCGGCTTTCGATAGTATTCCAAGTTTTTGCAATAATCACTGTGTTACAGTGGCTCTGGGACAACCGTACAGCTACTTTTAAATCCCCTGTGTGGGCCCTGCAGAAACAGACACTACTGTAAACGTTCCTGGGATAAAGTTATTACATTCTACGAAACAGTATCAAAATCTGAAGCTTCAAGTTACATTTACATTGATTATATTATGTTCCAATTAAGTTTTAATTTCCTGAGTTGTCCAGTCTTAAGCACACATTACAAAGTAGACTATGTTAAGAAGGGACATGAGTGCTTTAGAAGAGGATGAAACAACAGATGGACAGGCTACCATTCCTCAAAGATATTTACTAAAATTTACTTATGAAATTTTTCTTTGCCAAGTTAGCAAAATGAGAACATTGTCAAAAACGTGGGCCTAGTCCCTGATCCTCCTTCCTTTCTTCATAAGGATGCCAACTCGGGCACGATGTCTGGCAATAGCCTTCCTCATCTGCAACCAAGGGCAAACATCCAACGATATTATATTGTGCAAAATTATGTTTAAGTGATACACAAATTATGGTGCAGAATTACAAGGAGCAGTAGTGCTGCTACAGCAGTTAGTTTAATGCTTGTGTTAAAGAAGGTTGGAAACAGAAAACTGCATATGGTAAGTGATGTTTGTTCTGAAATATTCTGTTTGATCACCATTTTATTCACTACAGTCTCAAGTGCAAAGACTAAAAGTAGTCATAGGGCAGGAAACTAATATGTTAAATGAAGTGCAGCGTTACCTTTTGTTCTCTGGTTAACTGGGGCAAGCGTGTGTAGTGGGCAATACAGAGATCAGAATGGGAGGGAATGGAATGTTCTCTGATTCACTGAGATTCTGATCTTTGAACAAATCATATTACAGAGTGGACTCCTCATTAGGAGGTAGAAAATATCAGGATTATCCTTGATCTTTCCTCAGCACTGCCCAACAGAGCAAAAGAAGTAGTCTCTGTGTATCACTCATCCTTTTGGACCTGGCTGGTGAATAGTAATTGAAACTTGCCCTATTTGTCATATACAGCTTGATATTGAGGAATGCTCTCTTGTGAACATATATTTGAAGGATTCATTCTAACTTACTGCCTGGCAGCCTCCTAGAGCCCTTCCCTATGACTAGCTGGAGTTGAATCAGCACCATCTGTACTTAACAGCTAAGTGCTCAATCTACGTGTACAGTTTTATGTATGAAATATATGATTATTTAACATATCATGCAGGTAATGCATTTTTCCCTATAAACAGTCATAATCTGCTACAAAACTACACACAACTCACTGCGGTGCAATATCAGGTATATAACTCCTCAACCATAATTATTATAGAAAACAGAATTCATATATTATAATTAAAATGACAGGTTATGATTGTGCTACACAGTTACTTCAATGGATTCTGACCTAAAAGACCAACACAAAAATCATGATGCAATTTACACTGAGAAACAACGTCTAATCAATATTTTGGAGCTTGAAAGATGTCAAGGAGCCAATATTTATCCAGTGAAACTTGTAAAATATCCCAAATACTGCCGGCAGTCTGACCCTCTAGAACAAGACTTGCTCCCTTTCATCCCTTCCTAACAATGGATAGAAAAAAAAAGCACCTATAAATAAGCACAAAAATATTCTTGTATACTGAAATCATCTACTGTTAGTTTTAATTAAAGATATGGCAAGAAAAAAATATGTAACTTGTGACAAGCTAACTCATACATGCCTTACTGATGACACAGCTTATTGAGAAAAGGGTGGCAGTAACGCACTTTAAATGTGCATTGGTACGTATGAAATCAGTCAGACCTAAGAATTCACACATATACAACTTTCTCTCTCACACACTCTCTCACACACATAAAGACAATATGAGGTCTGATCAGCGTGCTTTGTGGTTTAGAGGTTAAAAAGCAGGTTATAAAATACCTAGGTTCAGATCTTGTCCTGATTTGGCCTAAAATGGAGTGTATTAAACAAACCCTGGCCTGCAGAGAAACCAGAGTCAGTTAAAGCTATGAAACAATGTGCACTACATATCATTATCCTAAATTCACATACAAGAAACACTAACTCACCTACCACATCTTTTTTGACAATTTTTTTAAACGTGACCTTTTTTTAAAAAATAAGTGGACTAAATGTGTTTTTTTTCCTCTTTCAAAGTTTAAAACAGCAAGAATTCTCAAAATATCTAAAAACCAAACTAGTGTGTTTAGAGTCAGATGACTGTGCAATCTCTCAGTGGCAACTGAACAGCTACAAAATTCTAGTCATTTGAAAACTCTCCAATCTTTTTCTGGTTAAGAAGTTAATAGTGTAATATCGCTCTGCTGCCATTTTATGGCAAAGGAGACCCCTCTTTAGCCGATGGGTGTCGCTGCTTGAAGCCCACTTGGCGGAGGGAGAAGGCAAAGCTGTAACAGTTAATCCCAGACAGTTTGAAAATCAGTCATGACACAAAAACACTTCGGGGTACAAAAGCTTAACTGCATGTTTCAACTCTTGCTTTGAAAATGCAATGATGAACGGAACTTAATGCTCTCCTTTTCTATATGCACCTTGGCCTATGGCATTTTTGCCCTGTGGCCTGCAGGGCATTAAGTGCGTGACAGGATAAAATGAGTAAAGAATGTCCAAGGTCTCTTAATACCTAACTCTCAGGAGTTGTGCATAATTAATAATTTAATCTCAAAATTCCCATTCAATGGGCTCTTCCCGACTTGCAGCTTTCTCCAAACGATGAATAATGTTGTTCAAGTTTGCTGCTTTCTTACGCCTTAAACTGTTCTCACGCAGGCTTGTTTTTTGGGCAGGCGAGGGGGTGTCAGAAAAGTTGAACAGGCCTTTCTGGAAGCCTTTTGTGGAAGAGGATGTGGTGCCCCTGCAACCTGTGTTCGTTCCAATGCTCGCCTGCTGCATCAAAGAGGTATCTTCTTTCAAATCTCGGGAGGTCTCTGCTACAGTTGCCGACGTGGAGGCGGATGAGGTAGAGTTGTCCTCTTCTACAACTGACTGGGCCGAAGGCTGGTTTGTTTGGAATTCCTCCAGGGATGTTCCTGACACATGTGCTTCTCGCTGTAATCTCTTATTTCGGCCCGGATGCTTCATGATGCCCTCATCTTCACTCTCAGCATTAGGAGAGACCATGGCATCTCCTTCTAAATGGGACGAGTCCTTTGTATCAATCACTGTGGCATCTTTAATGTCAGGCTGCACAACAGACTCTGTATCCTCATCGCAAACTGACTCCATCTGCCCTTCCTTAGGAGTTACACATCCCGTGCTGTAATTTTCCATTCCCATGGCATTATCCTTTTCTTCAGTCACTGCTTCCAAGTCTCCTCCATCACAGCTTTCTCCTTCTGAGCTGTGTCCTGTCCTATTTCCTCTGACAGATGGAGAGCCACTGGATCCTGTTTGACCATGAGGCCCTGCCTGCACTTCTTCGATGAACAGCTCCCTTCGAATGCGGGACCTGAAACATAACAATATATAAATAAATTATTAAACAATACTTACTAATTCCAGAGATTTTCCTGAACTTTTATTACATTTACAAAAGACCTCTAAGGAACAGACACATAGGCACAAGGTTAACCAAAGTTAGAGGCACTTAAATCCTAAACTCTGGAATCCCCTTCTTGTAATGTTCACCTCTCTACCTCATTTTACTGTTTACAGTCTTCTTAAAAACTACTTCTCTGAAAAGATTTCTGAAAACTTTAACTAATAAAATATTCACACAGCTCAGTATCACGCTTAGGTTTACAATGATCCAGTTAAGTACCTTTAGGTACAGTCATGGAATCATACAGCATAGAAACAGACCCTTTGCTCCAACTTCCCCAAACCGACCAGACACTCCAGCCTGGCGCAGTCCCATTTGCCAGCATTTGACCCATAGCCCTCTAAACCCTTCCTATTCACGTACCCATCCATGTGCCTTTTAAATGTTGTAATTGTACCCACTTACACCACTTCCTTTGGCAGCTTGTTCCACATATGCACCACTACCTGTTTCAAAAAGTTACCTATCAGGTCCTTTTTAAATCTTTCCCCTCTCAGTTTAAACATATGCACTCGAGTTTTGGATTCCCTCACCCTTGGAAAAAGACCTTGGTTATTCACTCTGTTCATGTCCTTCATGAATGTATAACCTTTATAAGGTTAGCATCTGACTCTCCAAGGTAAAAAGCCACAGCCTATTCAGCCATTTCTTATAGCTCAAACCCTACAGTCCTGGCAACATGCTTATAAATCCTTTCTGCACTTCCTCAAATTTAACAACATCCTTCCTACAGAAAGGCTACCAGAATTATATGCAGTATTCTAAAAGTGGCCAGACCAGTGTCCTGTACAGCTGCAACATGATGTCTCAACTGCAGTACTCAATGTTCTGACCAATGAAAGCGAGCGCATCAAAAGACTACCTCACCACCCTACCCTGCAACCCCACTTGCAAGGAAATACACACCTGACCCCTTGGTCTCTTTGTTTGGCTCTACCATGATTTAAAGTTGCTGCATAATTATAAAAATTGCTGCTATTCAACATTATGAATGTTTACGTAAGGGTAAATAGCTGTTGATTATTTCCACGAGTGACACGAGGGTCAACTTTAAGATAACCACAGAAATTAAAGTGGAGGTTAGAAAACTAGCTTTTACATAGAAGACATCAGAATCTGAACAGAAGTTCAATTTCTCAAAGTGTAATTCATTGAAAGTTGAACATTTGGTGTTCTTAGCAGGACTTATACACTTAATGGTAAGGTCCTAGGGAGTGTTGCTGAACATAGAGACCTTGGAGTGCAGGTTCATAGCTCCTTGAAAGTGGAGTTGCAGGTAGATAGGATAGTGTTTGGTATGCTTTCTTTTATTGGACAGAGTATTGAGTACAGGAGTTGGGAGGTCATGTTGTGGCATTGGTTAGGCCACTATTGGAATATTGCATGCAATTCTGGTCTCCTTCCTATCGGAAAGATGTTGTGAAACTTGAAAGGGTCCAGAAAAGTTTTACAAGGATGTTGCCAGGGTTGGAGGATGAGCTACAGGGAGAGGCTGAACAGGCTGGGACTGTTTGCCCTGGAGCGCCGGAGGCTGAGGGGTGACCTTATAGAGGTTTACAAAATCATGAGAGGCATGGATAGGGTAAATAGGCAAAGTCTTTTCCCTGGGGTCGGAGGAGTCCAGAACTAGAGGGCATGGGTTTAGGGTGAGAGGGGAAAGATATAAAAGAGACCTAAGGGGCAACGTTTTCACACAGAGGGTGGTACGGGTATGGAATGAGCTGCCAAAGGAAGTGGTGGAGGCTGGTACAATTGCAACATTTAAGAGGCATTTGGATGGGTATATGAGTAGGAAGGGTTTGGAGGGATATGGGCGGGGTGCTGGCAGGTGGGAATGGATTGGGTTGAGATATCTGGTCGGCATGGACGGGTTGGACCGAAGGGTCTATTTCCATGCTCTATGACTCTATAACTAATACACTCGTCTCTTTCTTAAGGATATGAAGTAACTGTTGTAGATGGGCTCCTATTGATGATGGTAGTAATTAGTGAAAGATCTTGTAAATTGTTAGGTTCTTACATAGAAATGGAAAAACTGAGTCATTCTACCCATCAACCCATCTGTGTTATTCAACATGATCATAGCACCATCCTCCTGCTCTGCTAGTCTCTGGAAATATATTTTATTCTTAAAGCTGTTTAGTAACTTTGCTTCCATCACCTTCATGCGTTAAAGAACTACAAAAGTTGACCACCTTTTAAGTGAAGAAATTTCTCATCTCAATCCAAAATAGCTTACCCTGTATCATTACCCGTTTTTTCTGGATTCTCTAGGCAGGGGGAAAAAAAAACATCCTTTGAAGTCCTGAGCTCCTAGTTGCAAGGAATTAGAATTTTATTTATCTGTCAATAAAATTGTACCAGCTTTTCACAATGAACCTCATTGTGTTATTAAAACTTTTTCACACCTGCAACAGAGTTTGAGATGCGATGAAAGTATCGGATGTGTTATAGGCATGTGTCATGCCTTCGGTATTCATATCGGCAGTTCTATCTTCAGTCTGAAGTGCCCCAATACTGAAATTAATGGGTTATAACATTGAAACGGTTCAGTTCAATTGGAAGCAAATCTCAAGGGTACTACTTTCATCGTATGAGGTAAGGTGCACTGACTATAGCACACCTAACGCAAGGAGGGTTATACCCAAAACATTGACTTCTCCACCTCCTGATGCTGTCTAGCATTTCTTCTAGTCTCCTGCCTGTCTACGTCAGACAAATCATCAATAAACTACTGCCATAGAGACATACGAAGAGATACTGCAACAGATAACCTAAAGCTTGGTCAATTGCATCTTCGAGGAACTGAGAAAGATAGAGAAGTGGAGAGATTTAAGTGGGAGGCAGGGATTCCAGAGCTGAAGGCTCAGATGAAAGCAACATTGACTGATTTAATTATCATTATCTTATGTCTCTGATGAGCATGCCAAACAACAATGTTAAAGATTTCTGCAAGGCTAGATTAAGATAAAGACTACAATTATACAGAACATAATCCAAAATATTCATAACAACAGTCAGCTAGTTTACATTGCTGTAGTAGCAAACTGAATTATTTAATTTTCACTGTTAAACTTTTCTCAAGCCTCTAAAAACAAAAGCAAAATTCATCATCAGCACTTACACATCAGGTTTTGTGAAATCTAAACAAAAAATTCTTCTATTTAAGGTAAATATCCTTGCTTTTCAAGACTGGTCTTCAGGCCAGGAAACTAGGTCATTACTTCACTGCAACAAACGATTAAAATTCTTCTGGCAAATCTCCCATGTAACACTCATAGGCAGCCTGGGACCAGACATACAGTCTTGCTGCAGACTAACTGCAGCAAATGGACAAAAACAATACATCACATAACTGATGGAAATCTCAAACACCCATCTTTTATGTACTGGAAGAAACCAGCCTCTCTCATCTAATGGCTGCATTTTTAATCTACCTTTTATAGTACTTGTTCCAGAAATTAGCCTGAAACAGAAAATATTCTACACTTGGAGAGCAGGGAGAGGTACTATGTACAATTGAGAGAGACAAAAATAGCCAATGGAATAGCCAAGAAATGATTGGGAAAGATGGTCTGCAATAATAGCAAAAGCTTTTTCGGCTACAACTGGAAGACTATTATGAATCATAAATGGATACTCAGAGACAGTAGGAACGATTCAAAATGGTTCGCAGGTTATGCAGAGCTGCTAAATAAAAATGTCTGCATCAAGCATGTTTAGATTTAAAATGAAGGGGACTTTGCACTGAATTTTTAAAATTTCATTCAGAGGTTGTCCACACTGCTGGCTGGGCCAACATTTATTATCCATTCCTAATTGCCCTTGAGAAGGTGATGATGAGGCACCTTCTTCAGTCTCTGCAGTCCACATGAAGTTACACCATATTGGTGCTGGAGAGAGATCCAGGATTTTGATCTAGCAATGATGAACGAATGACAATATAATTCCACATCATGATGCTGTGTGATTTGGAGGGCAACTTGCAGATAGATGTGTTGCCTTGTAGGTGATAGAGGTCACAGGTTTGGAAGCTGGTGTTTGAGGAGGCTCAGTGAGTTACTATATTTCGTAGTTGATACACATTGCTGCCACTATTTGTTATTGGTGAAACGAGTGGACATTGAAGGGTGCTAAGTGGGGTGCAAACCAAATGAAATGCTTTGTCCTGGATCCAGTATTGTCAAATTAATCCAGTATTGTTGGAGCTGCATTCATCTAAGCAAGTGAAGAGGATTTCATCACACTACTTTCTTGTGCCTCAATATGATGGAGAGGCTTGAAAAATAAGGAGGTCAGTTGCTTGTTGCAGAAGAAGTCCCAACATTACTGGTCTAGTTCAGTTTCTGGGCCAATTGTAACCTACAGGGTGTTGATAGTGAGGAATTCAGGAATGGCAATCCCATTAAAATTCATAAAGTTATGGTTAGATTCTCTCTTTTTGAAGATGGGCATTGCTTGGCACTTTTGTGATGTAAATGTTACTTGCCAATTGTCAGTTGAAATCTGGATGTTGACTTGAGTGTCTTACTCATTTATAGGCGGATTACTTCAGTATTTGAGGAGTTGTGAATAGTGCTAACCGTTTTTCAATCGTCCACGAACAACATTTCTGACCTTATGATGGAGGGAAGGTCATAGATGAAGCAGTTGAAGATGGTCAGGTCAAGGAAATTACCCTGAGGAATTCCTGTAAAGATGTGCCTAGAGCTGAGACAACTGATCTCCAACAACCACAACCATATCGCATCCTGCTAGGTATGACTCCAACCAGCAGCGTTTGTCCCCGGTATCCATTGATTCCAGTTTTGCCAGGGCTCCTTGATGACGAGGGCAATCATTCTCACCTCACCTCTGGTTCATGTTTAAACCAAGGTTGTAAGGAGGTCAGGAGCTGAGTGGCCCTGGTGGAAGCCAAACTGGATGTCAATGAGCAGGTGAAGCCAGATAGTACCAGTTGATCACACTTTATTGATGACTGTGTGTATACTGATGGTGTGGTAATTGGTTGGGTTGGATTTGTCTTGCTTTTTTTGAACAGTACAAACCTGAGAAATTTTCTACATTATTTGGAGATACTAGTGTTGTAACTGTATTGTAACAGCATCACTGGGGGCAGGAGTGATTCTGGAGCACAAGTCTTCAGCACTATTGCTAGAATGTTGTCAAGGGTCCAAAGCCTTTGTAGCATCTAGTGTCTTCTATCATTTCTTCATGTCATATGGCCAGAATTGAAATGGGACATCAGGAAAAGGTTGTGATGTAGCATTCACTCAGCACTTAAGGCTTGCAAATGATTCAGCCTCATCTTTTGCACTGATCATCACTGAACAGGGGATATTTGTGGAACGTCTTCCTCCAGCGAGTTAATTGTTCACATCATTCACAACTGAATGTTTCAGAATTACAGAACTTAGATCTGATTCATTGGAAGTGGGATTGCTTAGATATATATCTATTATTTGCTGCTTATATTAATTGGAATGTAAATTGACCATCTGCCATCACGGAATTCAAACTCATTTACCCAGTAATTATGCTTAGGTCACTAGACTATTTGTCCAGTGACGAAATGTATGCCTGGTGTTGTTTCTGGCACATCGTCCTGCACTCTTCATTGAACTGTGGTTGATCCCCTGGCTTGATGGTAATGATAGGATGGGGAATTGCTAGACTATGATGTTACAATTCTGCGGCTGCTGATGGCCCACAGTCTTGAGTTGCTTGATACATTCAAAATTTAACCCTATTGCCATGTACATGATAGAGGGTATTGTCAATGTGAGAATGGGACTTTGTCTCCACAAAGATTCCATGGTAATTAGTCCAACCAATGCAGACATGGAAAGATGCATTTGCAATTGGCAAATTGAGGACAAGGTCAAATAAGGTTTTCCCTTTTGCTGGTTACCTCACGACCTGTGACAAACCCAGTCTAGAAGCAATGTCCTTTAGGACTTGCCAGCTCAGTCAGTAGTGGTGCTGCTAAGTCATTCTTACTAATGGACATTGAAGCTCCCCATACGAAATACAGTATGACCTCTTGCCAGCCTCAATGTGACGTATAAGTGGAGTTCAACATTGGAAGGAGTACTGATTCATCAGCTGTGGCAGCAATACGTGCTAATCAGTAGGCAGCTTTCTGATCCATTATTTGACATGATATCATGAGACTTCATGGAGTCTGAAGTCAATGCTGAAAACTCCAGGGCAACTTTCTGTATACTACTGCACTACCACCTCTGACAGGTTTGTCAGTGGCTCAGGACGTACCCAGGGTTGTGATAATGATGTGTGGGATATTATCTGTAAGGTATGATTCTGCAAGAATGACTATGTCAGGATGTTGCTTAACTAGTCTGTGGTTCAGCTCTTCCAATCCCTCAGGTGTTAGTAAGGAGCTCTATAAAGGGTTGAAAAGGTTAGAGCTTTCGGTGCCTTGATGGATGCTGGGTTATTCATTGGTTTTATTTCTTTCAGCTGACTTTGCAGCAGTTAGATGCAACTGATTAGCTTGTTAGAGCAGTTCAAAGGTCATTTAAGAGTCAACCATATTTCTCTGCATTTGGAGTAATGCGGAGATCAGACCAAGTAAGAAATGCATGTTATCATTTAGTAGAGTTTGACAGGGAATAGATGAAGATCATATGTTAATTAACAAATAATAGGGTGAGAGAAGAGTTTTTGTGCTGCAGTGGCATGCTCCTACCTCCGAGTTGGGAGGCCTGGAGTCAAGTCCCACCTTTCCAGAGTAGTGTAACTGGGTGAGAATTTAACATGTATACACAGGGGACAAGTAAAAGTGTTGTTGGCATGAGAGAGTTAGAACACAATTCTGACTGGAAAAGCATATGCCTGGACTCTGTCTAACCAAGGGAAAAAGTGAGGACTGCAGATGCTGGAGATCAGAGCTTAAAAATGTGTTGCTGGAAAAGCGCAGCAGGTCAGGCAGCATCAAAGAAGCAGGAGAATCGATGTTTCGGGCATCAGCCCTTCTTCAGGAAATCCTCAGGATTTCTTCAGGAATATTCAGGAAATCCATGAATTGCTTTTCCAGCAACACATTTTTAAGCTCTGTCTAACCAACCTTATAACCTCTGATGTTTTATGTGACATATATTTCCCCAAAGAACTTCAGTGAATTAGATTTTTTTTCAAAACAACAATCAAAAATGGTTTCAAGGTTAGGGTTAAGGTTATTATTAGACTGGCTTTTAATTCCACATTAATAACTAAATCCAAATTGAACATCTGCCACAGTGGAATTCAAACTCATTTCCCCAGTAATTAGCCTTAAGTCTCTAGATTATTCATTCAGTGACAATATCACTATGCTCCCTAGGCTTCAGTTCTAGATTGTTATCTGTTCCAGAATGATTAAAAAGATGGGAAAGGTGCAGTAGCTTAATACAGTCAGGGATACTTCATGTTCATGTACAAAACTGGCTTGATGGTAGGAGACAGAGGGTGGTGGTGGAAGCTTGTTTTTCAGACTGGAGATCTGTGACTAGCAGCATTTTACAGGGATCAGTACTGGGTCCATTTTTGTTTGTCATTTATATAAATGACCCTGGATAAGAATATAGGAAGCACAGTTAGTAAGTTTGCAGATGATAGCGAAGAATGTTATCTAAGATTATAAAGAGATCGTGAAAAATTGCATCAATGGGCTGATGAGTGGCAGATGGTGGATTTAATTTGGATAAATGTGAGATATTTACTTTGGTAAAACAAACATGGGCAGGACTTATACAATTAATGCAGGGTCCTGGGTAGTGTTGCAGAACAGAGATCCAGGAGTTTAGGTACATGATTCTTTGAAATTTGCATCACAGGTGGACAAGGGTGGGTAAGGATGCATTTAGCACAACTGCCTTCATTGGTCACACCGTTTAGTATAGGAATTGGGATATAATGTTGAGGTTGTAAAGGACATCGGTGAGGTCTCTTCTGGAATACCTTGTGATTGTTCTGGTTGCCCTACCACAGGAAGGATATTATAAAGTTGGAGAGGATTCAGAAAAGGTTTACCAAGATGTTGTCAGGAATGGAGGGTTTGATTTTTAAAACCAGACTGGGACTTTGTTCACAAGCTTAGGAAGTTGGGGAATGACCTCAGAGATTTATAAAATCATTAGGGACATAGATTAGATGAATAGTAAAGGTCTTTTCCCTAGGGTGGGGGAGTTCAAACCAAGGGGCATATTTTTAACATGACAGTAGAAAGTTTTAAAAAGGACACGAGGGACAACGTTTTCATACTGCATGATTTATGTGTGGAATGAACTGCTAGAGGAAGTGGTGGATGCAGGTACAGTTACAACATTTAAAAGAAATGTGAATAAGTAAATGAATAGGAAGGATTTGGAGGGATAAGGGCCAAATGCAGGCAAGTGGGTTTGGTTTAGTTTGGGAACATGTTGGCTTGGACTAGTTGGACCGAAGGGTCTGTTTCAATGTTGTATGACTCCAAGACTCTGTGACTCTATGTAGACTTGAGTTAGCTAATGAAAAAGAAGAAATCCGAACCAGGGAACCTTAGGCCTATCAACCTAACGATTATTTCTGAGAAGTTGATTGAGAAGATTTGCCTTTGTCTATTTATTTTACAGCAGTACAGACTTAGAGGTGATAGGTCTACGAAATAACTAAAGGACTGTCTTACATCCCTATTTCAATCCAGTTTAATTTGAACAGATTGGGGAGCACGAGGGAACATAATGGAAAGAATGGGCTTGAGCAATGAGTGGTTTGTCTGTTTCCAGACAGCAAGGACCCTCTGGAGTATGCTGTCACTTGCCTTCAGACAGAACCGGACCACTTTCTAATTAGGAGAAAGCGAGGACTGCAGATGCTGGAGATCAGAGCTGAAAAATGTGTTGCTGGAAAAGCGCAGCAGGTCAGGCAGCATCCAAGAAGCAGGAGAATCAATGTTTCGGGCATAAGCCCTTCTTCAGGAATTGGGACATATTGAAAGCATCATTATTTGGGGTGAGTAATTTTAGACCAACCAATCTTTCTCTCTGCATGACTCATGTTCAGACTTACACCGCTCCCTCAACAAACATCACCAAAGCAGATTAACTCATCAAGAAGCTTAACGTAAGTTTGAGGAACAACATTTCATTGTCTTATCAGGAACTTCACAGCCTTTACAATTGTGAGCGCAGTAATTTCAAATCATGCCCTTTTTGATGGCATCTTCTGTCCATTCACATTTTGTCTATGTCCACCATTTCTTTAATTTTACCATGACTATTTTTTTTAACCTTGGAGCATTATCCCTGGACACAGAAGCAAGAGCTCGTATTTCAGAACTGAGACAACTCTGTTTCTCTTTCCTTCTTTCCACAGTTGCTATGCAACCTTGAGTATTTCAAATACTTTCTAATTTTTACTAACACAACATTATCGGTCCAGGTCCAAGTTTAATCCCCTCAATTACCAAAGTGCCTACTTAATTTCCTTTTGAAATTATTCACCATCTCCATTTCCGACATCCTTGTGGGCATCGAGTTACAGACGACCGCTCGCTGCAAAAACTGTCCCCGTATCCTTCTGCACCTCTTGCCCAAAACCTTAAATCTGTTTCTCTGAGTTGATGTACCAATACCAATTCCACCTCCCAGAAACACCTGTCAAATGTCTGGACAAAGATGCAGCTCTAGGATGGGCTCACCAACAACACAAGGACCCATGACAGAATACAGAATTGGCTAGGTGACAATCATTAGTGAATCATTGCTAACGATGACCATTAGCTGATGGGAACAGGTTTTGCCTATCCCTGCAAACCAGTAATAATCTCGTACACCTCTTTTTAATCACTTCTTTGCTCCATGGAGAACTAAGTTGAGAGTGTGGCGCTGGAAAAGCACAACAGATCAGGCAGCATCTGAGGAGCAGGAGAATCGATGTTTCAGGCTTTAGCCCTTCATCAAGAATGAGGCTTGCGGGCCGGGAGGATGAGAGATAAATAGGAGGGGAGAAGGTTGGGAGGGCTGAGAATGCAATAGGTAGAGGAAGGTGTGGGAGAAGGTAATACATCGGAGAGGCGAGTGGAGCGGACAGTTGGGAAAGACAATGGACAAGTCAAGAGGGCACTGCCGAGTTGGAGGCTTGGGACTGGGATAAGATGGGGAGGGGAAATGAGGAAACTGGTGAAATCCACATTAATCCCATGTGGTTTCAGGGTGGAAGATGAGACGTTCTTCCTCCAGGCTTTGGGTGGTTAAGGTTTGGTGATGGAGGAGACCTAAGACCTGCACGTCCTTGGTGGAGTGGGAGGGAGAGTTAAAGTGTTCAACCACGGAGTGGTAGGGTTGGTGTGGGTGGCCCAGAGATGTTCTCTGAAATGATCCACAAATTGGCGTCCTAACTCCTTAATGTAGAGGAGACCACATCGGGTGCAACACATACAGTAGGTGACGTTGATGGACGTACAGGTGAATTTCTGTCAGATGTGAAAGAATCCTTTGGGGCTTTGGACAGAGGTGGGGGGAGGTGTGGGCGCAGGTTTTGCACTTCCTGCAGAGGTAGGGGAAGGTGCCAGGAGTGGGGTGTGAGCAGGTATGGTGGTGGGGGATTGGTCTGACAAGGGAGACGCGGGGTGTGGGGGTAGTGGACTCTCTGAAACGCTAATAGGGGAGGGAAATATATCCCTAGTGGTGGGGTCCTCACTTTCTCCAGGGAGAACAAACCACGTTTCTCCAACCTTGTAGTTAAATTTCTCATTCCTCAAGCCGTTCTTGTAAGTGTCCTCTGCAATCTCTCAAATGTCCTCGCATCCTCTCTGAAGAGTGGTGACCAGTACTCGTTGTGGCCTAACTGATGCTTTTGTAAAGATTTTGTAAATCTTCCCTGCTTTAGTATTCAAAATTTTTATTTATGAAATCTGAGATACTTTGCTAATGAATCTCCCAACATGTCTTGTGTCTTTGCAAATCTGTGTACTTGGATCTATTGGTTGGTGCTTAAACTTTTGAACTGTGCCATTACATCTGTATTGTCACTCTCCATCTCTTTGCGAAAAATACATCACTGCAAACTTCTCTCTATTTGCTACTTGTCTCTCCATTCCTGTTGCAGTTGATTTGCACCATCCTCTGGGCTTAACAGGTCATTGGTTGTGAAGTACGTTGAGGAATCTGGAGATTGTAAGAAGTGCAATATTTCTTTACTTGATTATACTTGTTCCCTTCATGCCTCAATAGTGGCTCCTTGTAAATTTTCTGTCTGGTGTCAGAGTGCAGCTGGGTATTGTAGATCTGCAAGTATTAGGTGGAAATTACAATGCTCTTTATAAATCTATTCATGGATGTCTTTTCTTTCTCTCACTTAAACAAAACCTAGCTTTCCTGAAATGAGCATTGATTATTGGCCTTTCAGTGTGCACATTGTGCAAATTGTTGAATGCTTCTCATTCACTGACTTGTTGCGCTCAATATTAAGGGCATTTGTATTGAAAGTCAAGTAACGAAGAGGCACTCACCTGTAATTATGAAACCAGTTGATGACAGTGCTGGTTTTCAGATTCAACTGAGCAGCAAGTTCTTCTATAGTTTTTGGGGATGGATATGGCTTTAGCTGGTAAGCTCGCTTCAAAGCTTCTTTCTCTTCAGGGGCCAACACCACCCTAGGCTTCTTCAGATGAACCTGTGGCTGGGGACTGGCGCTCTGACTGTAGTCAAGCCCAGCAACTGAAGAGTCACTACCATGACCGTCACTCACTGAGCTATGTCGGCGTTTCATGTAGGCTGAAACAAAAAAATTAAACTTCCAGTTCATCTCATTGTTAAGAAAAAGCAATAGTTTAATTTTTTTAAAGAAAAAAAACATATCAGTCTTATAACTAAGTGTTCATCAAACATTGTGGTTTTAAGTGAATTTAGAACCTGAAGTTTCACCACATGGAAGATTCCTTAGGGGACTTGACGGGGTGGACATGGAGAGGTTGTTTCCTTTTGTGGGAAATTTCAGAACCAAAGGGAATAATCTCAGAATAAGAGGTTGCACATTTAAGACATGGGGAGGAATTTCTTCTCCAGGAGAGTGGTGAATCTATGGAATTCTTTATCACAGAGGACTATTGAGGCTCGGTCATTAAGTATATTCAAGACTGAGATACACAGATTTTTAATCAGCAGAGGAATCAAGGGTTATGGGGAAAAGGCAGGCAAGTCAATTTGAGGAATATCAGATCAGCCGTGATCTTATTGAATGGCAGAGCATACTGCTCGGGCTGGATAATCTACTTCTGCTCTAGCATCTTACGGTCATTAGAATGACACAGAAGTCATTTAATCAAGACTAGATAATAATCAAAGGGAAGGAGGGTTCATTAATAACTCCATCGCCAGGTTAGTGGTGTGCTGTGGAATCACAGAACTGGACAGGATCCTTAGGCTGGCTCTTTGAATGAACCACCCAATCAGTTCCACTTTCTTTGTTTTCCCCAGAGCTCCACATATATTTCCTTTTCACGATAGTCAGTGGAAAATTGAGAAAAATGTCTGAAAGGAGATCCCAGTTATCTGTAAGAATAATGGGGTGGTTTTAGTAGGGGATTTTAACTTTCTAAACATAGACTGGGATTGCCATCGTGTTAAAGGTTTGGATGGAGAGGAATTTGTTAAGTGTGCACAAAAAAATTTTCTTATTCAGTATGTGGATGTACCTACAACAAAACTTGACCTACTCTTGGGACATAAGGGAGGGTAGGTGACTGAGGTGTCAGTGGTGGAGCACTTTGGGGCCAGCGACCATAATTCTATTAATTTAAAATAACGATGGAAAAGGATAGACTGCATCTAAAAGTTAAAGATCTAAATTGGAGGAAAGCAAATTTTGATGGTTTTAGGCAAGAACTTTCAAATGTTGATTGGGGGTAGATGTTTGCAGGTAGAGGGACGGCTGGAAAAGGAAGCCTTCAGAAATGAGATAGCGAATGTTCATGGTCAGTGTGTTCCTGTTAGGGTGAAAGGCAAGGCTGGTAGATGTAGGGAATGCTAGATGACTAGATAAATTGAGGTTTCAGTCAAGAAAAAGGAAGCATACGTCAGATAGACAGCAGGGATTGAGTGAATCCTGAGAAGAGTTTAAAGGCAGTAGGAGTATACTTATAGAGTCACAGAGATGTACAGCACAGAAACAGATCCTTCGGTCCAACTTGTCCATGCCAACTAGATATCCCAACCCAATTTAGTCCCATCTGCCAGCACCCAGCCCATATCCCTCAAAACCCTTCCTATTCATATACCCATCCAACTGCCTCTTAAATGTTGCAATTGTACCAGCCTCCACCACTTCCTCTGGCAGCCCATTCCATACACGTACCACCCTCTGTGTGAAAAAGGTGCCCCTTTTATATCTTGCCCCTCTCACTCTAAACCTATGCTCTCTAGTTCTGGACTCCCCCATCTCAGGGAAAAGACCTTGTCTATTTACCCTATCCATATCAGCAGTGCAAAAAAGGGGACACGAGAAAGCTTTGGCAAATAGGATTATGGAGAATCCAAAAGGATTTTACAAAACATTAAGGACAAAAGGGTACTAGGGATAGAACAGGGCCCCTGAAAGATCAGCAAGACCACCTATGTGTGGAACCGCAGGACATGGGAGATATACTAAATGAGTATTTTGCATCAGTGTTTACTGTGGAAAAGATATAGAAGATAAAGGACGGCACAGTGACTCAGTGGTTAGCACTGCCTCACAGTGCCAGGGTCCCAAGTTCAATTCCATCCTCGGGCAACTGTCTGTGTGAAGTTTGCACATTCTCCCAGTGTCTGCCTGGGTTTCCTCCGGGTGCTCCAGTTTCCTCCCACGGTCCAAAGATGTGCAGATGAATTGGCTATGCTAAATTGCTGAGAGTGTTAGGTGCATTAATCAGAGGGAAATGTGTCTGGGTGGGTTACTCTTCGGAGGGTCGGTATGGACTTGTCCGGCCAAAGGGCCTGTTTCCAAACTGTAGGGAATCTAGAATAAAAAATTGGGGAAATAGCTACATATTGAAAATATCAATGTGACAGCGGTGGTGGTGCTGGATGGCTTAAAGTGTATGAAGGTGGATAAATCACTGGGACCTGACCAGGTGAACCCTAGAACTCTGTGGGAAACTAGAGAAGTCATAGCTGGACCCCTTGCTGAGATATTTGTATCATTGATAGTCACAGGTGAGGTGCCAGAAGACTGGAGGTTGGCTAACATGGTGCCACTATTTAAGAAATGTAGGCATGTTGCAGGGAATCCTGAGGTGAAAAATGTGTTGCTGGAAAAGTGCAGCAGGTCAGGCAGCATTCAAGGAGCAGGAGAATCCTTGGTCAGAACCTGAAGGTCAAGGTTTATAAGGACTGGCAAGGCAAGAACTGATTAGGAATAATCAACATGGCTTTGTGCATGTGAAATCATGTCTCACCAACTTGATTTGAGTTTTTTGAAAAAATAACAAAGAGGATTGATGAAGGGAGAGCAGTGGACGTGATTATATGAACTTCAGTAAGATATTCAACAAGGTTCCTCATGTGAGACTGATTAGCAAGGTTCGATCACATGGAATACAGGGAGAACTAGCCATTTGGATACAGAACTAGCTTAAAGTTAGAAGACTGAGGATGGTGGTGGAGTGTTGCTTTTCAGACTGGAGGCCTATGACCACAAGGATTGGTGCTGGGTTCACAGCTTGTCATCATTTATATAAATGATTTGGATGTGAACATAACAGATATGGTTAGTAACCTTGCAGACGATACCAAAATTGGAGGTGTAGTGGACAGCAAAGAAGCTTACCTCAGATTACAACAGGATCTTGATCAGATGGGCCAACAGGCAGAGGGTTTGGCAGATGAAATTTAATTTAGATAAATGAGAGATGCTGCTTTTTGGAAAGGCAAACCAGGGCAGGTCTTACACAATTAATGGTAAGGTCCTGGGGAGTATTGCTGAACAAAGAGACCTTGGCGTGCAGATTCATAATTCCTTGAAAGTAGAGTTACAAATAGATAGGATAGTGAAGAAGGCATTTGGTATGCTTGCCTTTATTGGTCAGAGTATTGAGTGTAGGAGTTGCGAGGTCATGTTGCGGCTGTACAGGACATTGGTTAGGCCACTTTTGGAATATTGTGTGCAGTTCTGGTCTCCCTGCTATTGTGAAACTTGAAACAGCTCAGGAAAGTTTTACAAGGATGTTGCCAAGTTTGGGGAGGGTTTGAGTTATAGGGGGAGGCTGAATAGACTGGGGCTATTTTTCCTGAAGCATTGGAGGCTGAGGGGTGAATTTATCAAGGTTTATAAGATCATGAGAGGCATGGATAGGATAAATAGACAAGGCCTTTTCCCTGGGGTGGGGTGGGGGGTGGTGTTCAAAACTAGAGGGTATAATTTTAATGCGAGACGGGAATGATTTAAAAGGGACCTTAGGGGCAACATATTCACACAAGGGCGGTGCGTGTATATGGAATGAGCTGCCAGAGGAAGTGGCGGAGGTTGTACAATTAAAACATTTAAAAGGTATCTGGTTGGGTATATGAACAGGAAGCATTTAGAGGGAAATGGACCAAATGCTGGCAAATTGGACTAGATTTATCTAGGATATCTGGTCGGCAGGACGAGTTGGACCAAAAGGTCTGTTTCCATGCTGTACCTCTCTATGACTCTATTTGCTAATTTACTTTTCAACTTTACTTGTGAATCTCCTTCCACCACACATTCAGATAGAACATTCTAGGTCATAACAATTCATTAAATCACTTCTTCTTAGCCTTTCATCAATTCTTCTGCACACCTAATTTTCATCCAACAACAAGGAATAAGCAATCCACTTCACGAGGCAATGATTCTGTGCTGCTGGCTTGAAGGAAATACAGAATCCATCCATAGAAAATTAGATGAATAATTTGCTCTTTAATATAAAAGTAGTGTCATAAAATTAACTTGCCCCTGTTTTGTAGCCCCCTGAGCCTAATTTCCCTGGAGGCTCTCCTCCCCCAATACTGAACTCATTTCTTTGTCTTGTCTCTCTCTAATTATTGCTCATGCCCTCCCTGAGATTCTCAGTTTGTCCCTGAGGTTCACCTGCATCTCTCTCAGCTCCTTTCCATCTTAACTACCAACTAAGTAAATTCCATTTCTGATGAGATGATTAATGTTCTCTCTTTTGGGTGTATCATTCTCTTCTCCAAATGTTGCTGTGGGCACTGCTCTCCTTAAGAAGCTAAGCCTTGACATATTTCAAATTAATGCCCCTTTCTTCAACCTCCCTTTCCTCTATGAATTCCTTGAATGTGTGTTACCTTTCAAACCCATGTCCATCTTTCCTCAAACTATTCTGAATCCCTCCAATCAGGTTTCCACCTCTGCAGCAGTAAAGCGACCAATGACATCCTATGGATTTGCAACAAAGGCAAATCGTTTTTTCTAACCAACATGTCAGCAGCCTCTGACAGAGTTGATCGTATTATCCCTCCTCCAGTGCCTCTCATGCTGTGCAAGATGGCATTCTCCTCACTCCATTCTTATCTATCCAATCATAGCCTGAAAACTATGAGTGGCTTCTTTTTCTATTCCTGCACCATTTCCTCCAGAGTCCCTGAAGGATCCTCAGGTCTCCTCTAAATTCAAAGCTATGTACTGCCTTTTTTTTTTAGACTTACAGTGTGGAAACAGGCCCTTCGGCCCAACAAGTCCACACCGACCCGCCGAAGCGCAACCCACCCATACCCCTTACCTAACACTACGGGCAATTTAGCTTGGCCAATTCACCTGACCCGCACATCTTTGTGACTGTGGGAGGAAACCGGAGCACCCGGAGGAAACCCACGCAGACACGGGGAGAACGTGCAAACTCCACACAGTCAGTCGCCTGAGTCGGGAATTGAACCCGGGTCTACAGGCGCTGTGAGGCAGCAGTGCTAACCACTGTGCCACCGTGCTGTTACGTGATCGGAGGACTCTGTGTTCATTTTCACATATATGCTGACTAGACCCAGTTTTGACTTACTTTCTCTCAACTCCTCCACTGTTTCTAAATTATCAGACTGGTTATTCAACATCCAGCACTGCATGAGCAAAAATGTTATGTACCAAAGGATTGGAAGACTGAAGCCTTTGCCTGTTGTTGCTTCCACTGACTCCATCCCTCTTCCTGGTAACTGTCTGAAGTTGACTCAGACTGTTAATAACCTCAACACGAATCTTCAAATGTGTAGTCATACAATCACTAAGACTATATTGTTTCACTTCCATCACATCAACTGACTATTGAACCCTGCTTCAACTTCTATGCTTTGAAACTCTCATGCATGCCTTTGTTATCACCAGGCTTGGCTGTTGTAACAAAGGTCTGGATGGCCTTTCTTATTGCATTCCATTAACCTGAAGCCATCCTAAACTCTGCTGCCCATATCTTAACTGTCACTAAATCCCAATCATCACTAATTTGGCTATAATACAAGCAATGCTCAACCGTAAAAATTCTTATCCTTTTTCAAATGTCTCTATGGTCTCACTTGTCCCCATCTCTGCAATATCTCAAAACAATACGAGCCCCGGAGATACCTGCATTCCTAGTCATCTCTGACTTGGATTACTTGACCAATAATGGTTGTGCCTTCATCTGCTGAGGCCCTAAACTCTGCAATTCCCTCCATAAGTCTATCCATTTCTCTACCTTCCCCTGCTCCTGCAAGACATTTGTCAAAACCCATTCACTTTGAACAAGTTTTTGGCTATTTGCCCTAAAAAATCTATCTACGGGGCTCAGTGAAACATTTTGTTTGAAAAGCCCTGTGGGGTATCTCAGGATGTTTTATTAGTTAAAGGCGTTATGCTATTATTAAGCTGATAATTAAAATATTCAAGGAGCAACTGTCGAGATTTACTCTGACATATTTTATGAGGAAGTAAATATAATTGGATGGGTAATCTTATTTACTACCCAAAAAACAATTCAGTAATTTAAAAGGCTTATTCTATCTTTGAAAGTCATTGCAATAAACAATAACAGTGTGCTTTATTTTTATCAGATTCTTATTAGATTCCCTACAGTATGGAAACAGTTCCTTTGGCCCAGCAAGTTCACACCGACCCTTCAAAGAGTAACCCACCCAGACCCATTCCCCTACATTTACCCCTGAATAGGGGTAACAATTGCCCACCTAACACTGGGCAATTTAGCATGGCCAATTCACCTGATCCGCACATTTCTGGATTGTGGAGGAAACTGCAGCACCCAGAGGAAACCCACGTAGACATAGAGAGAACGTGCAAACTCCACACAGACAGTTGCCCGAGGTGGGAATTGAACTCAGGTCCCTGCTGCTGTGAGGCAACAGCGCTAACCACTGAGCCACTGTGCTACACACATTAGATTCCCTATAGTGTGGAAACAAGCCCTTCAGCCCAACAAGTCCACACCGACCTTCTGAAGAGTAACCCACCCAGACCCATTTCCCTCTGCCTAATGCACCTAACACTACGGTCAATTTACCATGGTCAATTCACCAGACTTGCACATCTTTAGACTGTGGGAGGAAACCAGAGCAACCTGAGAAAACCCACGCAGGCATGGGGAGAATGTGCAAACTCCACACAGACAGCCGGCTGAGGCTGGAATCGAACCTCGTCCCTGGTGCTGAGAGGCTGTAGTGCTAATCACTGAGCCATGTCATGTCCTGGCAGCACGTTCTAAATAATCTTTATTTCTGTGTTTGCTTCTTAACATGTTGTGACTAATCATGTGTCACACAGGAACTGTTAAAGGTGTCCATGTGAATAGGTTATTCATTGCAAGTGAACTACCAAATGAACAGTAATGACTACTCAATCTAGACTATCAACTAAACAATGTCAGTACTCCAGATGATTGTGAGATAAAGTCATCACTGAATGCAATTTATACTGAACTCCAGTCCCCTTCACTATACAAATCATGAAATTTTGTTCATCTTAACCTTCTATTATTTCTCCTTCATATTACCACCTTGCTTTTGGCTCAACTTTTGATGCAGTTATCATGAAAACGTGAGCTGTCACACAGGTGTCTGAGTCCAGAGAGACACAGAAGGTAGCTATGAGCAACAAATCTTATTAGTATTATTAGTTATGATTGTATTTAATGGCAGAGAAGATTCAATAGGCTAAATGGGCTACTCCCAATTCTTGGAGAAAGTGAGGACTGTAGATGTTGAAGATCAGAGTTGACAGTGTGGTGCTGGAAAAGCTCTGCAGGTCAGGCAGCATCCACAGAGCAGGAGAGTCGACGTTTTAGGCCTAAGCCCTTCATCAGGAACTCCCTACTCTTGTTTGCATGTTTAACAAGATAACAGTTTATGCCTGTCAACTTTGATGTGCATAATCAATTCAAAATGTTTCTCTTCAGAATAATGGTGCATACTAAGCAGATATAGGAATGAGATTAATCACAGAGGAAACTGCTGAGGAGGTATCTGAAATGACAATTAGCAAGAAAAAGGTGAAGTAAAGTTCTAGAAGATGGAGTCACAGAGGCAAAAAAGAGATATGGGATACTAAGCAGTAAACCAAAGCAGGAAGAGTGTTAAGACGTTGTGCTGGAGACAAATCCAGTAAATCTCATATCCACTTGACAATTAATGGTCAGTGGAAATGGACTTTAAGAAGAGTGGCAGATACGCAGAGATGATTTGGAGATGCCGGTGTTGGACTGGGGTGTACAAAGTTAAAAATCACACAACACCAGGTTATAGTCCAACAGGTTTAATTGGAAGCACACGAGCTTTCGTAGCGACGCTCCTTCATCAGGTGATTGTGAGCGTCGCTACGAAAGTTAGTGTGCGTCCAATTAAACCTGTTGGACTATAACCTGGTGTGTGATTTTTAACTAGATATGCAGAGATTATGGGAAAAAAAGAGATTATAAAGATGGTGAAAATTTTTAGGCATATTTGGTGCATATTTAATACAATTTCCTAAATAATTCCAGGCTTAGAATGACTAAGTGTACTAGATATACGGCCAGATGTATCTCTGATAGCAAAGATGTAACTGTGTACAACAACTCAGTCATTAATTCTAAACTAGAGTCAATAAATCTGGAGTGATCATATAATCAAAGCCCTTCAAGTGGAATTCATTGACATGTTTTTGCATCATACATGCCACATTAATAGACATATTACTGATAAACAATGGTTTTCTGTGTACTGGCCATACCAATGATCATTGTCATAAGATAGCTAAATGTTTCAAAAACTTGAGGCTAGAAATACAAATTGATAGTAAACTCAACATTTCTTGCCCTGCCCTAGATGCTCTTGAAAAGCTGGTGTGGAGTCACTGGAGTTCCAAATATTAATCTTTCTGAAGTTCTAAAGAATGTGCAGGGAAACTCATAGGTCATAGTGTTTCCATGCACTTGCTGTCCTAATCCTTCGAGGTGGAAAGTGGAAAGAATAGCAGAATGACACTACAAAGCACCTATTAAAAATCCTATTTAATTAAAAATACAATTTGATGACCACAAAACTCACTGAAGGATGATCTGGATCTACTTTGCAAGCTTTAACCTTTCCTTGAATGACACTGCAGTATTAGCCACAGACACCATGAACATTTACTTGATCACTGTGTGAAGGGCATATATTAAAAGCTCAGCATTTTAACCAACAGCAGGCTGCCCTGAATAACTCTGTTGTGATGAGATCTAAGCTCTGGCCATGGCTCCCTGAACAGTCACTCAATGTCATCCACCCACAAGCCAATTCTCTCTATAACAGCATTTTACAGATGCTGTCTGAAAACTGAGCTTCTGAGGTCTGTGGACTTCATAGAGAACCATTGCTCTGCACAGGCTACAATTCATCTGCAACAAGTGTGCTACACAATGTGTCGTAATATGCATTCTCCAAAACTCATTATGCAGCTATACAATCATAACATTTGCACCAAAACCAATCAACATCACAAGTTATAATCAAATCATAACATACAAGTGCTGTATTAATCCTGTATCATTCATATGAACTAAGAAAAGAATTATAGATACGAAGAATGACATATCAGACTCAAAACATTAACTGTTTCTTTCTCCACAGGTGCTGCCAGACCTGCTGGGTGCTCAAACATTTTCTGTTTGTTTAATGTAGTTCACAACTACATTATGATGCATGCATTTTTAAAAAAAAGATTTCTCAAGGGCTACTTTGAATGTTGAAAAAATGAGAGACTCATTGCTGGGCATGCAGCCAAGAATCTCAAAACTGTTAAACCATTATCTTTCATTCACCCATCACACCCACACACAACCCTTTGTCCTTCTTCAGTTGACTGAGCTCTTCTGAATCAGAAAATGATCCTGGGAAGCACCAGGATCAGAGGGACCTTGGAGTGCATATCCATCCTTTCCTTAAGGTAGGTGGGTAAAAAGGCATATGAGTTACTTGCTTTTATTAGACAAGGCATAAAGTTCAAGAGCAGTGAGACAATAAGATACAGGAGCAGAATTTGGTCAAGCAAATCTGCCTTGCTCTGGCTGATATGTTTCTCAACCCCATTCTGCTGCATTTTCCCCACAACCCTTAATCCCTTACTAATCAAGAACCTATCCATCTCTGTCTTAAATACATTCAATGCCTTGTACAAATTCACCACCCTCCGCCTGAAGAAATTCCTCCACATCTCAATTCTAAAGGGTCATCCCTTCACTGTGAGGCTGTGCCCTCAGATCCTTGTCCCTCCTACTAGTAGAAACATCTTTGCCATATCTACCCAATACAGGCTTCTCAATATCTATAAGTTTCAATGAGATTCCACCCCTCCTGCTTCTGAATTCCTTCGTGTACACACCCAGAGTTCTCTTATGTCAAGCCCTTCATCCTGGGATCATTCTTGTAAACCTCCTCTGGACGCCTTCCCAGGTCAGCATATCCTTCTCTAGATATGGGACCCAGAACTGCTCACAATATTCTGAATGCAGTCTGATCAGTGCATTATCCAGCCTCTCTTTTCCTGGCCCTCGTGAAATGAAAGTTGATATTACGTTTGTCTTCCTAATTGCCAAATGATCTTGTATGTTAACTTTGAATCCTGAACTAGGTCCGCTTTGTGCCTCAGATTTCCAAAGCCTTTTCCCATTTAGAAAATAATCTACTCTAATAGCCATTCTCCCAGCTTTCAAAGCCCTTCTGTAACCTCCCCATCTTCTCAACACAACCTGTCATTCCACCTACCTTTGTGTCATCTGCAAACTTAATAACAATGCCTTGACTATCTTCTTCCAAGGGAGGTTACACAGAAACTGTGTAAAACATTGCTTAGACAACAGCCAGAGAATTGTGTACAGTTCTGGAATCTACATTATAGGGTGGGAGCAATGGCACTGGAGAAGGTGTAGAGGAGATTTACCAGGGCGCTGCCTGGGCTAATGTGTTTTAGTGATGAAAGGTGACTGGACAGATTGTAGTTGTTAACCTTGCAGCAGAGGAAACCTGATGGGGGATGTGATTGAGATGAATAAAATTATGAGGGGCATAGACAAGAAGAAACCTTGATGGAGGGATCAATGGCCATGGGGCATATATTTGAGGTTTACAAAGTTTAGAGAAGGGTTTGAGGAAGGAGCCTTTCACCCAGATGGTGGTGGGAATCATTGCCAGTAAGGGAGAGACCCTCATAACATTTAAGAACTATTTATAAGTACACTTGCAATACAAAGCTATGGGACAAATGCTGAAAAATGGAATTACAATAGCTTGCTGAATGTTTTTGATTGGCACAGACTCGATAGGCAGAAGTGCCTTTTCTTCTGTGCTGTAGGTCCCTATGAATCAACTGGACTTCTAACTTTTTCTATACATCAAAGTTTAATAAACACACACATACGCAACTCACACACACCCACCCATCCCCACACACATACGCAACTCACACCCACCCACCCACACACACATACACAACTCACACACACCCACCCACCCCTACACACATACGCAACTCTCACACACACCCACCCACACACACATACGCAACTCACACACACCCACCTCTCATACACACACACACCCACCTACATACAAACGTGCAACTCACACACAGCTTTTAAAAAAGCTTTAATGCATACTGACCCTTCTAAAGCAAATTTTCTTTTAATCTAAGGCAAACAGAATAAAATGGATTTTTAATAACAATATCTTTTCTCCTGCTTTAAATCTTGCTCTCAAAATAATATATTGGACAAATATAAAAGAGAAGATAGCCCTTGGAACAGATTTTACTTTCCTTTGGGTGTCACAGAAATACATTGTAAAAGGACAGCCAGACCCAAGATGAGGATTTTGGATTAATGAGGTTTAAAGTTGGGGAATCATTGAGTCAACTTGACAAAATAATTTTTAAGTGTGAGAGAGCACAATACTGCATTTTGGCCATGCCTTTTCTCTCTCTGGTTTGACGACTCCTCTCCAAGTTGTCCTCTTCTTCAGTATCTCTGGTTCTCCGCCTCTCTCCCCAACATACATACTTTCACCTGCTCCCTCTGTGACACCACCAGAATTGCTTTACCTGCAGTGGAACGTGGTCTTCACTTATTGCTCTGCTGCTGTTGCTCCACCTCCACCAAATACATGTGCCCCTCATTCCTGCTCTCATTGCTTCACCAAACAATGGAGGGAAGCTGTGATTGGAGGAGCTGGAGCAGCTAGTATAGAATAGACAGAATCTGCAATTCGAAGAGGAGCACTTCAGAGTCTGTTCACTTTCACAATCATTTGCTCCTCGAATCAAAGTCTGTATGTTTCTTACTCTCAACAAGATGCCTCCACTTGCAACCATTTAGCCCTGGAGCATGGAACAGCATATGTGGCATGAAAGTAAACTTTCTTGAATTCTCCATATCCATCTTTGCTTTACGCCTGGCTACTTGTGATATTTTGAAAGCAAATTTGCATGTTGCCTCCTTGCATATTAAACCCTGTTATGGTGTCACAGAATTCTACCTCATTACACAAATCTTAAATTTTTAACCTGATGTCCAGTGCAACTGTGAGAAAGGCAAGTACAAATAGTTGTTTGGTGGTGCACAAATTGAGTTTTTTGTAGAAAAAATGCATTTTGTTGAAACTTTTCATTTTGCACGGATCAGGCAATTTTCAAGAATGCCAATTTATTTGGAAAGCCAATTTTTAAAATCTGGTTGGTAGAGGCTCAGCATCAAGAACGCATCTGTTAATGATGACTGATAGTATTGCCAGTCCTAGCTACTTGCCAAGCAGACAGCACTCTCCTCTCAAAGTATAAATGTTGGCTTTTCCTCCAACTTGGTATTCTTGTAAACTGTCCTGATGAGTGCAAAAGAAAAAGTTTCAATAAAGTACGTCTTTTTTTCTGCAATGCCAAAGGCAAATATATCAAATGACACTCTTACAATAACATAACTGCAGACTGCTCAATATTTAAATGATTATTAGTTAAGTTGCTCTTGGGAAGCAGTGACACTGGTAAAACAGTATCACTGCCCTTTACTAGTTTGCCTTGTTGGTATTACGTCAACAATACAGAGAGAGCAGATCTGGTAGGCCGTCTTCCATTAATGAACCAGTGACTTTTCATTATACCAGCAATATTCTTATTTTCTATTTTCCAGCCCATGTATGACTACATTTATTGAATTCAATCTCACAACTTGTCATAGCTAAATCTGAACCAATGACCACCAAGGCTATAACTATAAGCCAATCACTGCAAAAACTAATTAAAGCATGTAATAAGAACATACATTTTGAGTAGCTTTAATTTTACCCTTTTAATACTCAGATTATTTATGGAAAAGTTGATTATTTATGATAAAGTTTGTTTCTTTCTGTTTCAAATGAAATTATTCTCCTCCCATTATATCTTTCCTTCATCATGGAGTCCCTGCACCTGGTAATGTATTCCCAATTTTGTGCTACAGGCTAACTGAGCACTGAGTGGACAAACAACTTTTGAGCAAATGCCTGTTATGACCAGTCCAGTAGGTGGCACTCCATTTCTTCTTAATTCAGTTTTACACAATAAAGCTTCAATTCACAATGGTGAGGTAAAACCACACATTGCACCTGAAAACAAACATATCCCCTCACGGTGGAACTGCCTTATTTTAAACATGTCAAAGAAGAATTGCAGCTATAACACTGATCTCTAATTCTCCATACACTTCCAGAAACTTCACTGTTTAAATTTAGATTTGAATTCTTTGCCCTTTGCTAACAATAGGACCAGGAAAAACAGAATGGGGTTTTCATTGAGAAACATTAATGAATGCATTTATTTCAATAATCAGCATTCCAAATCCGCAAAACTGCACAGATACCAAGTTAGAAAAGACACAGGCATAATTGCAAAGCTGAACTGCAAAAGGACATTTAATGTTCACACTGACTGGATCTTTCCTGATTGTTCAGAGTAGAGAAGGCACTAAAATAGCTGGTATGCCAAAAGACCACAGGGCCTTTGAGCTCAAATATTTTTTTTCTGACGGTCACTCCTGACATACTCCTCATTAGGAGTTTATGCTGAAAACTTCAACAAATTAAAAACTAAATTTGAGCGAGGAAGTGATGTCTAATCCCTCCTAAAATGAATAATTTCCTTTGCCCCTGCTTCCTTTACACTTGGGAAAGCTGGAACGTTATGTGCTAATAAGAGACTCAGGTGACAGGCCTGGAATGGGGCTGGAATAATTTATATATATAAATATATAGTTGGTGACTTTAAGTGTGCCCCTTTCTTGAATGGTGTACATTTCAATGTGGAGCCAAATAATGCTGACTTTGTGCATCAGCAGCAAAAAAACCCAGTAATTTTTTTTTCTGAATTCAAAAACCCAAAAGTCCAAGGAAGTCAATTAAATTTAATGATACTTGCACAAAAATATTAAAGTGTTACCAGTTCATGGCCATTAACAATGGAGAATGCAAAAAAGAATATTAAACAGAGTGTGACGTAATACTGTAACAAAGGACTGGTCCACTAAAGTTCAGTTTAATATGTTGATTCATTTACCTTTCTTTTCCATTCGTTTCATGTCCATCAGCTTCTCAACATTGCTTGGGTCATTGAGCCAGAGCTGCATGCGGACAAAAGGCTCCCTTCCCTTCAGGCTCAGCTTGTGCCAGGGTTTGGGCCGTGCCAGCAGATCAGACACGGAACCTTGTGTCAGGCCAAGGATGGTCTCTCCAAACAGACGTTGGCCTGTTGGTGGGACACAGAAAACAATCAGCCTACTGAGGCACAAAGCTACATTTTACCAGTTAGACAAAAACATTTTGCAGTTTTATATTGATAATTCTTAAATCAAACCAGGACTTTTGCCAGAATTGGGAATAAGGAGTTTGTAGGAGTTTTTAAGGCAGTTGTATTCCATTTTCTCTATCAGTGAAGGCTAGTAGGTGACTGTGGGAGAGTTAATGCCCACCAAAACAAAGTACCAGATTGGAATCCTCCCAAACGTAACGTGTCCATTGAAAGCAAGATCATCAAAATATTATAAAAACAGGTTGGTCATTCACTGCAGCAATTTGTTGAGAGTAATTTTCATGCGAGTAGTTTATATCAACACTTAAACATCGCAGACTGCTCACCCTATCACTGCGCCACCATCGCAGACTGCTCACTCTATCACTGAACCATCATAGCTCACTGCGCCACCATTGCAGACTGCACACTTTACCACTGCACCACCATCATTGACTGCTCACTTTGGTATCACTGAGCCAACAGTGTTATCTAACCACTCTGATATCACTGCATGATAACTGCTGTGTGCTCACTCCGAAATCACTGCATCACACCTGCTGTGTATTCACTACGATATCTCTGCACCACACCCGCTGTGCTCACTACGATATCTCTGCACCACACCTACTGTGTGCTCACTCCGATGTCACTGCACCACAACTGCTGTGTGCTGACTCCGATATCAATGCAACACACCCGTTGTGTACTCACTCGATATTACTGCACCACACTCGCTGTGCTCACTCCGATATCACTGCATCACACCCGCTGTGAGCTCACTCCGATATCACTGCATCACACCCGCTGTGTGCTCACTCCGATGTCACTGCACCACACCTGCTGTGCTCACTCCGATGTCACTGCAACACACCCGTTGTGTACTCACTTCGATATCATTGCGCCACACCCGCTGTGTGCTCACTTCTATGTCACTGCACCACAACCACTGTGTGCTCCCTCCGATATCACTGCATCACACCCACTTTGTGCTCACTCCGATATCACTGTGCCACTCCGCTGTGCTCACTCTGATGTCACTGCACCACACCCACTGTGTGCTCACTCTGATATCACTGCACCACACCCGCTGTGCTCTCACTCCAATATCACTGCACCACACCCACTGTTTGCTCACTCCGATATCACAGCACCATAACTGCTGTGTGCTTACTCCAATATCACTGCACCACAACTGCTGTGTACTCACTTCAATATCACAGCACCATCACCGCTGTTTGCCCTCTTCAATATCACAGCACCATCACCGCTGTGTACTCACTCCAATATCACAGCACCATCACCGCTGTGTACTCACTCCAATATCACAGCACCATCACCGCTGTTTGCCCTCTTCAATATCACAGCACCATCACCGCTGTGTACTCACTCCAATATCACTGCACCAAAGCGGTTGTCTGCTCACTGTGGTATCACTTCACCATTAATGCTTTCTGGTCCCCTAGTCTTTTAAGACGTCAGTTCTGCATTGTGGTAAATTCACAAAGTCTGGATGTGTACCAAATGCAACTTAACTTTCATTCCATCAAGAAATAAATGTTGGATGATAAATTCAAGCCTTAAAGTCAAACATAACTTGAAGGACTAAATCGAAAAGCCTCCTAAAATGTGGACAGAGATTACAATATCTGATGTGTGCCAAAAACTTCAACAAAATGAGAACTTTGTAATGCCTACTTATATCAATGTTTCCTGTGACCAGCTAGTGTTGTTCAGCTGGATGCATTAAAAGACATAGGTACTGGGATTGGATATCTCATTTAAGGTTAGCTTGTGGAATTTAAAGGAAAGTGCCCTGTAGTTGCAGCTGGTGCTGGCACCCATGTAAAAGAGACTCCTACATCAATTAGTTACACAATTATGGGAGAGTGCGCTTCCAAAGTTTTTTGACACAGCGTTTTTGGTGGAAGTGGCAAGTAGGAACAATATCCTGTAACTCGACAGGATAGAGTCCAATTCATGATAAGAAGCCATTGGATGTTGACAGCCATGAAGGTCAATGGCAACAGTTTAGCACTGAGAATTTGAAAGGAGAGCTGCAAGAAGGTTTTGACCTCACGTAAGTGGTCAGAGTCTGTGAATTCAAATTCTACTGTCACATCCCACCAACTGTACCACTATCCTCAGAAACAGCTGAGCCTATCACACATCCCCATCATGCACTCGCTGACAACCTGTATCAGGACTCATATAGTCAACTGCCCTCTCACGTATATAGCACTACTTCCAAGTCTCTCTCTCACACACCTTACAGGGTACACCCAAAGTTTTCATCATGATCAGTGGCACATTCCCTTCCTTTTTGCAGAACAAGGTTACATACAACAGGAGATAACCAGAAGAGGAACACCTATCTTTCCTAATCCATATGGAGGAAATGATGCAGACTACCACTAAGAAGCTGATTGCTGAGGTTCTGGCCAATGGCATGCCTCAAATCATAAACCTTATGCTTAATTTTCTTTTTGAAAACCCACTACTTCCCCATCTCATCGATCTCCTGTGATTCGCAAGCTGCATTTTAATTAGATTTAGATTAGACTTACAGTGTGGAAACAGGCCCTTCGGCCCAACAAGTCCACACCGACCCGCCGAAGCGCAACCCACCCATACCCCTACATTTACCCCTTACCTAACACTACGGGCAATTTAGCTTGGCCAATTCACCTGACCCGCACATCTTTGGACTGTGGGAGGAAACCGGAGCACCTGGAGGAAACCCACGCAGACACGGGGAGAACGTGCAAACTCCACACAGTCAGTCGCCTGAGGCGGGAAATGAACCCGCCTATCTCCTTACTTTCCTATCTCCCCACACCGTAATGTTACTTGTGACTTTTTCATTTTAAATATCAAAACTGAAAACAACCCAGGCAGTGGAGGAATAGCAAGTAGACAGTAATGAAGAGGACACAGTCTGACTCAATTTTACACTTGTAATCACCAACTCACATAGTGATGCTAGGTAATTTAGGAGCGTGATACAGAGGTAGAAAGTGCATCTGGTGAGGTACAGGAAGAAAGTAGACTGCAGCCATGACTGAGAGTAAAATAATGTAGCTTCCAGTTTTCCTGAAGACAAGGGTGCAAACAAGTACAGCTGCATAAAAGCAATTTAATGGGTAATCTATAAAAGAATGCAATGGATAGGTACAGTGCAATGCAAAGCTTACCAGAAAGCCAACAGTCTAATTCAAAGAGCGTGAGGAAGTTCTCTGTCAACCTAATACAGGATGTGGTGCAGGACTTGAAGCCCATTCTTTTCAGCATGGAAGTGATAGCCAATTCCATTCAAAGAGCCAACCAATGCAGAATACACACAAGAGCTGCCTAGCACTGGATGTTGAATGGAAACTCAGACTGCCCTGTATAGATTTAGACTGCAGCTAACTGTGAATTAGGGTGCAAAGGGATTGGAATTTAAGGGAAGGTGCCCATGTAAAACAGACTAGTTGCACAATTATAAGAGAGTGCTACAGAGTGTTACAGCAGTCCGAACAGCTTCCCTAAGACTGCTGAAGTGCATGCCTAGAGAGTGACAGTGAGTTCCATGGAGCACGAACCTACTGTCCTTCAATAGAAAAGCGACATTTGTCTTCTCTCCACTGCCATCTGCCAGTGTTCAGCTTCCAGTGCAGTCTTCGGTTCCAACCACTGAAAGTCAGCAGAATTCCACTAATTATGCTGCAATTGTTAGGATAAAACAACATCGGAGAACTAGAAAAGACGGGCACTAAGGAGATTCACAAGTATGATTTACTCGTGGATACGAGATCACTTAATTTATAAATTTGGTTTGAGATGTTTTGTGGTAGCTTAAATTTCTGTACAAAAACTAAGTATGTTAAGGAAGGTCAATGATAGAAAATAATACATGAAACTGTTAGATGATGGAGGCAGCAGGGTAGATGGTGTTTGGAGCCTTGCTCATCTATCCCTTCTCACATGACTGACAATATCCTTTTTTATAATTATTTTCTTCATTTAACTTTCAAATCAAATTCATAATTCTTCTTTCTGAAGCTGCAATGGAGATAGGTTGCGAGGAGCAGTTGAGTGGTGGATCTTGTCCATTCCTCATGGCCATGCTGGGCGCAGCTTGGGAATATGTTCCAGCATTGATGCATTTGGATCCATTCCTTACCTCTGATGTTTTGATGGCATCTGCAACATTGGCGGAGTGAACATTGGTGAATGATCTCTCTGCCCCTGGAGTTCATTTGGATAGTCAAATCAGTTCTTGGAAGTTGAGATGGGCTCCGGTCCTTGAGAGTTGAGACAGTCTCCAGGCTATGGTTGTGGCTGTAGTACTGGCAGCAATAGGCTGCTTTGGCAGAGGCGGAGTTCTGGGTCTGGTCAATGGCAGTGAGGGCTGCTTCAGCGTGCATTCTCTTTGGTGCTGTTGCCTCAGGGACAGCTTTGGCAGCTACAGAGTGTGGTGGTGTCCTGTAGTCACTTTGAAAATCAGGAAGCCATTGATGGAACAAAAAAACGAGATTTGTCCAAACCCTTGTATGATTTTTTAATATAAGTTATGTCATTAAAATGGTGCCAGCTAATGGCAACTTATATGCATTTTACTGTTGCATATAAAAGCATGTAAAAATAAAGTACTATTACTATCTGAGAAAGGGGAATTAGAGTGGAGATTACTGGTATCAATGACAAATGAATATTTCACAGATGTTCTTGCTTGAGAGCTTTTCTCCTCTTGTCCTCATGTCCCTATTACTCCCTCTCATTACTTGGTCACCCTAAAATAGGTGACAACGACTTTCCCCTCAAAATGAGATATGGTGTGCAGCACGTAGCAGATATGACAAGTATGGAACCTTTATGCTGAATACTGCAGGGCTCCTCTGAACAGCAAAAATGTTATCACTGTATGCACGCTGTAACATGTGCTTGAATTGCACACTGGAGTCATCAGCCATGCCTTCAATGGACATCTTTTGTAGTCAAGTAGCATTTGCTACTCTAACTCAAATGGGGTTGAAACAACAGACTGTTACAGAATGAAGGCATAAGGACTTCTGATTGGATAGTGAGGATTAACCTACAGTGATTCTCTGCATTTGGTCACACAGCAGCTGGATAATGATGGAATGGGATCACTTTTGTTTGTAGTTTAGCTCCTAGTAGATATGCAGCACCTACCAGCGTGTGCAGCCTATGGCACCATTCATGAACAAACCAGCAATCCTCTGACCGTTTCTCTCTCGCAAAAGAATATGAAATACAGTTGGCTTTCAATAAATAGAATATATCAGTTACATTAAAGTGATTGTGAGATACTACATGTTCCTCCTGCTTAGCCTGAAGAAACCAAATGCAAATACAATGTTAATGACCACTGTCACTTTCACAGCCACTGGTACTGCTATCCTGGCTCTTCTGAAGGAGCTGCCATCCTGTGTCAGACTATTGGATTTCAAAGTTATCAATAACTGGTTTGTATGTGTAGCAAATAAATGTTTAACTGAGCACCCTTTCAGTACAATCCCTTCCAAAAAAAAGCCAATGATATCACTAGTCCTCACTTTCTAAACAGAAGAACTTCAAAAGAAAATATTACCAGTGAATGAAATTAATGAAAGGATGGAAAACCTACTTTTTGTAGTTATTTTAAATTAGTTCTATTACTGATATTCCTTTCAGACTACTTACCTGAAAATTAGTCCAACCATTTGCACTTAACAATCAAGTGTAATAAATTTTCGAACAGCTTTGGGGATTTCCTGCTAAAATATCACTTCTCCAAAAATCAACGGAAGCAATAAAAGGCAGTTTACCAAATTGATTGATCTGCTGTGTCAGATTAACATTCAGGCAGCAAGGTGATTAGCTCCCCAAACACCAGCTATGGTATAGTTTTGCCATTTAAACACCAATAACAGAACAGACTTCATTTTTGCTGCCACCATGTTAAACTCTTCAATCAGTGACACTCAATGAATCAATACCAATTCAAATAGGCAATTTAATCCAATATAAGACTTGGCCCGTACTGGTTTAGTGATTTCTCGTAAAAAAAACACAAGCAACCAGTGAAGTGATCATTTAAATGCATGGCTCTGTAACAGGTTATCAATCATTAATGGGTAGCTGTGCCCCTCCACTAGGATAGGTTTGGCAGCATTGTTTCCATGCATGTCAGAATGACTCACTATCAGTGACACTAAGCCTTGCACACAAAAATCAAGACTGACACGGCAGCATAGAACTGAGTGAGCACCACACTGAGCTCATTTTCTGTTGTGACAACTGACTTTGAAGTGATTTAATTACTGCTTTCAAGGTGATAAAAATGGACAAAAATCATCCAAGAAACTGTGTTCAATATACTGATGGGTTCAAAGGGTAAAAGCTATGGCATTAGATGTAGAAACAGTCAACCATAATGTGTTCACGTATAGAGTGACAGAGACAAGTTGCAAAGAAATCCATTGAAGCAAGAATCCTGAGTGTAACCGGGAAGCAATGAGACACTGTTAAAGATTAAAAAGGAATTGTGGCGTAAACTGAGAAACAAGAGTTTATTTCGTAAAAATGAAGCTTTTATTGATATTCCTAAAAGTTCTTATATTCCAAAAAAAGATGAATGTTTACCAGATCACATTTCCTGCAGCAAGCCAGAAAGCAGTGAACTCTTCATGAACTACTTACAACGGAACTTTGATCTTAATCTTATTTAAATTTGACTGTTTTCAGTACTGGTCACTGCCAAGTGATGCAAACAAAACAACAGATAAAAATGGGAAAATAGCCAGGAAGAAATAAGGGGGACGAAAAATTATCAAAAGTATTGACAATACTATTTTAGCAGGATTACAAATCTTTCATTGCAGCACCATTTTGTTTATCTTGCCAGAATTGACATCACATAAATAGAGAAACTCCAACAAATTATGCTCTACTGACAAAACTTACTATTCTCAATTTTGGAATGAGATTTGCTTATATCATAGAAAATTTACTAAAGTTCTGTTGTTAAATGGTTAGATTCAAAAATCATCTACTTTTCCTTATCGTTGTCGGCATAAAAGTTTTCTTGCTTTTATTGTTAAGTATAAAATGATCACATGACTAAATGTTATTTTTAGTTTCTTGTTAATGACTATGTGAACTTCTTTTGACCGGTAATCGCTGCAGTTTTCATTTTAGATGTAATCTGTTCTGAATGTTGATGAGTTCCAGGGGAACTGTTTTTAAGTTCCCAAAGATAAGATGTGTTGGAACAATCTACACAGTACCTTCTCTTTGTAATTTCCTGGGGAATAAACCCTTGTGCAGTTTATGTTTTCACCACATCTTTCATTCATCTGCTGTGGAATCCCTGGGCCCACTGCTATCAGAAGCACATTTCAGTAAGCCAGTGGTTTCAGCTTTTGCTAATCATAGCCGAAGGCTGTGTATGGCCCCATTTCCAAGGGCAGCAAATATATTCAGAATGAGAAAAGAAATTCAAGTGCATATTTCCTTGTTTATTTTCAGAAAATGCAACACATTGAACTTTCCAAGACCCTATTTGTACTAACAAATTTCAAAACAGTTAAATAATAAATTCAGAGAATCAGAGTCCCTACAGTGTTGAAGCAGGTTATTTGGCCTATCAAGTCCACACCTACCCTCCCAAAGAACATCCCACTCATACCCACCATGAACCCTGCATTGACTATAATTAATCCACCTGACCTGCACACCTTTGGACTGTGGGAAGAAACCCACGCAGACACGGGGAGAATGTGCAAACTCCACATTAACAGTCGCCAGAGAGTGGAATCGAACCTGAGTCACTGGCAACGTGACACTGCAGTGCTAAGCATTGAGCCACCGTGTCCACCATGATTAAACATCAAATATTTCTAACGTTTTCTTTTACATGCTTGCTATTTTCATGGTATTTGGTTTTTATTGTGCAATTCAATGGGGCATAGCAACACACAACTTTGCTTACACAAAGTGCCAGGTATTCACATAGATATATTTATACATACAACATCAACAGCAGATTCTGAATTATTTTCCAGCACTCAGCATTAAGCCAATGAATAAAAACTTGCAGATTGAATGCATCATTATGTCAAACACCACAGCCACAATACAGTTCAGTTATAAGCTGAATCAATTCAGTCAGACAACAATGTCAATTATTGCCTTTCATGGATTTGATCGGGATATTCTGGGTATGAAGATCTCTTGTAATTAAGAAGGATCAAGTAATCTAGGACTACTAGCTAATCAAAAAATGGTATATTTGAAAATTTCTATTTGTAACTTTAATTGTTTGTTTAAAAACCAAATAAATACTTTATTTACTCTTTTGTTCTCCACACAGATACAAAGTGAACATACAACATAAAACAAAACTACTAGATTCAGTAAGTAGCCGTTCTATACACACAGAGGGTCACAGACTGACCTTTACTGGAGCAATGGTAGAGATTGTTATCATTAGTGTCAGAAGCTTTGGTCTACAGAGGGGTAAAATGACATGGGTTCACACTTTTGCCTCAACTGCGTCATTATAAGTTCAAGCACATGAACATTATAGAGGCAGGATCAGGTGTGACGGTGCAAGCTTCACAGTTGCCTGGCCTGCTAACATTCCCATTCAATGTTTACACAGGAATAATGGCTGACCAGCACCTAGTCCCTGTGGTACAATCTTTAAAAAACGTCATCAAGGGATTCAGTACAGGAGAAGTAGATCACCAAACAAACTGGAAAAAGGAACTAGCCAGCCAGCATTTTGTAGCTGTGTTAGAAAGAAAGGTTATAGCTTAAATGGCACAAGAACTACTGGGAATTCTTACAGCTAATAAGTCTTTGTGAACAGATTGTAACCATATTCTCTCTCTCTCTCTCTAGCTAATTTGCTTGTGGAAATATTTTCTGGGTCAAAGGAAAGTAAGTGTCTATATTTTAAAAAGTCAGAAGGATACAATAAGACAAAGAGGAGAAAACTGGAAAACATAATTGTGGAAGAGAAACAAGCAAAGCAACAGCATTAGCAGATTTCCACATTGCTGTTCACAGTAAGTCTGAAGCCAAACAGTTTGGAGGGTGGGTTGCTAGTTTATGGGATGCATTCAGTTCATTGTCTCTCTTGCTTTCTTTCAAACTTCTTTACAAATCCTTTCAATAGCTCTTTTCATCATTAAAGAGATCTGGAAATAGGTTAATCAGAGGTAAAGGTAAAGTGAAATAGCTAAAATAAAACAAAGAACTACAGACTCAAAACATTAGCTCTGTTTTTCTCTCCTCTCACATGCCACTATATCTGCTGACTTTCTCTAGTAACTTGTCTGTGAAAGTAAAATAGCTGTTTTCTATTTGGTTCCTTGAAAATTAAGAATATTTGACTTATGCGTAACTGGTCAAAACATAATAACTAAAATATTAAATCATGATACATTTTACTAATAATTTTCAGAACAGAAATATACTTGTAAATGATTCTATTTGCTGAAACACTTTATTTAGAACCTTGCTCCAAACATTTAGTCTTCCAGCATTTTTTTTATTCTTTGGATGGTTATTTTTGTATTCTGACTCCGATATATGTAAGTAGAAACATATTTGCTCTAATTGTGTGGAATCAAAGTAATTAAAACAGTTGTAATATATAATATTACAGAAGTGGGAAGACAAACTTATGAAATAAAGAAACCTTTAAAGATAGTCATACCCATTAACGTTATAGTTACACTTGTTCTTGTTTGAAGATTTTATCCGGGGAGGGGGGAAACAAAACAAATTCCAGTTATTTCCTCTACTTGTAAAAACTTTTCTCAGAAAACTATCACTACTATTTTGTTAACAGAAGTAGAAAAGGACCAGGGGTCAGAAAGAAAGTCACACTCTGCAAGCAAGGATTCCAATTAATCAAAAAAAAATTGAGATGCTTGGACGTGAAAATTTGGGGTTGTAGGCTGCTACTCTGTTGAAAGTTGAACGATAGTCCAGGAAGTTTCATAAACCGAAGCCACAGGTTTCTCAGAAAAGAGGCACAAGCCTATGATGGAAAGAATTTTAGGGGAGGCTGTGGTGCACTGCTAATGCTACCAGAACAGTAATGGGTTAGAATCCTACAATAACAGATGTTGATATTTAAATTAATTTCTGAATATTCAATGAAATTTTGGAATTAAAAGTTTGTCTAATAATGACCATTTAACCATTGCCACGTGTTGTTAAAAAAAAACATCTGGATCATTACTGTCCTTTAGGGAAGGAAATCTGCCTATCCTGGTCTGGCCTTTATGTGATTTCAGATTCACAGCAATGAGGCTGACTTTTAACTGGCCCCTGAAACATCCTTGCAAGCCAGTAAGTTTAAAAGGCAACAGGGATAGGCAATAAATGCTGGCGCACCCAGCAGCATTCACACCCTATGAACGAACAACAAAAAAACACAAGTGGCTATGATCTACAAAAGGATAGGTTAAACTCACTAGCAGTCAACCAGTTGTGAACTTATGAGGATGTAATTGGAACCCATCAGGTGTGACCACACCACAGAAATCTCCTGATGCAACTGACTGATAAAAAACACTTTAGGCACGCAACGGATCATTCCATCCAAATAAAAACCAAAATAACTGCGGATGCTGGAAATCAGAAACAAAAACCAAAATTGCTGGAAAAGCTCAGCAAGTCTGGCAGCACCCGTGGAAGGGAATCAGAATTACGTTTTGAGTTGAGTGCCTGCTTTGGGTCTGTTTTGAGGAAGGGTCACTCAACCCGAAATGGTAACTCTGATTTCTCTTTGCAGATGTTGAGCTTTTCCCACAATTTCTATATTTGTTTCTGATCATTCTATCCTCTTAAAATCCCAAAAGAATAAAAGAGAACATAGAGAAGTACAGAACAGGCTCTTTGGCCCTCCAAGCTTGTGCCAATCATCATGCCCTAACTAAATTAAAAAACAAACCTTGGTCCTTATTTGGTCCATATCCCTCCATATTCATGTAACCATTCAGATGTCTCTTAAATTTTGTCAATATGTCTGCTTACACCATCTCTTCTGGCAGCTGGCTCCAACCACTCTCAGCATGAGAAACTTCTCTCACACATCTTCCTTAAACTTCCCCCTCACCTTGAACCTGTGTCGCCTTGTAATTGAAACTCGAATCCTGGGAAAAAGCCTCTGACTATCCACCCTGTCTATGCCTCTCATAATTGTGTAGACCTCTATCAGGTCTCCTCTCACCCACCGTCTTTCCAGTGAAAACCATCTCAGTCTTTTTAATCTTTCCTCATAGCCAATGCTCTCAGGACCAGGCAACATCCTGATGAACCTTCTCCGCAGTCTCTCCAAAGCTTCCATGTCTTTCTGATAGTATGGTGACCAAAACTGCACACAATACCCCAATGCAGTCTAACAAGGGTTTTATATAGCTGCAACATGGATTACCAACTCTTGTCCTCCATGTCCTGGCTGAAGAAGGTAAGCATGCCACATGCCTTCTTAATCACCTTGGCCACCTGTGTTGCCACTTTTAGGAAACTGTGGACCTGAACATTCAGATCCATCTATATGTTAATGTCACTAAGGGTTCTGCCAATTACAGTATAACTCACACCTAAATTTGATCCTCCAAAATGCATTTGTTTAGATTAAACTCCACCGGTCATTTCTGTGCCCAAGTTGCCAATCTATATCCTGTTGTATCCTTTCACAATCGTCAGCACTGTCAACAACACCAATCTTCATGTCATCTGCAAATTTACTGATCAGATCACCCACATTGTCCACCAGATCATTTATAAATACTACAAACAACAGAGGGCCTTAGATTGATCCCTGTGGAACACACTAGTTACCAGTTATCATTCTGAAAGACACCCTCCCACGGCTACCTCCTGTCTTCTATGGCCATTCCAGTTTTGTATCTATCTAGCCAGCCCACCTCAAACCCGATGTGATTTTAATTTTTGTACAAATCTTCCACATGGATCTTTATTAAGTGCCTTACTAAAGTCCATATAAACTTCATCCACAGCCCTTCCCACAATTATCTTTGCCAACTCTTCACAAAATACAATGAGGTTGGTGAGATACAATCTTTCCTGTACAAAACCATGCCATTTGTTACTAACTAGGCCATTTTCTTCCAAATGTGCATATATCTTGTCCCTCAGTATCTTCTCCAAGTGTTGCCCCATCACAGACATCAGGCTCATCGGCCTGTAATTTACTGAATTATCTCTGCCTCCTTTCTTAAACAAGGGAACAACATTGGCTGATCTCAAGTGCTCTAGAACCTTGCCTATGGTCAAAGAAGACGAGAAGATATCTGCTAATGCCCCAGGTATATCTTCCTTTGCTTTCTCGTAGTAACCTGGGATAGATCCCAGCCGGCTATAGATCTCCTATAAGAACTTCTCACATCCTCCACACGGTTACCTTTACAATGTCCCAAAGCTCCATCAATGCACCTTGTCTATGTGATACATACCCCACCTCCACTTCACATCTATGTCAACAACACACAGATCTATTTCTCCACAACTGCTTTTGATTCCTCAAATGTTTCTCTGTGATCTTGTTGTTCAGCTGCCATCAAGATCTGGACAAGATGGAAAGCTCACATCAAAGTTTTGATAATTCAAGAGATTTCTTCAGCAGGATATCTCAAGCCTAGAGCTATGTTGCTCATTTGCCTCCAATAGTGCCATCTCTGCAGTATTTCCACATTCTGCCCTAATTCATCCCATTACTTCTGAACCCCTTATCCCACCCTTTAACATGTCCTTGCAGGCCTCTTGAAGTTCTTTATTCACAAATTATAGTGCACTGAAAATATTTCAAGACATATTCCTCATTCTTATCAACAGCAGTAACTTCCAATCAAATTAGTTCAACATTCTTGGGCTCCTCTACAGGCTTTTCTGGGGTCTGTCTCTTTCAGTTCCATTATGCAACCTTCTGAGCTTGGTTTAGCACCCATTTTTGGCCAATGCAATATCTTAAGTTTGCATGCTGCAGCACTTAGGCATGAACTGCTCAGAAACTCCAACTAAACTGTGTCATGAGGAAAAAGATCCTGGCAATCTACTCTGTCTATGCCTTTCATAGTGTTGTATCCCTCAAACAGATTCCCCCCTCAACAACTTCTGCTCCAAGGAAAACAAACCTAGCCTATCCAGCCTCTCCTCAAAAGAGAGACTTTTCATCCCAGACACAATCCTGATGAATCTCCTGTGCAACAACTCTGATAGGATTATGACCAGAATTACATTTACTAATCCATCTGTGGCCCAACCAATGTTTTATAAAGTTGTAACAACATTTTCTTGCTCCACTATTCCACACCTTGTCTAATAAAAGCAAATATCTCATATGCCTTCTTCACTTATGCTGGCATTTTCAGGAATCTATGGACTTGTACACCAAGGTACCATTGTTTCTCAGTACTCCGAGGGACCTACCATTCATTGTGTAAATCCTTCCCTTGGACTCTCCAAAATTCGTTATCTCATACTTATCAGAATTAAACTCTATCTGCTCCTGCTCTGCCCAATTTACTGCTGATCAACATCACAGACAAAACCTCATGATTGACGCCATCACCAATTTGAATGTTATTGATAAACTTATTAACTATGTATCTCTAAAATTACATGCAAGTCATTCCTATACATAAGAAACAGCAGACAGTCCAAAATCTACCTCTGTAGTACACTGCTGGTCATGGATTTCAGATCACAAAAAACAACGCTCCACAATCACACTTTGCCTCCAATTTACAAGCCAATTTTGGATCCTGTTTGCCAACTTGCCTTGGATTCCGTGGGCTGTTACCTTTTGGACCAGCCTTCCAGATATGACCTTGTCAAAGGCCTTACTGAAGACTACATCAACTGCACTACCCTTACCAAATCTGTAGTCAACTCTTCAAACAACTTGAAATTTAAAAAAAGTAAAAATTAAAATTAAATTAGTCAGACAGGAAGTCCCTCCAACAAAGCTGCCTTTGGAGAGATGATCTCTGTCTTTCCAATTAATCCTGTCTCTCAGAATCTTTTCCAATGATTTCCCCACTACTGATGTGAGACTCATGGGTCTGAAATTATCTGTTCTATTCCTGCTTGAACAAAGGAAATACATCAGCTGTCCTCCAGTCATCTGACACTTCACCTGGAGTCACAGAAGTATTAAATATCTCTACCAGAGTCCCAGCAATGTACTTCCATGCCTCACAGGGCAGTCTGGCATATACAATAAATGGGAATATAATGAGAGGGGTAGGTGAAGTGAATGGTCTTGGCATGCAACTGCAAAGGTAGCAGTACAAGTAGATAAGGTTGTAAGGAAGGTTTATGGAGTGCTCTCCTTTACTGGCAGAGGTATGGAATACAAAAGCTGGGATATAATGATGAAATTGTTTAAGATAATGATGAAGACACAACGGGAATACTTTATGCCATTTTGATCAGCACAGTACAGGAAGGATGTAATTTTTCTGCAAAGAGTGTAGAGAAGATTTACTAGAATGTTGCCAAGGCTGAAGAATTGTAGCTACAAAGAGAGATTGGAAAGGGATGCTTTCCTTAGAACAGAGGAGTGACATGATTGGGGTGCATTAAATAGTAAGGGTAGAGATAGAGTAGATAGGAAGAACATGTTCCCTTGGTTGAGAGTTCAAAAACCAGGGATTCAAGCGAAGTGGCAGAAGAATTAGAGAGAACGTGAGGAAATATTTTTTAATGCAACAGGGTTGTGGGTGTCTGGAGTTCACTGCTTGAATCAGAAGTGGAGGCAGAGATTCTCAACGCCTTTATGAAGTACCTGGATCTGCAACTCAACTGCTGTAAGTTACAGGACTGGGACCATGTGCAGAAAGGGCATGGGTGTTTTGGGATTTACATGGGCAAGATGGTCTGAATGGCTCCCTTCTGCACTGTATCATGTCTATGGTTCGAGGAGTGCCAAAACAAGAAAATTTTGACCAATCTTGTATGAAACACTGGAGAGTTTCTTTTGCCTCAACTGAAATAATAAGCTCAGTTCTGGGCATCACATTTTAATAAGACATTCAGAAGGAAGATTTAGAAAAGATTCATGAGAATTGTTCCAGGATTGCGGACCTTCAGTTATAGAGCATAGAACAGTACAGGCCTTTTGACCCTCAATGTTGTGCTCACCTTTTATCCTACTCTAAGATCAAACTAGCCTACATGCCCTTCATTTTACTATCATCCTTGTGCCTATCCAAGAGTCGCTTAATGTCCCTAATGTATCTGACTCTACCACCATTGCTGGCAGTACATTCCACACACCCACCACACTCTGCATAAAGAACCAACCTCTGACATCTCCCCTAAAGTTTCTTTCAATCACCTTAAAATGATGCCCCCTTGTGATAGCCATTTCCGCCCTGGGAAAAAATCTCTGGCTATCCACTCTATCTATGCTTGTCACCATCTTGTACACCTCTATCAAGTCTACTCGCATCCTTCTTCGCTCCAATGAGAAAAGCCCTAGCTCCCTCAACCTTTCTTCACAAGACATGCCCTCCAGTCCAAGCAGCATCCTGGTAAATCTCCTCTGCACCCTCTCTAAAGCTTCCATACCTTTCTATAATGAGGCAACCAGAACTGAACACAATATTCCAAATGTGGTTTAACCAGGGCTCTATAGAGCTGCAATATAACCTTGCGGCTCTTAAACTCAATCCCCTTGCTAATGAAAGCCAACACACTATATGCTTTCTGAACAACCCTATGAACTTGGTTGGCAATTTTGATGCATCTATCGATTTGCTCAGCTCTGCATCCTGTCAATGTCCACTGCAACCTACAACAGCTCTCCACACTGTCCACAACTCCACCAAACTTCGTATCATTGGCAAACTTACTAACGCACCCTTTGACTTCCTCATCGAAGTTATTTATGAAAATCACAAACAGCAGAGGTCCCAGAACAGATCCCTGTGGAACACCACTGCTCACCAAGCTCCAGGCTGAATACGTTCCATCTACTACCACTCTCTGTCTTTTATGGACCAGCCAATTCTATATCCAGACAGCCAAATTTCCCTGTATCCCATGCTTCCTTGCTTTGTGAATGAGCCCACCATGGGGAACATTATCAAACACCTTGCTAAAATTCATATACACCACATGCACTGCTCTACCTTCATCAATATGTTTTGTCACATTCTCAAAGAATTCAATAAAGTTTATGAGGTATGATCTGTCCCTCACAAAGCCATTATGCATATCTCTAAACAAACTATGCTTTTCCAAATAATCATAAATCGTGACTCTCAGCATCCTCTTCAATAATTTGCCCACCATTAACGTAAGACTGATTGGTCTGTAATTCCCAAAGTTATCTCTATTCCCTTTCTTGAACAAAGGAATAACATTTGCCAATCATCTGGTACTACTCCAGAGGACGCAAAGATCATAGCCAAAGACGCAACAATCCCTTCCCTTGTTTCCCGTAGTAACTTTGGGTATATCCCATCTTGCCCAGGGGACTTATCTACCCTACTGTTTTTCAAAATTTCCAGCACATCCTCCTTCTTAACATCAACCTGTCTTGAGCACATCAGCCTGTTTCACACTGTCCTCACAAACACCAAGATCTCTCTCACTAGTGAACACTGAAGCAAAGCATTCATTAAAGACCGCCCCATCTCATCCGAATCCAGACCCAAGTTCCTTCCACTATCCCTGATCTGACCCTCACTCTGGCCATCCTCTTGTTCCTTATATAATTGTAGAATGCCTTGGGGATTTCCTTAATCCTACCCGCCAAGGCTCTTCTGAGTCCATTCTTCAGTTGCTTCTTGGTTACCTTGTAACCCTTTACAACCCCACCTGATCCTTGCTTCCTTAATCTTAAGTAAGCTTCCTTTTTCCTCTTGAAGAGATATTCCACAACTCCTGTTATTAAAGGTTCCTTCATCCTACTATCCCTCCTTGCCTCAGTGGGAAAAATGTATTCAGCATTCGCAGCACGTGCTTCTTAAACAACCTCCACATTTCTGTTGTGCATTTCACTGAGAATATCGGTTCCCAATTTATGCTCCACAGCTCCTGCTTAATAGCACTGTAATTTCCCCCTCCCCCAATTAAATACTTTCCCATAATGTCTGCTCCTGTCTCTCTCTCCATGATTATAGTAAAGTCATTTCACTATATGAAAAGCTCTCCCACCATGAGATCTGACACCTGACCTGGTTTGCTGCCAAGCACCAAATCCAAGTGGCTTCCCCTCTAGTCAGCCTATCTACATATTGAATCAGGAATCCTTCCTGGACACACCTGACAAAATCTGCTCCATCTAAATTTGCATTAACGAGGTTTCAAACAATATTAGGGAAGTTGAAGTCACCCATGACAACAACCCTGTTACTTTTGTACCTTTTCAAAATCTGCCTCTTAATCTACCCCTCTGTGTCTCTGTTGCTATTGAGACTTTTCTACAGACCCCCAAAAAGGTGAGTGCGCCTTTCCTGTTTCTGAATTTCGCCCATACTGACTCAGTAGACAAACCCTCCTCAACGACCTCCCTTTTTGCAGCTTTGATACTATCCCTGATTAGCAATGCCAGTCCCCACCTCTTTTACCTCCTGCCCATCCCTTCTGAAAAATCTAAATTCTGGAACATCCAATAATTCCTGCCCCTGTGATGTCATGGGGATAGATTATAGAATCCAGTTCTAGTCGCCTTAGAGAAACTTCAAGATTTAGTAGAGGTATTCAAAATCATGACAGGTCTAGATAAAGTAGACAGGGAGATACTGTTTCCGTTGGTGGAAAAATCAAGAACCAGAGGCTACAGATGTAAGGTAATTGGCAAAAGGAACGATGACAATGAGGAAAATCTTTTCTACACAGCAAATAGCTCATATTCAAATGCGTTGCTGTAGAGTGCAGTGGCAAAGCATAGTATTTAAAAGAAAGTTGAATCATTACATTGAAATGAAATATTGATGTGCTTAGTGGCACTAGGTGAATTGCTCTCATAGAGAGCTGGTCAAGACAGGACAGGCCTAATAGCCTCCTCTTGTGATTCTACATTCAGTATGCTAGTTAGGTTTGCAATTTCAGAATTGAAGTATCCTTTAAGAAGTTAATATCAATGAGATCTGGCCTGCAATAGCTTCGGATTGCTGTGGGCATGAGGAAGATGATAGGCAGACCAGAAGCAGCAGTCAGGTGAGGTGACAACTGGGTGGTTGGAGCTCTTGTCCAATGATTGCTGAGATGCGAGATGATTGGGCAAGTGCTATGGCTAGAGTGCCATGGATAGATATGTGTCTGAGTGGGGTGGTTAGTAACACACAAAGCAGGAGTGGGACCAGGCCGTTTGACCTCCAATACTCCGCTATTCAATGAGATCATGGGTGATCTGGATCATACTTATTCACCTGTCTTTGCTTCACATTCCCATGACCCATAGACTGAAAATATCTTTCCTGATTTCATCCTGAATGCCCAGTTCTAACTTTTCAGCAGCCCTCCCATTTTGGATTTTCTCTTCAGAAAATATGAACAATTAAAACAAAAGAGAGTGAAGCAAAGAAAGAATATTTTATATTTTTTAACCATTGGAAATAGCAAAGAACCTGAATGATAGCTCTAAAGTGTAGCTTGTAAATACAGCACTGTATTTTCCCATTATAAACTGCTTATTCAACTTCCATACCTTTTCCTTTTATAATACTTACGTCATGTACATGAGAAATAATGGCCTAAAGATGGTTTTTATTTATACTAAAATGGACGAATAATAGAGAGAATTAAATAAATCTAGAAATTAAACAAATGCAAGTGTCATAAAAGGCACTGCTTTGAGGTTGGAGCAACATTGCCTACATCAGTGCAATGCCTGACCTGTGAATGTCTGATGAAGCAATGCAGACAGAATGTTGCTCTGTATCTGATTCATGTTTGAACAGATGTAATTTGCACATAACGCAGGAAGTGAGAGAATGCTCTTTTTGCTTTAACTGACACTTTTCACATTCACCAATTTAAAACGTAAACCAGAAAATGTTTAGGGAGGAAATTAAAGCACAAAGAAAATACAGGAAATCTCAAAAAAATTCCCCTCCTGTTTCTTGGTTGTCCATAAGCATTAAAAAGGACTAAAAAATGGTATTAAATACAAACCCCAACAGTAGGACATTATTAGCTAGAAACAACTAAAGCTACTACACACAACAGTAACAAAATCTGATCATGCAACTATCAGATCTTGTATATACACAGAGACACAAAACCATTCCACTTTGGCTGAAATGGCTACTGAATGCAAAATAAATTTGTTGAGAATGATTACAGATACTGACTTCATTTTTATAATTAATCTTGTATATCTTTTAAATATTTTCTAAATACACTAATAAACTAAAAGTAATACTGAATTATAACTGATCTCAGGAACAATTACCTTGTTGACTATTTGTCCACTGAATATGTGATTTAAATTAATTTATACTTATTGACAACACAATGGATCTTCACAACAATGATCATAACGTACACAATAATAAAAAATGGGATTGAATTGCATGCAGTATTTCCACTGAGACGAATCTACAAAAAACTGCAACTATGAAATCTGCATGAAAGTTACTCAAGTTGCGTGATACATTTCTGACTGATCATTTGGATAATCAGTCTTACACATACTGTGTTAATCTGATATTGAAAAAATGATGCTTTCTCAGCTAGGAGTGGAGCGACTGGTCCTGTTACGGGAGGTCTACAATGTTACAGTTGATTAGAGTAATTTGACAAAGTTTAAATCAGAGATCTTCCTCCACAAACATCAACAGGGATCACTTGATGAATTTTAGAAGCTTTTTTGGAACAGTGCTTTCATTGTGCTAGCAATATATTCCATATTTTTGATGTTATAATTTCAGTGTTAACATCAAAGAGTTTAATTCGTGTTAGTCTGGGGGGGTATGAGAAAGCATTGATGTTTGACCTGAGGAGTGACAGTGCCATGTGACAGATCCTGTAGTAAATTACTGGAGAATAACACATACAGTGTATATTACACTCTGTATGACCTCCATTTGGCAGAAATGTCCTTGGCAACAAAGAGCTCCTGTGCTTTGATGAAAGAGCTCATTCTGCAGCCTCAGCATTTAACAGCACAGAGGCCAATCATTGCCCAGTAGACGTCTGACAAACTGATAAATGGAGGTTAGCTCTTATTATGGTGCATGATGCAATTGCAGGCCAATCGCAACAAACATCTTGCTCGTGTTTCAAGGGTTATTCTGTGATATACTTGTGCAAAACACTAGATTAAACAGCATCCAATCACAAGGTTTAAACTGTGGTCAAGATATCATGGTAATATCAAACAACTTTTAATTTAAGTATCCTCAACTTTAGTCTTATACCAACACAATTAATAAATAAGTGTTAGAATAGGCATGTTGAAAGTCACAATAAGATTGAGAGACATTAATGTAACACCTGCATTGGTGAGAGGGTGTCATTATTCAATTTGTCTCTTCATGTTATTATGCCAGTTTAAGTGATTATGTCCAACGGTACCACCACATTCAAGTGCCAATAAGGGCATCTTGGCATATCAATAACCATTCATTTTTGAGGACTGCCTTCAGTAATAAATAGGTGAATAATTATGAAAACATTTATGGCATTGAAACACGAGCTGATACCAGTTTGATATAATCACCTGCAGCAGTAGAGATGACATTCTATTAACAGCTAAGTAAAAGCAATTTCAGCTCGGAGTCACGATCTAGTTATCTATGTCAGCCTACATTCCAGATTGACCTTCAATCCATTACAAATAGAGTACTACAGTATCTTTAGGATAAGATGCAAACACTCTCTGGTAGAGATCGAAGAACACCAGGAATTATATGAGAAAGAGTACAGGATATTACTTGGCATTCTAGTAGACATTTTCCCCACATATCAACAAAAAATAATTTTCTGGTTATTTATCTCATTGCTCTGTGTGGAACCTCGCTGTTAACTTCTTAAGGGCTGCACTTCATTAACTTTGGGCCAGAAGGGAATGCCCAATCAACATAAAAGCCATTTCCTAAAAATAAGTTCTTTCTTTACTATTCTTGTAGTTCCAAACTGCTCCTTTGCTTCCAAAGGAAAGATCCAGCAATGGATCTTTTAAAAAAAAATCTTCCTGTGAAGACATAATGCCTCACAATGTTATTTTCAAGTAAAATACACCAAATATTCATAACGTCCTGGTCACATACACCATGCCAGAACTGGGGCCTGACCTATTAATGGGATCTGACTCAACCATTTGTGGGAATAGCCAAGTTTAAATATCGTTTGAGGTTATTGGTACATCTATAGCTTGCTAGCTGGTATCACTTCTTGGGTCAAATGTCCTGCATTATCTCAATAGCATCATAACTTTTAGAAATGAATATAAATGCTGAGGTATGGAGGTAGTAAACCATTTTCACAGTCAATAGATAGATACAGACAAGAAAACAAAGTACTGGCAATCAAGACAGCCAACTGGCCTCAGAGGCAACTTGCTGCTGAAAATCTGTACAGATGTCACATGATTTTGTCAGTATCTTATATAAAGAAAGAGAGAGCATGATTCTCATAAAATACATCTGTTTATAGGCATACTGCAGTTGTGAAAAGAAGTTTTAAAATGAATAGCACTATTAATATAAAAATTGGGATATTGAAAATAGTTTGATAAACAATTTAGCTATTAGAATAATCTTGATAATGTAATAAAGTTTGGGAAATATAAATCAAAAAATGTTTGTTTTTTATATAAGCTGTCAGTTTGTAGAATGGACTCAGTCGTTCTCATTTAAAGATATGCTTTTACATACCTAAATTGTTGTCTGTCAGCACTTCTTTGACTTTCTTTGTGATGGCATACGTATCGAGTTCAGGAGACATGGCCACCAGTTCTTGAATGCTTAATGCTGACTGACCAGAAATTGGCAGTGATGATAGAACCTGAGGATCGTTCGAAGGTTGTTCACAGGGTGGTTTGATCTCCTTACTACCTTCTGTGGCTGTGGATTGCTGTGAAGGTATTTCAGCCACACTCTTCACTGATTCAGCAGAACTGACTGGAGATTCAGGGGCCGGGCTGCAACTAGCCGAGGTCTTTGGGGTTATCTCTAAAATAAGTGAACAAAATGAAAAGTATGAAAGTTTTGTTTTCTTTGCTGCAAAGCATTTTAGCCTACATTTCACTGTAGGCAACCCCAGACTTTTAAGCAAAATGTCACCAAAGATTTTGAATTTTATTTGATCTACTACAGCAGTAAAATCAGAAATGCAATTGCAGGTTTAAGAGAACCCCATTTGTTCAAATAAAAACAGGAAGTACTAGAGAAGCTAAGCAGGTCTGGCAGCATCTGTGGCAAGAGACACATAGCTAATTCTTCAGTTCTGAATAGGAGTCACACTGAATTTGAACCATTAACTCTGTTTCTCTCTCTACAGTGCTGCCGAACCTGAGTTTGTCCAGCAATTTCTGTTTTTAATACAGATTTCTAGCATCCACAATATTTTACTTTTATTTACCCCATTAGTTCAAACAGTTAATTCAGTGAATGGCTATGCCACACAGATTAGGAAGGTACAAAGCACACAGGAGGCCACATGTTCTATCTAATCCATGCCCACTCTCCATGTTGCAGTCATTCCTATTCCCCTGTTCCCTCTAATAGCCCTGCAAGTTATTTCTCTCAACCGTCCACTCAATTTCCTTTTCCTTGTAAAACTCATGTGACAGATGTCAAAACTGCTGGGTTAGATGCAGGAACATCAAGCAAAATTTCTGCTTAGTTGATTAGGGGGGAAGATTCACAATGGGGATGCTTAAGTATATACTGTGTGATCTCAGAATACTTGCAGTCAATGCGATCTACAACCAGTCTGCCAACACTGTGTCTGGACATCGAGGTACAGTCAACCCTCACAGCAACCAGCAGGGAGTGAAATGTAGAAGGGCAAAGTTGTCAAAACAGAGAGAAAAAGAAGAAGGAAGGAAAAAATGTCTGTGCACTTCAAGTATAGTACACTGGGAAGAGGTAAAGGGAAATCTGAGCACAAACTCAAAGAAGAGTAGCTGCATGCAGAAATTTTATGATAAAGCTGAAATATCACATTCCTGAAAACGTTTGTAATGGTAAATGCAAAGACTGAAGGAGCGAACTTTTCAACTTTTAACATGATGGGCTGAATAGCCTCCTTCTGTGCATTATATGATTCTGTAACAGAAATACCTCAGGAATTTTAGTACTGAGTTATAGATTGCATAAGGCCAAAGAGGAAAGCTGAAATATCACATTCCTGAAAACATTTATAACGGTAAATGCAAATACTGAAGGAGACAACTTTAATCGTCATAATAGCTTGCACTATATAAATCCATTAATTTCGATCTTGATCTAAAACAATCATGACCTTCAAAAGGTGCAAGAAAATAACTCAAAGTTGCGGTGAATAATCTTTTTTGTAACAAGTCAGTTTGGTTATTTAAAGACTAATTTTTCAGTTACAAATGAGATATAGTCTGGGTTGTATGAGGTACCCATAAGGTACGATATCATAAAATGTGATGATGTAGTATGCTTTCAAAAAAATGAACTGAAAATCTCATGTTGACACTGACAAGAAAATGAAACAATTGTTTAGAATTGTTTTTATGGTCAATCGTAAATATAGTCATATATTTTACAATGGAGGATTAACAGCAAAGACTGAACCATAATAAAATATGTGCACATGAAGATAAGCTATATTCAGAAATCTTTGGTTAGTGTTGGAGCAAATAGCTTTATTTCAGTGGAAGAAATAAACTGGCAGAATACGACACAACATGGCATGCCTTTCACAGCCAAAACAGTTATCAGATTGATAAATGGACCGATTATCTATAACAATGACTATTTTATAAATATATTACATACTTTCCTAATCTGAAGGCAATGAATTAACATTTTAAATTTGGGGTGGGGAAAAAACTGAATAGGTATAGATTTAATATAATTTGATGTGCTACTTACTGAAATGTAATTTGTAGTAAAATAATTATATTGTAGTTTAACAACCAGAACATTACAAATTCTCCCATGTTACATTTATCCTTAAAAGTCTGAATGAAAATCCAGGATACCATTCTGATTAAAGCTATCTTTTTAATCATAGCAACCAGAGAATTATGTGCCAAATTTGCTCCTAATTCACCCATGCGAGGGAGTAGTTTGGCAGATCATCCATCTTCCTCACTGTATGGTGTCAGAGATGGCAGAAACTCCTGCATGATGAAGATATTTTTACTGAGGTCCATGTCCTTTAACCTATACCAAGGTCAAACATACCACTGCTTGGTTAATGACATTCAATGAGGATTTTTTTTCTGACTTCTGTTATTGCTCATTTCCCTCGATCAAGAACACAATTGATAAATCTCACAAATATGTTTTTCTAAATTTTTTTTGTATTTTTAGAAGACAAGCTAAAAACAATTGCGCTTTGGCAACTGGCCATAAAACGAAGCTGTCTAAAACACCTGAGAATACCCGAATAAGATATTGCTGTGTTGAGTTCTGCCAAACCTGAAACAGGATGTTAATGGGATTTAATAAAGAACAAAATACAGCCATTTGCCTTCCTCCTCTTGTATTTTGAGCAAATCTAACCTCCCATCTAGTTTCTCCTCTTCGTTAAAAGTGCATTTGCACAGATGCTACCATTCCTGACGAGGCACTGCCATGAATTCCATCAGAACACTGAAGCTTGTGCTCCCTTTTTAGCTCAGTGTTCTATCTGTTAATCAGGAGAGATGGAGTGAGATTATGTCTGGTGCCCCTAGTTTAAAAGTCTAGCTTCCATGCTTACCATGTGTTGCTGTTGCTTTGTAAGGGGCATTCTGCGTGGCCCAAACAAACTATTTTGCCAAGCTTTACACTAAAAACTCAATCAATGTAATCCTGACTTGCAACAAGTCAACAGACAATAGGTGCAGGAGTAGGCCATTCTGCCCTTCGAGCCTGCACCACCATTCATTATGATCATGGCTGATCATCCTCAAATCAGTATCCTGTTTCTGCTTTATCACCATAACCTTTGATTCCACTATCCTTGAGAGCTCTATCCAACTCTTTCTTAAACGAATCGAGAGACTGGGCCTCCACTGTCTTCTGGGGCAGAGCATTCCACACAGCCACCACTCTCTGGGTGAAGAAGTTTCTCCTCATCTCTGTCCTAAATGTCCTACTCCTTATTTTTAAGCTATGTCCTCTGGTTTGGGACTCACCCATCAGCGGAAACATGTTTCCTGCCTCCAGAATATCCAATCCTTTAATAATCTTTTACGTCTCAATCAGATCCCCTCTCAGTCTTCTAAACTCAAGGGTATACAAGCCCAGTCGTTCCAATCTTTCAACATAAGATAGTCCCGCCATTCCAGGAATTGACCTCATGAACCTACATTGCACTCCCTCAATAGCCAGAGTGTCTTTCCTCAAATCTGGAGACCAGAACTGCACACAATATTCCAGGTGTGGTCTCACCAGGGCCCTGTACAGCTGCAGAAGACCATTTTTGCTTCTATACTCAATACTTCTTGTTATGAAGGCAAGCATGCTATTAGCTTTCTTCACTACCTGCTGTACCTGCATGCTGGCCTTCATTGACTGGTGTACAAGAACATCCAGATCTCTTTATACTGCCCCTTTACCTAACTTGACTCCATTTAGGTAGTAATGTGCCTTCCTGTTCTTGCCACCAAAGTAGATAACCATACATTTATCCACATTAAACTGCATCTGCCATGCATCTGTCCACTCACCTAACCAGTCCAGGTCACCCTGTAATCTCCTAACATCCTCCTCATATTTCACTCTGCCACCCAGCTTTGCATCATCAGCAAATTTACTAATGTTGCTATTAATACCATCTTCTATATCATTAACATATATTGTAAAAAAGCTGCGGTCCCAGCACTGATCCCTGCGGTACCCCACTGGTCACCGCCTGCCATTCCGAAAGGGAGCCGTTTATCACTACTCTTTGTTTCCTGTCAGCCAACCAATTTTCAATCCAAGTCAGTAAGGTAATAAGGAAATCAAACTTTTAATAGTCCAGAAAATTTGGGGTCGGGGAGGGGAGGGAGGAGAGCAATTTCTACAATTTGGAATGCAGAATCATTGGGAACTAGTTCTATTTACTGTTACACGGAAAAGATGGAGCGAGTTTATTAATTTATTCAAGAAGAAAGCATTTGCTAACCAATGGACAGAGAAAAGGTGGAGCAAGGCTCCACTACCTTAAACATATAAAATTAGTTTTACTATCTGTTATATAGAAGTATTCACATTATATACAATAAGTAACCAGGGTCTAGCTGTACTGATATTTCCTCCCTCACTTGGGGTAAAGGGTTCAGTTGGACATACTCAAGATAGATAATTGCTATTTTATAACAACGTGCATTTGTACAATGTTAACACAGAATGATTCAGGAAGGTATAAAGAAATTGATGCCAAGCTAAGACAATATTAAGAATGACAGAAACAAAGACAGAGGATTATGAACAAAGAGGAGAGGGAGTTGATGAAGAAGTGGGGCTTGAGGAAGAAAACTTATCAGTGCAAGTCCATGTGGTAATGGGTAGAAGGGCTTGGACAATAAGCCAATCATAGGATCATAGTGCCTATAGTTTTGGAGATATAAACACGTTTTGGTATCTTCTTCTACATTCTGCAATAGATATCAACTTGTTGAGGACATTAGCACTGTTGTTAAGTGTAAGCATGAACACTGGTTTGTACACACTACACTGGTTTGATGCCAGTGCTTCCATTTTGGACCTCATCACTTCAGCTATCACTGCACTGCCTAACACATATTTAACAGCAGAAAGGACTGCACATCCCATCCTTTCCAAACCACCTGTGCTATTTAAAGGGCTCATCAATTGCTTTCAGGTTATTTCCTAATCAAACTCCACTGGACTGAACTGTGTTTTGAGAACTGTGCATTTTCCTAATGAAGTTTAAAGTTGAATTTGGTGAAGAATGGCATTGCACATGGTGAAGGCCTTGATTCTGAGTTTTGGGCTTCTAGAACATAGAACATAGAAAAATACAGCGCAGTACAGGCCCTTCGGCCCTCGATGTTGCGCCGATCCAAGCCCACCTAACCTACATTAGCCCTATCCAATGCCCGTTTAAATGCCCATAAAGAGGGAGAGTCCACCACTGTTACTGGCAGGGCATTCCATGAACTCACGACTCGCTGAGTAAAGAATCTACCCCTAACATCAGTCCTATATCCACCACCCCTTAATTTAAAGCTATGCCCCCTCGTAATATCTGACTCCATACATGGAAAAAGGTTCTCATGGTCAACCCTATCTAAACCCCTAATCATCTTGCACACCTCTATCAAGTCACCCCTAAACCTTCTTTTCTCCAATGAAAACAGCCCCAAGTGCCTCAGCCTTTCCTCATACGATCGTCCTGCCATACCAGGCAACATCCTGGTAAACTTCCTTTGCACCCGTTCCAGTGCCTCCACATCCTTCCTATAGTATGGCGATCAAAACTGCACACAATACTCCAGATGCAGCCGCACCAGAGTCTTATACAACTGCAACATGACCTCAGGACTCCGGAATTCAATTCCTCTACCAATTCTGCTCGAGTCACTTGTTCCCAATCTTAGCTTCAGCAGTTTCTGACCTCTCTGCCTGCAACATAACAGGAGATTTAGAAGGGCAACACAGAGAAAAATAAGCTGTTGACTGAGAGAGGAACAGGAGAAGGCATTATCCATTGAAAGCCGTCAGGAAAATATTTCCCTTACTTCAACCTGGATGACGTCTGATGTTTTGGAGTAGGGAAAAGAATAGCACCAGCAGTGGCTATGAACAGCACGATAACTAATATCCTTACAATGGGATTTGTCTAAGTTGTAGTAGGTGACACGTTGACCTGGTCCCAGCTTGCATACCAAAGTTGACTGATACTCCTTATGCCCAGGAGAGCAAGTACCTGAGGTTCTCTCAGGCCAGTGAGAAGATGCCAGAGTATGCACATGTACAGTATTATGAGCTTCCCCACTGTAAAGGGTTCCATCACTGGCACATGTCACTTTGTAACTACTGTACCTATATGCAGAAGTATTGCAACCACAAAGGATTCAATTTTCTCATTTGATAAACTCATCATACAGGAGAATATCAGGCATCCTTGTGGTGGCAATGACGCTTTCATTCTACACCATTCCAATGTTCTCTCAGAGCCTGAACCACCTTGGCAACATGGACATCTAGGGACCACTTGCTCCATGACTTTGATACAAAAGTCAGACATTTATATATTGACAGTAATGTTGCTGCACAGAACATCACTGGGCAGACCACTGGGTTGAAAGTGTGCTGCCTGGACCTAGTGTCAAGATCCTGGATCACTCACTGGAGACTATATCACGTAATGTAATTATTTGCAGCATCTTCTTCTTTTCTGACAGCAGAGCACTTGACAACAGGGCTACAATAAGCAAACTGAGGTGCAGCAGCAGGTGGTGGTAGTGGAAGAAGAGCAGAAGAAAAGAAGGACACTCACAGGACATTCTCTTTCTGGCTGGGTTGTCAGCAGTCACCTCATCTGCAGACACAATGCATTTGAATTATCAGAAAGTGCCACACAGGTTAGTTAACTAAATTGTAGCACATGGGATGGGGAACTATAATAGTCTGGATTTAAGATTAGTTAATGGAATGAAAATAGAGTGTGTAGGAATAAATAGGTGTGACTAATGAGATATTGTAAGAATTAGTGCTTGAGCCTCATCTTTTCACAATCTATATGAAAAGATAGATTCTTGATTAGTAGAGGGAATCAAAGGTTATAGGGAAATGGCAGGAAAGTTGTTGTGAGGATTGTCAGATTAACTTTGATCCTTTTGACTGGTGGAGCAGGCTCAAGGAGCTGAATGGCCTACTCCTGTTCCTATTGCTTATGGTCAATGATTTCAACGTGGAGATTAAATGTGTTATTTCCAAAGTTGCAGATGAAACCATTCTAGGTGAGAAATCTGCATTGTGATGATGATAATGATGCAAAGAGAATTCAAGTTAACATGCATGTGCAGCAGACAATCAGAAGGGCAAATAGTATATTTACCTCCATCACATGGGGATTTGTATATGATTAAAGATGACTTGCTTCAATTGTATAGAACCTTGGTGAGACAGCACCTGGAGTACTGGGTGCAGTTCTGGTCTTTTTATCTAAGCATATAGTCTTCACAGAAGATGTATATGGGAGGTTCAAGAGACGATGGGACTGCCTTATGAGGAGAGATTGCACTCGCTAGAATTTCAAAGAATGAGAAATGATCTCATCGAAACTTACAAAATTCTTAAGGGGCTTGACATGGTAGTATGGAAGCTGTTTTTTTCGCTGGCCTGCTAGTTTGCAGCCATTTTAGTCAGTCATGATATTGCTTCGCCTGGCTTGGCCCCTTGCCCTGGGTGGCCCATAGTCTGCCAGAACATTCTGTAACAACCACATAACTAACAAACCAACCAGATGTTATCAACGGGTGAATGCAATGTCTGGAGCATATATTGGCTGAAGGTCTGAAAACAATAGCTTGTTACATACAGTCCTGAGAAACTGTCAGCTCGGCATCTGTTGAAATATACAAATCCACGGTGATTGGGAGCACTTTGGAAAGGTGCTCCCCATGATATCATGCAATAAAATTTGTCAATGCTCAAGGTCTGAGTCTGGAAATCTCTTCAACAGGCAGAGACAAAAAGGACGGTTCCCTTAGTTTGGAGGTCAAGAACCAGAGGGCAAAGTCTCACAATCAGAGGCAAGCCATTTAGGATTGAGATCAAGAGGAATTTCTTCACATAGTAAGTGGTGAATCTTTGGAATTCTCTACCTCGAGGATCTGTGGAAGCTCAGTCAGTATGTTCAAGATAGAGATAGATAACATTAAGGGAAATGGGAACAGCACAGGAAAATGGCAATGAGAAGACAATCAGTTATTATTTGGAATGGTGGTGCAGCTGCAAACAACTGAATGACTTAGTCCTGCTCTTATCTTCCTTTGATTGTAACCAACAAACACAACTTTAATACTCAATTGTACAGTCTCACACCTTATTGTCCCTCTGTTCTCTTAGCCACAACACTTCTAAACAAGCCAACATTTTAAACAAATCATTCAATATTCTGAAGAACATACCAGACTCCAAACGTCAGCATATGTGGAGAAAATTAAAGTTATCAGATCTGCAGAGGTTCTCCAGCATTCTCTTGTGTTTGATTCAATGTTGCGCCAAAATCAACTAATCATTCTTGGGCATTCTATTAGTACTTGTTTTGCTTGGCATAGTGTTCTTTTGTTGTGTGGTCCCAGTGGGCTTAGTATCCCAGTGGATAGAAGACCATTCAGTTTAAATGGAGTGAACTTCAGATAGCCTTGCGAGGGACCCACGAGCACCTCTGGCATTGAGGGTCTAGTTGCAAGCTGCATCATCTGGGCACTGGTGGCAGCAGTCCTGAATAGCTGGCTGGCAGACAGACATTTGTGCAGTAGCAATAATGGGACAAAAAAAAAAATCCTTAGTCAGGGCAAAAGGTTCATGTCTCACAGAAACAATGTGACATAACTCAACATTTAAGAAAACTGTTCAGCTGTTACACAACAAATTGCTGGAATGCTGAGACACCCTGAAAACCCCATTTGAGCACTGATATCTGCACTCATGATGGCACTGGTCTTAGCCTGCATAGCAGAAAGCTGACTTGCAAGGCACCAAGGTACGATTGCATGACTTTAGTCAGAGCTTCTGAAATTGATCTGAGTGGGGAAAGGAAAGATAGACAGAGCAAGCGAAACAGAAGTAGGCAGAGGTGGTGATGGAGGCACCAACTGGCTGTCTCATTTAATAACTTGACATAGACTTGACATATAACTTGGATAGCCCCAGTAACTATAGGCCAGTGAGTCTGACTTCAGTGGTGGGCAAAGTCTTAGAGAGAATGGTAAGGGATAAGATTTATGAACATCTGGGTAGGAATAACGTGATCAGGGATAGCCAGCATGGTTTTGTGAAGGGCAGGTCGTGCCTCACAAACCTTATTGAGTTCTTTGAGAAGGTGACTAAGGAAGTGGATGAGGGTAAAGCAGTAGATGTTGTGTATATGGATTTTAGTAAGGCGTTCGATAAGGTTCCCCATGGTAGGCTAATGCTAAAACTTCGGAGGTATGGCATTGAGGATACATTAGAGGTTTGGATTAGGAATTGGCTGGCTGGAAGGAGACAGAGGGTAGTAGTTGATGGATTATGTTCATCTTGGAGCGCAGTTACTAGCGGTGTACCACAAGGATCTGTTTTGGGACCATTGCTTTTTGTTATCTTTATAAATGATCTAGAGGAAGGACTTGAAAGCTGGGTAAGCAAGTTTGCGGATGACACAAAAGTCGGTGGAGTTGTGGATAGTGAGGAAGGAAGTGGTAGGTTACAGCGGGATATAGATAAGTTGCAGAGCTGGGCGGAAATGTGGCAAATGGAATTCAATGTAGCTAAGTGTGAAGTCGTTCACTTTGGTAGGAATAACAAGATGATGGATTACTGGGCTAATGGGAGGCTACTTGGTAGTGTGGATGAGCAGAGGGATCTTGGTGTCTATGTACACAGATCTCTGAAAGTTGCCACCCAGGTAAATAATGCTGTGAGGAAGGCATATGGTGTACTGGGCTTTATTGGCAGAGGAATTGAGTTCCGGAGTCCTGAGGTCATGTTGCAGTTGTATAGGACTCTGGTGAGGCCTCATCTGGAGTATTGTGTGCAGTTTTGGTCGCCATACTATAGGAAGGATGTGGAAGCTTTAGAACGAGTGCAGAGGAGGTTTACCAGGATGTTGCCTGGAATGGTAGGAAAATCTTATGAGGAAAGACTGAGGCACTTGGGGCTGTTCTCATTGGAGAAGAGAAGGTTTAGGGGAGATCTGATAGAAGTGTATAAGATGATTAGGGGTTTAGATAGGGTAGATACTAAGAACCTTTTACCGCTAATGGAGTCAGGTGTTACTAGGGGACATAGCTTTAAATTAAGGGGTGGTAGGTATAGGACAGATGTTAGGGGTAGATTCTTCACACAGCGGGTTGTGAGTTCATGGAATGCCCTGCCCGTATCAGTGGTGAACTCTCCTTCTTTATGGTCATTTAAGCGGGCATTGGATAGGCATTTGGAAGTTATTGGGCTAGTATAGGTTAGGTAGGATTCGGTCGGCGCAACATCGAGGGCCGAAGGGCCTGTACTGCGCTGTATCTTTCTATGTTCTATGTTCTATGTTCTATAGACAGATCGAGTCTATATGTAAAGAATTGTGTATGCTAGTATTTGTAGTGGTGGTCATCGTGAGGTCAAGTGACATTTTTTGTTCATCAATACCCTGCTGCTCTTTTTATTTACACTCTTATGGATTTGAAAGGAGAAAGGCACAAAGGTAGGAGTTTGGTGAAGAATAATGGGGAAGTCAGATGTGCCAGTTTAACCACTGTATTCAGCTTGCAAATGAGAAGAAATTATGGATTATGGGGAAAGGGGATGTGTAAAAGAGATGAAGTCAATGGTTCCGTTAGAAGGATAGAGCATTTGAGGATGAATTCAGTAAACAAGGCAAATCATTCCTGTGAGGCCATCAAATACGTTCTTACAATGCAATAAGGGTCCCACAGACCATATCGACTTGCTGCTCTCATTGCCTTTGCAACATCTTTCTGAAGGACCTGCTAGTTTCTGTGGAAACTCACACTCCTCTCCAACGCTTGCACTCAGGCCTCCCCTGCTATATCTGAGAAACTTGGTAAAATAAAACAAAGATCAATGGATGCTGTAAATCTGAAACAAACGTAGTAACTGCTGGAGAAACACAGCAGGTCCGACAGCATCTGTCAAGAGAAAACACAGTCAATGTCTTGGGTTCGGTAACCCTTCATGAGAATACGGTTCTGGGAAACATGGTGCCTCTCTCTGCCTCATTGTACCATATTCTTTTCTCTGCAAGGCAGACCCACTTCTCCACCTACTTTCAACACCTGGTACTGTCAATGTGTTATTCCTCTTTAAGAGATGTAGGAAACCTTTTTAATGCTCTGTTCTGAAATATTAACTGTTTGTTTTTCCATTGAGGCTGCTTCACACCAGAACTTTTCAGAAATTAGATTTTCTTTTCAATTTTCCAACATTGTAAATATTTTGCATGATCGTTGACAGTTTTAGCTTTGTACAAACTTGTGCCTCCTATGAGGTGTGTAGAGCTCTTGGTGTTATTGTATAAATTTAACATGCAGCACGGTATTTTCTAGCTGCATCCCACGTACTGAAATGACACAAGTTAATCACACAGTATGATCCCTGAGTCCAATTTTAAGCCTTATCCACCTTTTCCCAATGTGTTTCCTCAATACTCTCTAGTATTTTTTGTTACATCACTCAAATAAGCTAACACTGGGTTGAGCATTTGTAATAGTTACCTGAATGCAGTTACTACAGGGATGTTTGGTTGAAAATTCAAACAGGTTACACTCAAGATTCTTGCTTCAATGACTTCCTTTGCATATTATGGAGTAAATCACTTTTACTGCTCACCAACCACTGATTTTGTTTGTCCCCAACACCCATAATGTAGCTGAAGGTTCACATCTGATGTGAATTTACAACCATTAAATTAACAAAGACTCTGATGTATCACCAGTGGTCATACTCCTACTAGAATACTATTTCAAACCAGCTGCTTTAAAACTTTCCATGTTCTTTCTTTGACCAAATCTCAGAAATCAGTGGATAAGTTCTCTATAATAAACTTGACTGTTTTCATTTTCTGCCTATTTAAAGTCAGGATAAAGTCATTTCTTATTATTGCGAGCATCGAGATGATGATGTCTGCAAGCATTTTTCACCATGAAATAATTATTGCAACTGACATTTTTACTGCTGGCATGCCACAAGGCACAATGTGCATTTGGAAGAAAAGGAATTATTATAAAGAAACAGAAGAGCATTCAGCAATATGCTGCCAGACATAATCATTGTTCTGGTTACTAAAATGGCAGAGAAGAAATATACAAACAAAGAGCTTTTTGTGAATTCCATTATCATCGATGTTGATTGGCAAAAGTTAGCCCATTTATTTGGCTTGCATTAATCTATTTGTTAATAACTGAGTTCTCAAACATACTAAACACCCCCCCTGTCCTTTGAGAACTTTGGTAATATTTCTGCACAAAAACCAAACCTTCAAGCTAATAAGAAAGAAAGGCTTTTAAAAAGTGCTTCATGAGCAAACAAGATGCTTTTTCTATGATTAGTATGATATTACAAGGGTTAAGCCTTTAATCACATAAATTTGTCAATTTATTTTACATTTATGAAAAAAAATCCTAATCTTTTTCCTTAAAAAAAGTTTCTGCAAGGGATATGCCAACACTGATGTTTCCTATAATGCAATGTGATAGATAAATTTCATGAATCTCTTTTAAATTCAATGAGCAAAAATCAGAGCAGTTAACACTACAATATCTCTATAGACCTGGGGTCTTGCATGGAAACAAGTACACTATTGTCTGCATAAAGAATGAGAAGGCCCTGATTCTCCATGTAAATGTGCCTGAATTCCACTGGTGGTTTAATTGGAAGTACGTTGACTTACAGAACTACTGTCAATCTCAGGCCACCACCAAATGCAAAATACAGAGATGTTGGCACTGGTGATAGAGTCACTAAGACACCATCTCCAATAAAGCAACTGCCTGAACCTTTGTAGGTAAACTTGTATGCAGACCACAACCTCCACGGTAGATCTGCAGGAAATTTATTACAGCCTACGTGAAAGTCTAGATAAGCAAACACAAACATTCAGTGCCATTAGCAGTGGAAATAACCAGACAGAATTTTGTTTGCAAATGCCAGCTTTCTTCTAGCTACAAATTCTCAAAATTAACATCAAATAAGCTCAAAAACAGTATATTATTCACTTTTATCATAATCTTTTCAGGATGAAGTAATTTCTTACTATTAATTGTTTTGCTGTGTTAACATTTAAAATAGTTATTCTCTTGCTAGTTATGAAAATGATTTAAGATTTATAGCAGTTTACTTTCTGTATTAAAAACCAAAAGAAATGCGGATGCTGTAAATCAGAAACAAAAACAGAAGTTGCTGGAAAAGCACAGAAGGTCAGGCAGCACCTGTGAAGAGAAACCAGTTAATATTTTGGGTCCGGTGACCCTTCCTCAGAGCACTATGTTCTAAGGAAGGGTCACTTGACCCAAAACATTAACTCTGGTTTCTCTTCAAGGATATTGCCAGACCTGCAGCGTTCCCAGCAATCTCTGTTTTTGTTACCTGCTGCATTGCTTGATTCACACAGCGTCTATTAGTCACCTTTTATTCCAGGTTCCTGCCAGGTATGTAGCTAGAATCCTTGGCACAGCAGACATCATTAGATGTCTGCACAGCCTGTACATGCCAAAGTTACTGGCTTTGGGAAGAAATAATTCCAACAATGCTATACAACTTTAACGGGTTGACTTAATTTACATTGTGCTGCATAACAGAAAAACAATTATAAATAGAAAAGGTTTTATAGTAAAAAGATTATTGATTTGGCTTAATTTTCTTGTATGTGAGTGCTATTGCTTCAGATAAAGCATCTCTGTTGTCCGACAAAGCTTTGTTAGCTACACTATGCTGTAAAAAAAAGGACTCAAGTTGAAATGATGCATTTCACAACCCACAAAAAAACAAGGCCAATGAAATTATTTTGATAATACAGGAAAACACCGCAGCTATTTACATAAAGCTGTTTACTCAAAAGCTTTAATAAAAATCTTGGGTTTTTAGTGCTGGTTTTCTGAACCAAGCATTAATCGTGTTGGTTAGGAAGATCACATCTTGGTTTAACATTGCATGCAAAACAGACAACACCCTTGACAATGCATCACTCCCTCAATGGCAGCCTGGATTACATCCTCAAATCCCTTGAGTATGGCTAAAACCTTTTGACTCAGAGGTGAGACTTTACCACCAACATTAAATCAACATTGGACATGTTTCTCAAGATAAATCCCAGTTAATCTTCTCTCAAAAGTTATTCCTTTCACAAGTTTAAAGTTTACAATATTATTTCAGTTTTGCAAAAGACAGGAAATTTATTCGAACACATGGGTGTGATATTTCTGAATCAGCCGGGAGATAGTGTAGAGCAATCGGTGCTGGCAAACTGCTACTTGGGATCTGTTAAGTATCCACCTTGTTTGTTCACACTGAAATTGTCAAAATGGAGCTGAGTGCTTCACGCCCAATATATACTCCTAGGTTACAATGGTTGTGACTTCAAGAAAATGTAACCCTGCTCCCAAAATATTACTGCCATTGCTCTCCTCAGTGGATGAAGTCACACTGAGGGAGAGAACACTATATCTAAGCAATCTTGGTGAGTCATGACACCATAATTTTGCATACAAATATTTCAACCACACCTACTGCTCTGTGTGCTGGACTCCACCTTGGTTGATGATGGAGATCCATGAAGTATTTCTCTTTGTCATCTGCTGCCTGCTTACCAATGTACTTGGCTGGATGAGATAGCCTGAAGAGTTTTTTTCTCCAAATTGTTTGTTGTAAGACTGTTTGGCCGCAACTACAGCCTGCTCTTGTCTTTGGTACTTAACATGCAGGGAACCCTATCCTGCACATTAACCAGATTGTAAGGTTATTTTAAGGTATGCTTAATGCTCGTCTTGGCACATCCCATAATACTCAGCATTGGTCTCACTATTTAGTGGAAAGCGAGAAGCAAAAGTATGGTGACGGCTTGCAGGACACCATAAGCATTTTGTTTGGTTTACTGGATCCACCCTTTGACTATCCGACTTAGTAGCAAAATAATGGAGTCACCCCACACAATGGAGTGTATCCATGATATGGAAGCCTGATAATGTCTGCAAGACATCACCTGACACAAGGCCTCAAGGCCTCTTAGTCCTCAAGGACTTGGTAACCTCAAGTCACTGGTGGTGGACATTGAAGCTCCTGAGGCACTGTACAATGTTTCTTTCAGAGCTTTCTCCAAGTAATGTTCATACAATTGTTATGGTGTAAGTTACACTGTAGGAGATATTTGGCCTACTCACTGGCTCTAATCATTACCAAGAGCCAATCTCCTATTTTGACCCAAACCTCTGCACACTATTTCCATCCAAATAATTATCTGATGCCCTCTTGAATGCTTCAATGGAACTTGCCTCCACAACATTTCCAGGCAGTGTATTTCACTGAGTTCACTACGCATTAAATGAAAACATATTTCTCACATCATTATTGCTTCTTTTGCGTATCACTTTAAATCTGTGCCCTCTCATTCTTGTTCCTTTTATGAGTGGGAACAGCTTCTCCTACCCAGTCCATCTAGCCCACTAATTTAAAAATCACACAACACCAGGTTATAGTCTAACACGTTTAACTGGAGTCACCTGATGAAGGAGCGTCGCTCCGAAAGCTAGTGTGCTTCCAATTAAACCTGTTGGACTATAACCTAGTGTTGTGTGATTTTTAACTTTGTACACCCCAGTCCTACACCGGCATCTCCAAATCAGCCCACTAATGACTTTGAAAACATCTATCAAATCTCCTCTTGGCCTTCCTCTCTCCAAGGAGACCAGTCCAAACTTCCTCATCACTGAAATTGCTAATTTCTGAACCATTCTTGTAAACTGCTTCTGCATTCTCTGCAATGTATTCACATCTTTCCTATAATATTGTGGCCATAACTGCACACAATACCCCAGCTAAGGTCTACATGTACTTACGTTCAACATCACCTCCTTGCTCTTAGATTCTATGCTCCTATTAATAAAGTCGAGGATACTCCATGCTTTATTTACTGCTCTCCATCTATCCTACAACCTTCAATGATCCGTGCACATATACTCCCATATCCTGCTGCTCCTGCATCCCCTTTAGAATTGTATCCTCCATTTTATATTATCTTTCAATGTTCTTCCATCTCCTCTCATTTCTCTACACTGAACTTCATCAGCCTGTCCACCCACTCCAACTTGTCACAGTCCTTTTGGAGCTCCACACAGTGGACAAGTCATCCAAGTTTCACGTCATCTGCAAATTTTGAAACTGTCCCCTGCACACCAAGATCTAAATCGTCATGCCCGAAACGTCGATTCTCCTGCTCCTTGGATGCTGCGCTTTTCCAGCAACACATTTTCAGCTCTGATCTCCAGCATCTGCGGTCCTCACTTTCTCCATTAAGAAAAGCATGTCAAATGGAAACCTGGGAACTATGTTTTATAAACTCTTCTCCAGCCCGAAAAGTATTGAATGTCATTACTCTCTGTTTCTTATTACTCCCCTAATTTTGTATTCACTTTGCTACTGTTCAACAGGGAAAAATACCATTCTAGCACTTGGGGAGGCAGTCATCGATAATCAGCAGGTGTCATTGACTGCATTTGACCTGAGACCACGATGCTAATTTAAATTAATACTCAGGAAACTTAATGCCACATCTACCGAATGTTTAACTTGAATGTATCCCCACTTGCAGTGGTTTTGTCATATCAATTAAATAGTGAGTTTTTACTGTTGATTGACACTAAGACACATTTGAGGGCATTAAAAGCTATTGGTGATATTTGGCTCCTATAAATGAGCAACATTTACAAGTCAGTTGGATTTTAAAAGCAATCTAAAAGCAGATAACTTCTGGTGTCAGTTCATACATTACTTGTTTTAGATTAGATTAGATTAGATTAGATTACTTACAGTGTGGAAACAGGCCCTTCGGCCCAACAAGTCCACACCGACCCGCCGAAGCGCAACCCACCCATACCCCTACATTTACCCCTTACCTAACATGACAGGCAATTTAGCATGGCCAATTCACCTGACCCGCACATCTTTGGACTGTGGGAGGAAACCAGAGCACTCGGAGGAAACCCACGCAGACACGGGGAGAACGTGCAAACTCCACACAGTCAGTCGCCTGAGTCGGGAATTGAACCCGGGTCTCAGGCGCTGTGAGGCAGCAGTGCTAACCACTGTGCCACCGTGCCGCCCACGGTGAATGTAATTTCACAACCCTCCTAGATGGGATCTGGCCCTCAACCTCACAACCATCTTCACAATAAGAACAGTATGCCTCTCCTTATAATTACATACCTCATTGTTTGAACAATTGTACAAGTTGTTATAATCCAACTAATGTTATTAGTGGACACTAATGTTGCGAATTTGGTTTTAACAATAAAACAGAGGCTTATTGTGCAAAAGAAATGAAGATAAATTTATGAACCTATTTATATACAACACACATTTACAGATTTTGAAACACAGTCAAAATATGATCCTATTTATCTGAACAACATACTACTATGGCACTCAGACACCAGAAAGACAACTCCTTCTGATCTCAAGTAAGTTTTAACTTAGCTGTGACTTTAATTCCTGTCTGTGAGAATCTGATAGCCTCACTCTTGTGTTTGTCCTATAACTGAATCTAACATTTCTTGCTTCAAATTACCCCTCCAGGGTTTTTACCAAATATTTCTAGTCTGGAATTTTTAAAACTAAACATCTTGGACCAAGGTAACCTATTTTTATAACTCTAAGCTATCTTCTCCTTTTCACCTCCAGGTAGAGTCAAGTAAAACTGCCCAAACTGTATTGTAAAAAAGAACTTCTTTTGTTTGAGATGGGTGTTTCCCCTAAGCCCAGAAAAACACTTCAGAATCTGCTATCTGACTGCTTAATGTACTACACGGTTTACCTTGTTCATTCGTAAACTCTCCCAATATAAACAAAATTTCCATTAGCCTCCAAAACATACACACACAGACCTTTTTTTTAAAAAAAGACATCACTATAGCTACAAAAATACTTAGAAGTTAATAATTAAACTTGTTTAGACACACAAAAATACATGTAGCACTAGTTCAGAATTAAAAAATTGAAATTGAAATATAATTATAAAAATATATAATCACACACTGGACATCACAAGGTTAAGGTATTTAAACTAAGTAAAATAGGTATAGATCATATGTGACGAAAGGAGAACATAAAGCATGTAATACGTGTTTTTCAGCTTTGATGATGCCCTACCCTTATACAATTTTACTCAGATAGTGATAATTGCAAAACAGATTGTTTAAAATTCACCTCATGAAAATTCATAATACTTTTTTGGTAGTGCAGAAGTTAAGAATTGCTGAAAAAAGACAAAGAGTGCTGAATATTTTCATCTTGCACTCATCAACACAATTCACAAGAAATACCAATCCAGCAGTAACATGACTGACAAATAAATGTCAAACATTGTTTAAATTTTAAACTAGGCAGGTTAACTCTGATTAGTCAAGGTATTCACCTGAGAAATGAATTACAGATTGACTGTCACCTATTTTGCTGACTTAAAACAGGCACAGTGCGTGTATACTTTCTTTCTATATGCAAAGAGCAGTGTATTAATACTCATAGCTTCTAGGATATGCAAGCCTAAATGACAATTCCAAACTGGTTGTTAGCATAAATCTTTACAGTCAGGATTACTTAGCAAATGCTGTCCAATTGTAAAAAATTATATGTAATGTTGGACACTGTGTTGCAAATTCTGCAAGTGTTGGCTGGCTGGGTATAGTCAGTAACTTGCTGGTTCTGAACAACTTAAGAAATATGCTTAGTGGTATGATCCACTAGTCTTTGGGATATAAGGCCTACATATCTAGCATCACACCAGCAGTAAAATTCAACTACCACATTCGAGAGCTAAGCAAAATGTTCTTATGGCTTGACTAGCATGTCCAGGCACCATTATCCTACCTGGTCTAAAATTTAAGCACTTGGCCTTTGATTATCAGTCAACTCGTCCTCAACTGCAACACCTCTACTAATCACAGGCCACCTGCCAACCAATAAGCACTTTCTCAGAAAGGTTGTTTTTTTCTTTAAACAGGTATTCGTTGTAAATTGTCCTGATGAAACAAAAAGCTTCAACAACTTGTCTTTTTTCAGCAACAATAAAATTCATAATCTTTGGCATCAGACTAAATCTAGTGCAGTGCCACCATAAAAAAATTAATTTAGCATTTGATTTTAGATTAAGAAGTTGGGTTTGATGAACTCTGTTAGAGCAATAGTTAAACAAAAAAGCAACAAATCAGGAGCAATGGCTCTGCATTAAGAAAGAATGATTGGTCAGGATTCTGATTCCAACGTTATCTGCAGGAACATCTTCCAGAAGTGCATGTATATGAGCAGAACAGGATCTGGCTGCAATGTCCTCTCCTGTCATCATCTGCTGAAATTCACACAAGAATGATAAAGCAGTCAGGAAAGGTACTGTCGAGCATCTGGTATCAATGCAATGATATCGCAGTAAGGGAGTTATTGCCTTCAAGAGAGGAAGCATGCCATAAAATTGCAGGGAAAACGTGCTGGGCAGAATGAATTTAAAAAATCATTAGGCAACCTGTCTAGAGTAAGCACAATACCAGATGCCTTCTTAAATCTATTATGGGCATATTACATTTCTGAACACATATAATTTACATAAAATTTTTGGCAATGTTGTCCTTATAGGTCATTATAAAACACTCCTGTAGTTAATTTTGATCAAACATTTATAAAATGAAGATACTTTATGCAAACCAAAAACAGCAGTGAGTAAAAGCAATTTATCATCTCTTTGCCTCACTGATCACATTATCAGTACACTCTTCCACTGCATTCATCATGCAATCGGACGATTATTTGCATATTAATCAGGCATCCAACCATAAAGGACTGCATGCCAGCCAAATGCTGTGCTATCTCTGGAGGAACATTCAGTAATTATCATGTATCAGTGTTATGATGTGGTAATTGATTACAACATCTTTCTCTGCGCCTGGGGAGTCCTCAAACTCGCCCACCTCTAGGCATCATAGTGTAATTCTAAATTCTTCATTCAACCACACAAACAAGGATGAGTTACAAGAAAAACAGATAGCTGACCTTTACAGCAAGCTAGCAACTGCATAGCAAATTTTACTTTTTAACCTTAACAGTAAAGATACAAATAACTGGGCTATCATGTGTGAAATAAATATTAATTTAAACTAGAACACTATAAATAGTAATATGAGAAATTAGTCATCAATTATTTAATAGTGGAAAATGTTGCACTTGCATAACTTCAAGTTCTAGTGCTATCATTGTGTCCCAATTTGCAGCAAAAAGAACAACACTGGTTAAAGCAGTCAAACATATTGTAATATTGAAGCCAAATAATGCTTGAACATGAATGCACTTTCAAAATGCTCCACAATTCAAGTTACTGATTTTGCCACATCTTAGAGGGAATCGAGGAAACTCTTCAAATCGATGAAAACAGAGGAGTGGAATGAAAGGAGAATTTGGAAGGTGTTCCAAATAGAGTAATGCAGTTATAGACAGCAGATGGGTACTAAGCAGGCGCCCACTCACACAACTGGGAAATATTACGTGACACCAAGGGAGTTCAAATGGTTGCTAAAATGGTTGCTTTGGTAGTGGTGGTTGGGGTGGGGGGATAGGTGCGTGAAAAGAGATAATGACATGATCATAAATGCCTCAGTGAATCATGACTAAAGAAAACAAATATTTAGTTTTCTCTGTTTTTATATAAATATGTAACTTACCTCCATCAACCTAATTGCTTTATTGTGATAGATTTTTGAAATGTTCAAGTTGAAACGAATTTGTTTTTGATGGTCATTGATGCGATGAATTCTTCATATTAAATCTTTAACTTAACTATATGTAGTATTTTATGTTCCATCATTTTCTTCAGACACTGTTGACATTAGTGCAATGCAACTGTTTTAAGGGGATTTTTTTTAATTACCTTCATGTAATTTACATTTACTTACTGGCACTTTAGTGCTTTTTGAAGGGATTTGCTCACATATTAATTTACCCTGAAGAGAAACTATAGATTAATTTTGTCTTTCTGATATGAAATAGCAAAAAAGGAGCTTCTTATACTTTTATTAAAAAGGGATTAAGTTTTATGAATCCCTAAAGCAAGACAAATTATTCAGAGTAATACCAATGCCTTTAACAATACCAATTCTAATTAGGCACTTTCTGCTGCGTTAATGCTTTATACGGCTCCTCTGGGTATTCCCATTACCAGGCAATGCAGTGCTAGCGCATAGAGGAATGACGAATGATATCTGGGGACAAACTAAACAAACATAAAATTCAGGCTCCCTGTGGGTCATTGCAGCTGCATCTTAAAATTGAGTTCAGCAGGTCAGGATCTAGTTCACTGAACAGCCTAAATAACATAGATACCTTACCGCACAGTTGAATCTTAGCGACTAAGAAATAACTTCTTCCAATTGTGTTATATATTAATAGCCTTTTTCATTGTCATGGTTTTATTCTTACTACAAATTGAACATTTTTTTCAAACATTCTTCAACAGTAAGTATATTGGAAGAAATGTTAGAAATGTAATTACTAATACAGATGTTATACTAAGGTACTAAGTGTGACTGATCTGCATAAGCATTTGAAATCACTTTCTCATATGTACAATTTAAAACCCATTTCATTTCACAGCCTTACCATTCTAACTAATCACAAATTAAATTAGAATTACCTTGCAACATATTGTTCAAAATAATTAAATATATGCATTTTTGTGGCAAATATTGCCAGTTCACTATCCAAGACAATTCCCCAACCTTGAGGGAGGTTACCCCGTCTTATTAAAAATGAGAATCATTCAGATGTTCTCTCGAAACAGTAGTCAAAGCACAGACAGTAAAGTAGCAGGCAGGTTTCTAGAATTTCCCCACTACGAAGGGGAATAAACCAGAGGGAAAAGCATTTCAAGCACTCTCACACATTTAGTCCTGCTAACAATGGTGCAGCACTGGGATAGACCTAGCACAGCATCAATCCTGGATATCCAATGGAGAAAAGAAAAACAAAATTAAAGTTGTTAAGTTGGGGGGAGGGGTGATGGAGAAATAATTAACCTTCCACTGTTGAAATACTCTGGGAAGAACAAAGAAAAGGAATGCAAATCAGTTCCTGTTCTATGTTCCATTAGAGGATTATTAAATTTATTGAAGCATAAAGCTGCTATACCCAATTCAACATAAAGATCTAGTGTGCAGTATACTTCAATATATTAAAGTTTCAGACGCTTTCCCGGAAAGTGGAGATGGACTCTGTTTCGCACATCAATTTCTTTTTGAAAACGGGTATGATAATGCCTGTAAGCAAGACTCCTCAAAACAAATGTGCAACATATAATACAATATATGTTCATTTGAAAATACAGACTCCGAAAGGGAATTCTTTTATATCTATCTGAGCAGACAGTGGACAATATTTCATTCAAAAGACAGGAAAGGAATTGCAAGTGAAACCATGATTGGAAAAATTAAAGGTGTGAAGAGGAACATACAGCAGACTCAAGTTGTAGAGATCTGTAGTGCTGGGGTCAGGAAGTTATGTGTGGATGAAAACAAAAATAATGAAATTGCTTGCGATACAGACTCAGTGAAGGTCAGTTGATCATGAGAGTAATAAGGAACCTATTGTAGGTAAGGATGCAACTGATGGCGTTTTGGACAATTTGTAATTTTTGAAGAACAGTTCCGTTTTGAAGATCAGATTATGAGTATTCTGTTCCTCGACGTCTTGTTGCTTTGGCAGAAACGTTATCTATCATTATCAAAGTCAAAATATCTTAAAGAGTCAAATCATGCTAGCCTCAATGTTTTAAAGACTTCAAACTGTAACAGCTCATCATGATTGTGTAAAACCTCCAACCTTCTCATTGATTATATGCCAGATTTTTCCAACTGAAAAACTATCCACTATTCAATGATCGCGACAATGTTTGAAGAATGAACTGATACAATCAGAAAGTGTTGTTGCAATGCTCACTATATACGACAATTGCTTAAAAGCAGGACATAATGAACAGAGGAGCAGCACATATTCCATTTTTTTCTTGCTAGCTATCATTTATCAGCATTGTCAGTGGAGCAAATGTACCTGAGATACTAAAGCCTGAGACCAAATGCCTAGGGTTTAATTCAACTTAGACTCTTGAGATAGTTATATATGATGCCGTGGTATTTCGGCACCCTGTTAAAGATTTAGTACCTATTGCTTTATTGAGAATTACCACTCCCATCTCATAACTCAGAAACACTGAAGTCATTTATAACACAGAAACAATATTCAACAGTTCTCTCTGACCTGCAATCATAATATCTAACATTTTTTAAAAAATCAAACAACTCTTACTTCCTTTTTAATCAGCATATATATAAATTACTACAGGAGTGGTTGTGACAGAGAATACTGATCCACTACATTCTAAGTTTTTTGTTTGCAAACTATCAATTTTTACCATCTCTTCAATTCTTGTTTCAAGGTTGTGTAATTCATGCTCTTTTGATACTATTTCATTGACAACTTAAGAGATAAATGCAATATTTGCTATAGGTCAAAGTATATAAGTCTATCTTTGAAGCTTCACAAATCCTTCAGGAAATAGGGGTTGTCCTATATCCCAAGTATAACATGTCTCAAATCATGATTTGGACTTCGGGATTGGCAGCAGCGAAAAGTGGCCGAGCACAGGCTGATAGCTAAGTTCGGTACCCATAGGAAGGGCCTCAACAGGGACCTTGGGGTCATGTCACAATTCAGGTTACCACCATTGCACTACACACACACAGACACTCCTACATACACACACAGGCACTCCCATACACACACACAGACAAATACCCACATGCACACATATATTTTGTGGGGGGAACTTGTACCTGCAGGATTACATTGTACTTTGCTCAAAGACTGCATGCATTCATGTAAAACTCTGTTATCTCACTTTTTAGATTAGAATCAATCTAAACATCATGACATAGACAGAGAACACAGGGGGCTAACAAAAAAGGTTTTGTGATTTACACATGAAAGAAGTGAAACTATCATGGTATTCGAACAGATGAAAGACTCAACAGACAATCAAGGTATTTTTCAATGGATAATTTCAGTTACATCACACTGTAAATTTTTGTTATAAATTCTGTGCCTTCAAATTGAGCCCTCCACTATCACCTGATGAAGGAGCGGCACTCCGAAAGCTAGTGTGCTTCCAACTAAACCTGTTGGACTATAACCTGGTGTTGTTTGATTTTTAACTATGTCTCAAATTAAGCTGCAACCAGCAATGTAAATGCTAACACACTTGTTTCCATTGGAAAGAACTGAGGGACCATCTACCATTTACAAAGCAAGATGGCAAAGCCAAACTCTCCTTCTGGAGAGAAGGAATACTTCGATGAAATCCAGTTTGTTCTGGTGCCTTGCAAAATACATGTGTACAAAAAGAAAATAAAACAAATTACTTTTCGTCTAACTGTACCCTGGAAAGGAACTGAGAGTACACCAAACATATTTTTGAAGTCACTGGAAATATTTTGTCCTTTTCGTCCTTGTTTCTTTTAATGTAATGCTGATTAGGGGATTATTTTTCTGTTTTACACTATTGACATATGTAACTTCAGGAAAACTCATATTTCAGCTTTCAAATAAATTGAAATTATGCTTGATCAATAATACAAAAACTAATCATCTATTTTGCAAGTCAATAACGCTTTTTAGACATATATTTTTTGGAGCCCAACTCAAATTTGAGTTGCATGCACAATGTCCCTACCTTGTGTTTCAATGAATACCAAGATCACTGAAAAATTACTGCAGTTATGATAATCTCACAGCCATCATGTTAATTTGTACACACACTGAGCTTTGACTGCTGGATAATTATACAGTTCACAGTAAAACTGCAAGAAACATTTTTCACCCTGGTTAATAATATTTAAAATTTATCTTATTGTAAATTTTACAAATTGGCGGCATGTTGGCTCAGTGGTTTGCACTGTTGCCTCGCAGCGGCAGGGAGCAAGATTTGATTCCAACCCTCGATTGACCGTTTGTGTGGAGTTTACACATTCTCCCTGAGTCTGATAGGTTTTTTTTATCAGGTATTATGGTTTCTGTGCACAGTCCAAAGATGGTTAGGTAGATTGGCCATGCTAAGTTTCCCCTAGTGTCTAGGGATGTGCAGGCTAGATGGATTGGCCTTGGTAAATGCAGGGTTACGACAATAAGGTGGGATGCTGGGTCTGGGTGGGATGCTGTTTGGAGGCTTGATGCAGACTCAATCAGCTAAATGGCCTCTTTCCCCACTGTTGGGATTCTGTGATTTTAAATTCTCAACATGGTTTCTGCAATTCATTGTTTATGTAATTATAAAGTACAATGATATTTCTTCAGGGCATGACTGAGTTCATACAGTTACAATGCAATTCATTAATTTTTTTTAAAAAAACTACATTTTCAAAATTGATAAGATCCAGATAACCAGAGGGAATTATTACCTGAAAGAAGGGGTTTGGGAAGGATTGATTTAAGTACAAATTAAATGCTGAAACGTGGCATTTAAGTACTAAAAATATCAGGTCAACTTGATATGCCAGGTTGACCTATGCCCTGTTATCTACTGTAACTTCAAAAAAAACATAATCTTAAAAGACGTTCTCTAGGAGCATCTCTTAACCTTCTCAGTTCCAGTGACAAAAATCCTAATATTTCAGGACAAATGAAAATGTTGCCAATGCTGATCAGGTCATTCAGTATCTGTGAAAAGAGTAATAAACGTACAGCATTATAAATATAAAATGATATCAGAACGAGGGAAGGATTATATTGCAAAACGTTAACATTTTTACTTGCCCATAGATCCTACTTAAGCTTTTTTGCTTTTTAGATTTTTTTGTTCAACTTTCCAGTAACTGTAGAGCTTTAATTTGTTTGCTGCCATAATTAATCAAGTCTATCTTCTTCACTGCAACCTCTTAACTCTGGTAACAGCTCAGTGAATCTGCGCTTCACTCTTCTCATGAGTTTACAACTTTTCCATAATGAGACAACATCCTGACCTGCAGATCTGGGCCAAAGAAATAGCATCAATGCCTGAAATAGGCTTTTTAACACATGCAAATTAGGAGCCTTCCAGGAGCTTAAGGCTCCCATTTCATGGCGAGATAATATCAAAAGGTATGGCACAAGCAGCATTTGGCAAGTCACATGGATGTGCAGTCTGTTGCAATCTGCAAGCAACAGGGTAACTCAACTGTAGCACTGACAGGAGTTTATAATACTTTCTCTGAATTCACATTATAGAATTCAGCTGCTGACCCAGCCAGCGCAGTTTCTTTTAATAGCCAAAGACTGCAAGAGGTCAAATGCAGTAAAATGTGTGAATGGCACATACTGGCCCAACTCGGCTGGTATACTTCAAAATGAAGCCCCAATACAACCAGCATGTCAATTTCCAAGGATTACTGTTTTTCTCCTCAGGGCCCTACCGCACTCTAAATTCTTTATGTTGACTGCTGCTGCAAATGCAGCCATTGATTGGCAATTTCACTCCATTGTTGAGATCCCTCAGTTAACCCATAGTTTACTCAACAGTAATGAAACCCAAAATCTAATATCAGGTTTGTCTTAGCTCACATCACAAGGAATTGCTTGCACCATATCCCCAAAAATGAGTGCAACCAAATTTTTTTGTCAGAACGCAACTGAAGCGTAACTAATGTCCCTCAGAGGCTAAGTACCACCTCTTTGAGTCTTCAGTAATTCTAACCACCTATACTGGCTGTCATCAGCTAGTTTATTGCAAATTAAAGATCAAATTTAGCATCTCTACAAAGTTCTGCTATCAGTGGAGAAACTCAGCAACCAGGAGAACATAGGCAAGAGTGTGGTGCTGGAAAAGCACATCAGGTCAGGCAACATCCAAGGAACAGGAAAAATGATGTTTCGGGCAAAAGTCCTTCATCAGGATTGAGGCTGGGAGCCTCAGGGGTGGAGAGATAAATGGAAGGGGATTGGGGCTGGAGAGAATGTGCAACAGGTGGGTGGAGGTGGGGAAAAGGTGACAGGTCGGAGGGGAGGATGGAGTGAGAAGGAAGATTGCCAGGTGGGACAGGTCATGAGACAGTGCTGAACTTGAAGGTTGGAACTGGGGTAAGGTTGGGGGTGGGGAAATGAGGAAACTGATGAAATCCACATTGATGCCCGGGGGTTGAAGTGTCCCAAGGTGGAAGATGAGGCGTTCTTCCTCCAGGCGTTGGGCGTTAAAGAAGGGGCAATGGACGAAGCCCAGAGCCTGCATATCCTTGGCAGAATGGGAGAAGGAGTTAAAACATTCGGCCACGGAGAGGTGGGGTGTCCTGGAGATATTCTCTGAAGCGGTCTGCGAGTAGGCGTCCTGTCTCCCCAATGTAGAGGTGACTGCACTGGGAGCAATGGATACAGTAAATGACGTGTGGAAGTGCAGGTAAAACTCTGATGGATGCAGAAAGCTCCTTAGGGACCTTGGACAGAGGTTGGTGGGGGGTGTGGGCTCAGGTTTTGCAATTCCTGTTGTGGCAGGGGAAGGTTGCAGGAGGGGAGGGTAGGTTGTGGACCTGATGAGGTAGTTGCTGAGGGAACGGTCTTTATGGAATGTGAATGGGGTGGGGAGGAAAATATATCTCTGGTGTTGGGACCTGTTTGTAGGTGGCGAAAATGGTGTTGGATAATGCAATTTATATGGAGGTTGGTGGGGTGGAAGGTGAGGACCGGGTTGTGGGGGATACTAGTGATAGTGGGTCGTGTCCTTTGGTGGTCCAAGGACTGCAACAAACATTACACTGGACAGACGGGCAGGAAATGAGCCACCAGGATACATGAGCATGAATTAGCTATCAAAAGACATGACCAACTATCACTAGCATCCATACACACAGACAAAGAGGGACACCAGTTCAACTGGGACAATTCATCCAACTTGGGACAGGCTAAAACAAAGACACGGACAGGAATTCCTAGAGGTCTGGCATTCAAACCGGAACTTCACTAACAAACATATAGATCTGAACCTCATTTACTAACATCTCAGAAAAAGTACCAGAAGTGATATCACCCTCCACAACAGACCAAGACACATAAATAGCTTCATTGAAGGCTCACTGATGATGTTACCTAGCATGGTGATGAAATGTCAATCTACCAGCTTAATGAGCAAACTTACAGCAAAAACATAGCCTCTATAGTTACGAAGATTTTGATGCAAATAAGATATAATAAAACTAATGTCTAAACAATTGCTTAGGATAAATGTCAAAAAACATTTCACAGAAGGGATTATGATGCTTGGTGCATCAAATGGCACAAACTTAGGGATGGTCACTATGGGAGATGGATAATTTCTCTGCATAACATGAAATTTACCAGAAGGGTCTGAATTCTGAAAAATGGTAACAGTAACTAGACTCTCTCCAACAGATTAGATTGATGGGAAGATTATAGGGATTAACTTATAAAAGTCAAGGTAAACAGGGTTATTTCTTATCAGTGGTACATGAAGACCAGTAATATCAAGATAAATATCACATACACGAGATTCTAAAGTATTTGAAAATTTGCAGAACAAAGTAGGCCTGTTTGGTCCAATCAATCCATGCCAGTTTTTATGTTCCCCATGATCTTTCTCCCAATCAACATAATCATTTTCCTTCTTCCTTTTCAGATTTTCCTCAAATATTATTCGCTTCAGCAACCTTTTGCAAGTAATGTATGTTCACCACTCTCAATGAAGACATTTCTCCTAAATTCCTTGGGGGGTTTTCTTATGGCTGTGTTGTTATTTATATCCACTAGTTTTGATCACAAAAACAATATATTTTATATTGCACGCTTAAATTAATTAACCATTCAAAAGCATTTCAGGGAAAGTTTTCAAACAAAATATAATACCTAGCCACACAAAGACCTATAATAAGAAGATAAGATCTGTAACAATTAATAGAAAAGATACCACAAAAAGAAGTGAATTCAAAGCCACGGCCTGAGGAAATGGCAGAGACAGTGAAAGAATCTTAGTGTCAAAATATCACGTGGAAACATTTTCTCTAAATATAGACCTCTACTATCAGATCTCAGCTTTGTTCTTTCCAGAGAAATGAACCCCAGATGTATCAATCTCCCCTGACAGATCTAACCTTTCAATTTGGTATCAGCCTATCAATTTTACACCTTCTCCATTGTCTCTGTATCGTTTTTATAATAAATTCTTTTTGGACAGTCCCTCAGGGTCAAGAATGATTTGCGTTCACTCTGTTTCAATGGGTTCCAAGATTGCTCATATGTCCAATATTTTGAGAACATCCCTTAATTGTTCCACTGTCTCCCAGGAGTCAACTGCTGCGATAAAATTGGAATATCACAGTTGCACTGGAAATCTGGTGTCAGGCATACAAATGAGATGCGAGAATTGGAAATGGATAGAGAGAATGTGGGTGTCACTGGCAAAACAGAAGAAAGAATCGGTGGTTGTGATGTATTTAGGTTTGCTGAAAGCTTTTGATAAGAGGTTATTGCAAAACTAAAATACATGGAATGATGCCATGGACTCAGAATTAGTCAGCAGACAAGAAACAGAATTGGAGTAAATGAGTTATACAGAGAGGAATGTGGTAACAAGTGGGGCATTGGGGCAATGCGTAGGTCATTGCTGTTCACAATATATATCAATGAACTGGATGAGTGATCAAGTGTTATATTTACAAGTTTTCTAACAACAAAAAAGCGAAGTGAAAGTGATGAGGAAGATATAAAGTGGCTTCAAGGTGATTTAGACAAGTTGAGTGAGAGATCAAACACATGGCAGTCATAGTACAACTGGGATCATTGTGAAGTTGTCCACATTGGTAGCTAAAACATAATTACAGAATACTATTTGAAAGTTACTAGATTGGGAAAGATTAATGTACAAAGTGACCTGCGTGTCCTTATACACTGGTAATCAAAAACATGCATGCAGATGCAGCAAGCAGTTAGGAAGATGAATGGCATGCTAGCCTTCTTTGTAGAAATGAGAGTACAGGAACAAGGAAATCTTACTGCATTTGTAGGAGCTGGGTGAGACCACACCTGGCGTACTATGTAGCTTTTGGATCTCCTTATCTCAGAAAAAAATACCTAGCCATAGAGGGACTGCAGCGAAGGTAGCCCAAACTGATTCCTGGGATGGTAAGGTTTCCCTGGAGATAGATTGGATCAACTGGTGTTCAGAACAATGAGAAGGGCTCTCATTGAGTCACATACATTCTGACATGGCTGGACAGATTAGATTCAGGGATGATGTTTCCCCTGTACAGAGGGTCTGGAATATAAGATCACAGTCTCAGCACAGGGGGCCATTTTAGACTGAGATGAGGGGAAACGTTTTTATGAAGAGTGTGGTCAACCTGTAGAATTCTTTACCACAGAAAGCTATGGAGGCCAAGTCAGCAAATGTATTTAAGAAAGAAATAGCTTTCTAGAAACTAATGGTGCCAAAGGGCATGAGGTGAGAGCAGGAATATGGTGCTGAGGTAGAGGATCAGCCATGATCGTGTCGAATGACAGAACAAGGCATGATAGGTAGAATGGCCTACTTCTATTCCTATTTTTATTTCAATGTTCTGCCCAGTGAAGCTGATTTTAAATGAGTACACTTAGATACTGGCCATGTTTCTTGGGAGAGGACATTGAGATTGAATGATGCATTGTTATTTGCATTTTACAATGAATAATATAGCAAAATACAAATTCAACTGTCACCACAATCGGGCTCTATTTTGAAACGTTTAAGAATAAAAAGAATGAAATAACAAAAAGATCTAGATAAAAGAGAGTTTATTGTCTTTCTGCCACCTCCACTTGTGAGTCCAGAGCCAGGTCACCAATGATACATGCACTTCCACCTCTCCTGCACCAGACCCACCAATGTAGGGAGTCGCCACTCTTTGAGCAACATCTCTGCGTTGCTGAGCCCACTTCACCAACACCAATGCCAGGTCCCATACTAAACCCACACTCTCACCACAACCTCGAAGTTCCTGGCCCTGCTCTCGCAACCGCCTCACTGAAAACCAGGAGTCCCTGGCTCCACTGCCAAGCTAGGCTGCCACCTCACCAAGAGTCCAGTTCCAGTTGCCCTCCTCTGAGATGTCATATTGCTGGCACCATCATCTTGAAAGGTCCACTGCCCCTCTGATCCCTGAAGGGGTTTTGCTACCGGTCGAAGACCGGGAGAACGTCCTGGCTGCTGCCACCATCTCCAGTTGCCAGGAGAAGCCACATCCACCGTCGCCTCTAACTGCTGGAAGGCTGCTGCCGTTTCACGTGTGGCCCATTGTTGCTGCCATGTCAATGTCGCCAATTAATCCGCAGCACAAGGGCCCAAAGAATAACAATTAATGACAAAACACAAGAAAAAAGAAAAAAAAGAAGGAAAATGGAAAAATGGAAAAATAAAGAAAGCAGACGGGAGCAGATGAGCCCTGGCTCAAGAGCCCACATGCAGTCTTGCTACTCTGTCATCATCTTTAAGTAAGATGCTGTTGAACTGCCTCTTTTGTTACCAGAATTGAAGGCACCGCTGGTGATATTTCTTCATGCTTTCAGATGCCTGCTGCAGGCTGCCCAAGTCTTCAAACAATTTGCAGTGGAGGGATCACTGCTGCCTGGAGTAATTCAAATGTAAGTATTGGTTTTCAGATCCTAGGCCTCAAATATGCTTTTTCTCCATCAGGTGAAGGGTGAGCTAACACGGTAGAGGCTAGAGTGAAGTTTCTTGTCCATGCATGCCTTTGTCAGGAGAATCACAATAATCCAGGAATTTATCATTGACCTCAACCAACAGATTTTCTGGGAGGGCAGGGAATTGATTATTTGATTTTGTGGGAGCTGATTGGAATAGGACCTTACTTTCCACATCTTTACAGAAAGGCTCAATTTATCTCATATGCTTTGGAGAATAAGATGATAGTGATCTGGAGCTTATTTTCTGAGTGAGCACAAACACAAATCAAAGCAGGAAATTGTATTGAACCTCTGAAAAGCTCTAGTTTGATCCCAACTAGAACACTGCATTCAATTTAGATCACTACATTTTAGTAAATTTGTGACAGATGCAAAAGACATCTTATTATGGATGTGGAAATTTCTAAGTCATAAACTGGAGTTGTTCTCCATGGAACAAAGGAGTTTGAGGGTATGTTTGTGGAAGTGTATACATTTAGACAAGATGGACAAGGAAAATCTACACCTCTTTGGTGAAGTGTAAGTATGAGGGGACACAGATTTAAAGTTTTGGACAACTGTGTGAGCAGTTGTGGAAGAACATAGAACAATACTGCGCAGAATAGGGCCTTTGGTCCTCGTTGTTGCACCGACCTGTGAACTATTCTCAGCTCATTCCCCCTACACTATCCCATCAACATCCATGTGCTTATCCAAGGATTGTTTAAATCTTCCTAATGTGGCAGGTAGGGCATTCCACACCCCTATCACTCTCTGAGTAAGGAACCTGCCTCTGACATCTGTCTTAAATCTATCACCCTTCAATTTATAGTTATGTCCCCTCGTATAAGCTGACGTCATCACCCTAGGAAAAAGACTTTCACTGTCTACCCTATCTAATCCTCTGATCATCCTGTATGTCTCTATCAAATCCCCCCTTAGCCTTCTTCTTTCCAATGAGAACAGACCCAAGTCTCTCAGCCTTTCCTCCAGACCAGGCAACATCCTAGTAAATCTCCTCTGCACCTTTTCCAATACTTCTAGAGAGCATAGAGTTAGGGTGAGAGGGGAAAGATATAAAAGAGACCTCAGGGGCAACTTTTAACACAGAGGGTGGTACATGTATGGAATGAGCTGCCAGATGAAGTGGTGGAGTCTGGTATGATTGTAACATTTAAAAGGCATTTGGATGGGTATATGAATAGGATGGGTTTGGAGGGATATGGGCCAGGTGGGACTAGATTGGGTTGGGATATCTGGTCGGCATGGACGGGTTGGACCGAAGGGTCTGTTTCCATACTGTACATCTCTATGACTCTATGAACTTCCACATCCTTCCCGAAATATGGCGACCAGAACTGTACATAATATTCCAAGTGCAGCCACACTAGCGTTTTGTATTGTTGCAGCATGATATTGCGGCTCTGGAACTCAGTCCCTCTACCAATGAAACCTAACACACCATATGCCTTCTAAACAGCACTATCAATCTGGGTGGCAACTTTTAGGGATCTATGCACATGAACTCCAAGATCCCTCTGCACATCCACACTACCAAGAATCTTTCCATTGACCCAGTACTCTGCCTTCCTTTTATTCTTCCCAAAGTGCATCACCTCACATTTAGCTGTATTGAACTCCATTTGCCACCTCTCAGCCCAATTCTGCAGTTTATCCAAGTCACCCTGCAACCTGTAACATTCTTCCAAACTGTCCACTACTCTGCCGACTTTCGTGTCATCTGCAAATTTACTAATCCATCCATCTATGCCTGCGTCTAAGTCATTTATAAAAATGACAAACCGCAGTGGTTCCAAAACAGAACCTTGTGGCACACCACTCGTAACTGGACTCCAGGCTGAATATTTTCCATCAATCACCACTCGCTGCCTTCTTTCAGAAAGCCAGTTTCTAATCCAAATTGCTAAATCACCCTCAATCCCATAACTCTGCATTTTCTCCAACAGCCTACCATGTGGAACCTTATCAAAGGTTTTACTGAAGTCCATGTATACCACATCAACTGTCCTCCCCTCATCTACATGCTTGGTCACCCTCTCAAAAAACTCAATGAGGTTTGTGAGACACGACCTGCCCTTGATGAAACCATGTTGACTACCTGAAATCAAATTGCTGCTTGCTAGATGATTATAAATCTAATCTGTTATAATCCTTTCCAACACCTTTCCTACGGCAGAAGTACGGCTCAGTGGTCTATAATTACCTACACTTTTAAGTAGGAAGTTGCAATCTCCTAGAACCCTCTGCCTACAAGTAGGGTTCAGGAACTGAGCAGAAGGGTGATCTAACTGGTTTGCTCCACAGTCAGAACAGTATAAATGAGTTGAATGCTTTTAATGACGCGAAGTGTAGTTCAACTAAGGTTCTACCACAGTTTAATATACCTACCTGTTTTGCAATTCTATTGCTTTAGAAACGAAACCTAATGGTTTGTTCACTTTCTTTTTAGTCTTTTTAACTTGCAGATTTACACAGTGATTAGTGCAGAGGTATCCTAGATCCCTACACTCCTGTCCCCTGGTTAGACTCATATTTTCCAATGAGTAAGTTGCCTTCTTATTCTTACCAGCAAAATGCACCATCTCACTTTACTTATAAGGACATTCATTTGTCAAGTATGCACTCTTCTGATTAGAAAGCATTTGCTTTATGCAAAAATAATTAGAATAATTTGCCACTCACAGCAATCGATGTTAAATTGACTACAACAGTACAAGTATCACAAGCTGATTATTAAAGAAGAAAAATATGAAGTGTATAGGGAGAGAACAGGAAAATGGAAAATAGCTTTTTGAACTAAAAGATACGAAATGTAATTACCCTGTTGCCATGGCTTTGTAAGCAGCCACCAAGATAGTGGTCAATAATTCTGTCCACAGGTTAAGACTGCACACACATATCGTCTCTCTGACCTACCTTGTCCTGATTGCTGGACCTGGGATGGAAGAACGCTTTGCCCCAGCTCGCCATTCAGCCACAGCTGCATGCGAATAAAGGGTTCTCGGCCTTTCTGAGTCAACTTACTCCAAGGCTTGGGCCTAGACAGCATGTCACTAACACTCCCTTGTGACAGACCCAAAACCTAAGAAAAAGATCAGGGCATGGCAAAGAAAAACAAAGAATTTTGTGAGTAATTGTTTTCTCCTAATTTCTTTTGGTTTTGGTAATAGAAAATAAGTGTTACAAGACATTATATTTATAAACATGCAAAATGCATCCAAGTGTTGAAAGCCATTTCAAGGATCACAAGTTATCTTGAAGGGTTACTGATCCAGATTTCAAAGTCACCGGCGCAGACAGCTATAAGGAAAGCATCAATTTTCTGGCAGTAATTTGGACCACTGGTGTTATTTATTTCCTACTCCATTTGTCATACCAATTTGTTGCTTTCCAGAATTTCAATTGCTTTTCTGCCTTTGCGTTTATTTCTTCTTTGGCTTCTAAAACTCATTTTTCACTTCCTTTCTTGTAGTATTTCAGTCACTAAATAAAATAAAATGGTCTAGTTCTGTCTTTTTTGTGGTAGAAAATGAGTTTTACTATGCAACATTCTATTAATAACGTCAAACTACCAACTAGCTCAGTGAAATGCAAAACAACTGCTTAAATTATTTAAGCTCCAAAGCCAGTGGATCCCAGACTGCTTACTGCCTTAAGTTTATCCAGCTTCTGCATTTCCTGCGTAAACTCAATATATTGTGCTGTACTTGGCGTTATGTAAGATTTTACAATGGCCTTATAGAGCAAAAATGATAAAAATGTGTGAACTAGTTATGATTTCACCATTATAATGTTTTACTACTTGCTTTTTTTATAATGTTTATACAATGGTTCTGGCCTACAACATTTCTTGTAACAAGATGATGGACTTTCTTAAGAATTAATCAGGGACTTACCGGTGTTGCTCCAGTGCCGCATGCTCCACTGTGGTCATTTGATGTGGTCGGTGCGGAGCTGATTGGTTGTGTAGTCAGACGCAACACCTGAGTGATGACAATTAGAATGATAAATCGTTCCCTTCTAAGTGTTATCACACTGGTGCTATGACATTGTTTGAAAAGCCAGAACCATTGTATAATAGAAACCACACCTTCTGATGTGGGAACATGAAAGATTGTTTTTCACAGTTCCACCCTCATGTGGTCATATAAAAAACAAACTCAATCAGAACTTCAAACCTCTGAACTTGGTATACCAGTTAGCTGATGATCAGTAATGGAATATATCAAAGTTTCCCACTTCTAGTGCTGAGTGCAACTTATTCCTAGAGATAGATATTAAATCTTGGCACTGGCAATGGCCCCTTCTCCAGTTAACCTACAGATATTAAACAGTCATTATTTTGGGAAGGCAATGTACCATTACATTTCAATTAATTTAGGACAATAATATGTTTCCTGCATTTTAATGGCAACATAATTAGGCTAACTGGAGATTTGTGTCACTCCAAAAGAAGGAATTTTCTGTCTTAACTTTACTGTTGTTGAGGAACATGCGTCTGTAAACTTTAATCCTTCAATCGCAATAACAAAAGGTGTCAGTCCCAAACAGTGCTACATTTGTGGTTCTCATATTGAAACTTCTGGACATTACAGTAAATATCTTGAACTGAGGTTGAGCGAGCAGATATACCAAATGAGGAACAATGCAACAATATCAGCCTATTAACAAACATATTGGATACTCTAGCGAAACTGTTAACAGCATTATTCTTTGTAAACTAGCCTGAGCTGAGTGTTACAGCAAGGTTAGCAACTGATTAGCAAGCAGCTATTATAGACCTGTTCAGTTGGGAACAGGGCTAGGTTAAAACACTTGGAACGTCAGGAAAAAAAATTCAACAATCCTTAATAACACAGGAATAATGTTACTTTTAAATAGCCATTAAGTAAGTAATATCTAATTTTTGTTGGAAACATGATCCAAAATAACAATAATAATGTGTTTACATGGGGCATTTTCATGAAAAAAAAGACTGGTGTTTATGTGGCATTTCGCACAAACACTGGATATCCCAAAGCCGTTTACAGCCATTTAAATACTTTCCGAAATGTCATCACTGACATAATGTAAGGAACATGGCAACTAATTTCAGCTCAGCAAGATCCTGGGGTCAGTTAGATAGATTCCTGGTTTGCAATGCAGCATGGTGTCAAAACAATGGGTTCAATTTCTGCACTAGCTGAGATTACTATAAAAGTCCAGTCTTCTCAACCTCTCTCCTGGCCTGATGCATGGTGACCCTCAGGTTAAACCACCATCGTTTATCTTTCTCATTCTGAAAGAGCAGCTCTATAGTCTGCTAGGACTATTGCCACTTTACCTTTATTATAGCAAGATTCCACAAACACATGCAATATTGATTGAAGGATAAACATTGGCCTGGACACTGTAGGTAACTCTGCTGCTCTCCTTTAAAACACCCAGCAGAAAATGTAGCAAAACACTCAAGGCGTTTCATAGGAGTGCAACATGATATTTCAAACTGATTGTATTATGAAGGAAAGGATAAGTGGTCTTGGTTAAAAATATAGTTTAGTGCATTTTTGAGGATGAGAAACAAGTGAAGAGTAAAAGAGGTATGTGAATGAAGTTTGAAGCTTAAAAATCTAAACAGTAGTAAGCATTGCTGCCAATAGTCATAGACAAAAGAACTAGGGGTTGTACAGTAGGCCAGAGTTGGTGGAATACAAGTCAAAATGGTTGACTCAATGTTTGTGGTGATTTTTATTGGAAGGAAACAGCTTTTGCGTTCTGAACGCAAGTTAGAAATGTTGGAACGGGATATTAGTCTTAACAATGTACATTAAATTTTCATAAAATGGTTGGAAAAAAACTAATTTGAAAAAAAAAGGTGTTTTTAGAAATCATTTACCTTTTCCCCAAAGATCCTCTGGCAGATCCCATTCTTGGCCAACTTTTCCTTCACCTGTCGTGTCAATTCAGCTGTGTCCACTTCCTGGTACATGTAGATCTCATACTGTTCTGGTGTTAATGGTGGGACAGAGGGCTTGTGTGGTTTTGAGACAGGGACAAGAGGTGAAGAAGGCAGGGGACTGCTTTGTGGAGTCACACTGCTACTTGCAGCCACTGTGCCTATATCAGATGCTTGAGAATAAGGCGACTCCGCATTTTGCCAGTCTTTCCAGTGGTCAGAAGCTGCAGGTCCTTGCAAAGCATTTCGCTCCAGTCTGTTTGGATTACTAATCCTCTCTCTCCCACTACAAGCTTCCTCTGCTCTTCCATCTTCTGAAAAAGTGGAGTTTCTTCTGTCAGGACAAACTGTATTCCACCACTGGTCCCTCCATATACTACTTCGTCCCAGCTCATTTTTAACTTGCTTGAGCATATTCTGGGGTGTGTCTGCTATCCCATGGTGCTCTGAGGAGCATGAGTCATGTAATGCTTCTTTTTTAAATCCATGAGATGTTTGTGTTGTGTTGTTGCTGGAATCCACCATGAAAGGCTTTTTCATGGCGATCAGTGAGGAAGAGAATGATGATGAGGAAGATGATGCTGCTTTGGATGAATGGAGGGCTAAGTCAGCTTGAGGAACTGGTGTTGGCTTTGGTGTCGGCTCAAGGCCTGCCTTCTGAGCTTCCATCTCACGCCGGGCCTGTTCCAATATTGACCAAATTGCTTCATCTGAACCACCACTGCTCGATGTACAGGGTGGTTGAGTTGAATCAACTGTAACACAAAATAAAAAAACATTCAAAACCTTCTTTAAACAGTGACAGTTTTATTAGGAATCTGTTCTGAGATTCTGGCAGCTGTCTACAATCTTAAAGATCATAGAAGAAATTATAGCAATACAGAAAATCTGCCAGGAAAAAAAATATGAAATGACACTTCAATACCTGGAAAATGGACAGACATGTGAAAGATGAAATTAATGCAGACAAATATGAAGTGATTGCATTCTTGTAGGAAAAATAAAGAGAGGCCATTTAGAATTAACATGCAATTATAAAGATGGTGTAGTAACAGCAGGAGACATATATGCTTACATAGTTGAATGTGCCAGGGCAGATTAAGGAAAACAATGTATATGGGTTTCAAAGAAGAGTCACATTGGACCCGAGATATTAACCCGGTTTCTGTCTCCACATATGTTGAGTTTCTCCATCACTTTCTATTTTTATCTAAGGTATGTGAAGTGGTGAGTTTTATGGAATGAGGTATAGAGTAACCTTTAAAAAATACTGATTCAGCCTCAACTTTGTGTCTATTTCTGATCACAGTCTTGGAAGGATTTAAAGGATTTTCAGAAGTTGCAAAAAATAGTTACACCAATGGTTCACAACCACCTGATGAAGAGGCAGCGCTCCGAAAGCTAGTGCTTCTAAATAACCCTGATGGACTATAACCTGGTGTTGTGTCATTTTTAACCTTGTCCACCCCAGTTCAAATCATGGTTCCAGGGATGAGGAACTTCAGTTACCTGCATAGATTAGAGAAGCTGATTTAATTAATCTTGTGGCAGAGAACATTGGGAATAGGTTTGTCACTAGGATGAACAGCCAGATTTAAAGTGAAAAAAACCCAATGGTGACATTACAAAATGCTACTTTCACAGCAAGAAATTAGGATCTGGGATGTACTGTTGCTAAGTGTGGTAAAGACAGATTTAATCATACCTTTCAAAAGGTAATTGCATAAGGACCTGAGGAGCAAAGATTTGTAGGGCCTCAGGCAAAGAGAAGGAAGTGACGCTGACAGAGTTACTCTTACAGATAGCTGGCATGGAAATGAAGGGCCAAATATTCTTGTTCTATGCTGCAAACATTCTACAATTCTATGAAAACTGCACCCGAGATCGAGGACAATGTAACTATTTTCATTACTAGCTCAGCAATTCCTAATTGGCAGAGTACATTAAGACAACACACTTAGTTCAGCATTTCAGCAAATAATTTTCCATATAAATATAAATGGATCTCAGTGCGTCAGTTGCTTATGTAAAATAAACCTACACTAGTATTCAGACTTCCATACCTTTAACAAAAAACATATACTGGAAAATAATTCTGTAACTGAAATGATTAACTTGCAAGTCAGAATACTAAAAGGACACAATCTTTCTCAGTTGCAAACACTTTTCCAAAACAAGTATTTTCTTTTGAAGGTTCAAAACCCTAAGTAAAGTAATAGGTTTGTGTTACATAAGAGACTGGCACATTGAGGTTCATTAGTTTAAGTCTCAATTTGGAAGTTGGCTGATACTTTGGTTACGTACAAAAACTTCTCAGTTTCAACTTAAAGATGTCTCTGCCTCCAATACTGAAGGAAGCAATGTTGGTCTACCAGGTCTGGTCCAATGTATCTATGATTTCAGTGTACTCACCAGTTTTTTGCACCTGTAGTTCTCTCTTGGCCTGTTCTAGAATGGATTTAATGGCTTCATCAGAGCCAGTCTCAGGGGTTCTGATCCGCGTTGTGATATTGCCTGAAGATATAAAAATTGCAAGTGAAGACTAAAGCAGGGGGTTTCTAGCCAACAGAAATATATTTATAGTACAACAAAGTCAAAATTTACTTATACTCTTTCAGTGCGTCTAGATAATAGCAACTAACTTCTAAAAGCAAATTTAAGAACAGACTTTTGCCCAGTACATTACTCAAATTATGTACAAAATGCTTTGAAAAGCTGAATTATCCTACTTTTTCTTCAATTACACACTCACTGCCATCATCCAGAATCACTTTGAATTAAGTGGAGATTTGACAATTTATAATGCTGATTTTTTTTTAAGGATTTTCAATGTGTTTTAGGTTGAGTGCACATGATAGCTAAAGAGTGAGAGACTTAAAATTTACAGTACAGGAACAGACCCAAGTTATCTATGCTGGTAAAGCATGGCACTGCTTAGATCTGAATCAAGAACAGTAAAAAGTTGGAGAAATTCAGCAGATCTGGCAGCATTTGTTAATACTTTATGTTCAATATGACACTTCTTTAGAAAGAAGTACTTGAAATCTTAACTGTTTCTCTTGTCATGGATGCTGCCAGACCCGCCAGGTTATTACTCTGATAATATATTTATGTAGGCTGATGCTAAAGTGGCAGAATACTTTAAGAAAGGCTTTAAAACTTCTTGGAAGAATGTAGAAAATATTTTGAGAGAACTGTGCCATGGTGAGGGACTTCTGTTACATGGAGTTACACAAAAAGCTGGAGTTATTCATTTTAGGGAAGATTGAAAGGAGATTTGATACAGGTGCTCTAAATCAGAAACGGTCCACACAGCTACAAAAAGATACTGTTCCTGCTGACAGGAGGATTGAGAGCCAGAAAACAACAATTCAAGGTGATTGGCAAAAGAATCAACAGCAACATGAGAATAATAATTACAATCAGTAGTGGACATGCCAACTTTAAGGGCATTTAAATGGTCATTGGATAAACATATGGATGAAAATGGAATAGTGGACAATAGATGGTTTTCAGATTTGTTCCACAGGTCGGTGCAACACTGAGGGCCGAAGGGCCTGTACTGCTCTGTAATGTTTTATGTTCTATCTAATGCAGAGAGTTGTTAGAATGTGGATTGGTGCTATCTGGGATTGTGGTAGAGGGTTTTCAAAATAGGATCTGATAGCAGCTGAAGATAAAGTAATTTCAGCGCTAGGGGAAAAGGTCAGGGGGGTGGGATAAACTTATTTGCTTTTGCAGAAATCCAGTGTGGACATGATGGGCTGAATGGTCTCCTTCTGTGATGCTA